>NW_015373954.1:2395278-2562507 GCF_001272555.1 Dufourea novaeangliae | reverse complement strand
ATTCAAAAAAATTTGGCTTACAAATTGTAAGCCACCGACCAAAAGGTAGATTCGATAGACTATTTATGAAGCTACATCTATTCTGAATTTATCTGTTACAAATATACAAATTTAAGGCAAGATATAAAAACGAATAAAACAAGAACATGTAAAAAGTAACATTAATAAAATGTCCATTAACGATGCATTAGAATAAATTGTTTTGTAGTTAAGTGAAAAAATATATACTATTCCCGTCAAATCATATACATATACGCAATATGAATGGAATATACAACACTTCATTTGTGCTAATAATACTCAGAATCCATACTTCATCGATAACGCCGGGTATTGACACTAAAATGATAAGGGGCTTCTGATGCCCTCGGAGCATGGGACAGAAAATTACATTGCATGTTAGGTCTATTCTTATATCTTGTCTGTGATGCTAGCGTGGAACCAAAACGGGTAGATTCCTACTACTATGCCGAAATTGGCCGCTTGGTGCAGCACACACTCGGGGACAACGAATTCCCGGGCATGAGCATTCTTTCATATTTCCTCTGTGTCACTCTGATAGTATATGGTATACACTTCTGCCGCTACTATAGAATGAAATTGGGTAGTGATGATAACAAGAAGTTTTAAGCCGCAAAAGTACGTGGATAATATAAAAACAAAGCGGGAGACGTGTAATATCAAATTGTAGTATATACGTTCTAAACCGCATACATCAATGTATGTTTACATTTCCAAACTGCAAGCACACAACTCACGTTTCTATATTTAAACAATCGTCCAAAAACAGTGTGACAATTTGTGATGTAAGTTATACCAGTGGTATAGTATATTACCTTATTCTACATATATATAGAAGTTTTGGAAACATTAGTGGTGCAAGACAAAACATATGCTTTTGAGATATTTAGAGGTTCAGGAAAAATCTTATAAAGGCCCCTTAAAATATTGATGATTATGTATGAATGCTGACATAATAATTGAGTATGTTGATTATATTGAATATATCCAATATTATATATTGATATTTAGTAATATCAACTCATGTTACGATGTTATACTCGATATCCCTTGTTGAGTTGACAAAGAGCTACCTAAATATGTACCATTTATGTAGATGATAGAATGAGGCTGTCTTTCTGTGGGATTAACTATAATTTATAAAACCTTGACTCCTATCATTAATGTTTCCAACGACTTATATAATGAATACAAATATAGTACTAAAAATAAACTACTTATAGCTTATGTGTTGTATGTTTGTTGATTTATAATATATGTACAATGATGTGCTTCAGATGGATGACAAAGATCCAACCAGTGTGATTAAAATGATTAAGGATTTAAGGTCAGGTTCTGAGGCCTATCGTAAAAGTAATAGTGGTCTATCACTACGATTATCAAGTACTGCATACACATCATTCGGTGATCATGAGGGATGTAACATTTCACCTAAGAGGCCAAGACTCGATGAAACACCTAATAGTACTTTGAATAAGAGTGAGACAGGAACTGTACCAGGCAGTCCATGGGAATGGAGGAGACTAAAAGGAGAAGTAATTTATTTCTGTTAATAGTACATATATCTCAATACCTTTAAAGTAAAGAGAATAGTATACATATACTTATGTTTGCATAGGTGGTATCATTAAGAACAAGACTGTCTCATCAAGAGGCTGCAGTACAGCAGCTTCACAAAATACGAAGACAAATGGAAGAGGTTTTTGAAAAGGAGAAAAGTATTTTAGACATGCAAGTGGAGCAAGACAAACAAACTATTAAACAATTAGAAGTACGACTTGATATTGCACGCAGAACAATTCAGGATGCACGCAATGCTCAAGCTACAGCTGAGAAAGAACTGTTTCAGGTAAAGGAGCTGTGGCGGCACTACCTTCCTTCCTACATTCGCCATCAGAGGTCTACCGAGTTGACAACTTTCCCGCAACTACTTGAAGCCTTCCTCGTTCCTATATATACGTCCTTAACCGACCATCGTATATCCCCGCGTCTAAGGCATGGTCTGCTAGAAAGCCTTACTGACGAGTCCACTAGCAGGCCCAGGACGAAACGCTCCCTCTCCCTCTCCTTTCCCTCACATTTTTCAGTCAACAGTTACCGCCAAAAAGCAATTTTACAGCTTCCTCCTTCAGTTACTCTGTCCTAACATTTTTACACATTACACATCTTTCAGGTGAAGACAAATTTAGAACAAAAGACAATGGCACTAACGAATGAAAATGCAAAATTGTTAGGCGATTTGAAGCATACTTCTAAAGAAGAGAATATATCAGCTCCAAAAGATGTAGACTCATCAGATGCACAACTGAAATTGGATGCAGCCCAAACAAGAATAGCACAGCTAGAGGAAAAATTGAAAGAATACCAGACTAAACAGCAGGAAATGGAATTACAGAATGTAGAACTTCAAAATATGAAAATAAAAATTGAGAGACTTGAATCAGAAAAAGCATTGTGGGAAGAAGGAAAGGTACTAACAGCGAGAGCAGCAAAAGCGAGTGAACTTGAGAAAGAGCTTAGTGTGGCAAAAGAGTCTATTATGTCATTGAGAGAATCTGTTAGAGGGAAATTACTCTTAGAGGAACAAATGGCCAATGTGATGAAAAGGTATTTCTTGAAAAACAGTTTTGAGTGGTATTCATTAATTTTTGCTAACACATTTATAACTACACAGGTTAGAGCATACAGAGAAAGTGGAACAACAAGTGGCCACGTTAGAAGCAAAAAAAACGGAACTGTTATTACGTTTATCAGAGTACGAATCGATCGGAATCAGTGGCGGGCCGTCTGTTTTGAAACGCGAGCTAAATCGTTTGCAACAAGCAGAACTCGTTTTAAAAGAAGAGGAGGGTCAACTGAAATCCCGACTGGACGCTGCGTTACGGAAAAATCAGATTCTAGCGAAAAATTATGAGGACGCGAAAAAATTGGCCACAGATGTAACAGTTTCCAAAGAAAATTTGAATAAACTGCTGAGTAGGTTACAAAAAAAACTGATTCTTGTTACGAGGGAGCGTGATAGTTATAGGCAACAACTGGACTTATACGAGAAGGAGATAACTGTGGATAGCAATAACGCAATAACAGAAAGAATTCCGGCGTTGGAACGCGCTATAGACGCTTACAGGTATTTAAAAACTGATATTTAAAATATTATTAGTTACAGTCTTTAGTAGTTCATATGGCAGAAACTAATAGCTGTTAAGGATGGAATTTTAGTGAACATATGATAGATGTTATAAAAAGTTTTGAAAACATAAATTCTTACTGCATTTATGCAATAGAACTGAAATTTTACGTGAATATTTGGTGTGACTAGTGTATCAAATGTATCTGTGAGAGTGTGTTTATTGTTCGAGTTGTTATAAATTGATTTTTATCACTTTATAGATGTTACATTTTGATTGAACAGTTTATAGATGTGCAAAGATTTGAACTTATTATTGTTGTGACATAAAGTGGCATTACTAAATTGTACAAAACTGGTCGATAATTTCAGGGAACTGGTTGCGAAGTTAGAGTCAGATCTTCAAACGGCGGAGGGTTACAATCAAATAGATGAGTGCAACAAGTTAAACGCGGAAATTGACCGATTGAAGGGTGAATTAGAACATCGGGCGTTGAAAGGTGACTTTAATTGTAACGCGAGGGTATTGCACTTCACTATGAATCCCGCCGCCGTTGCGGAGAAGCAGGCGGAAGAGAAGCAGATAGCGCTGTTACGGGAATTGGAGGAGCTGAGAGCGAAAGTGGCGCAAGGGGGAACGAATGCAATGACGGCCTCCTCTTCCCTTCAAGTTCAAGGTAACGGTTTTGTTTGTACAATTACATTGAAAATCATTTATTTACAATAGCACGCCTTCAGAAATAACGGAGCTGAAACAGACCCACGAAATCAAAATAGCCCGTCTCAAGGAGGCCTTCAAGGCATCGTCTCAGGAGTACCGGCAAGCGTGTTATCTGTTGTTCGGTTGGAGAGTGGACAGGACCAAAGAAGGTCGCTACAGATTGTCTAGTCAATACGCGGAATCACCGGAGGACTTTCTGTTTTTCCACATTGGCGAGGAAGGGGTGGATCTTCTGGAAACTGCTTTCTCGGCAACGTTAGGATCTTTGGTGGAACAATACTTACAACGACAGCACAGCGTTCCTATGTTCCTTAACGCCGTACAAACGGACTTGTTTAATCAACAAACCATGACGAATATTATGAGTTGAGCATCTCAAGGGAAAAGCCGATTCTTAAGTCTGATATCCATTCCTGTATACTTTGGGCGCTGAAGGTAATGGCGTCGTACGCTCGTGGGGGTTCTTCAGTGAACATATATTCCAGATATGATTAAACGCATTTCTACAGACGCTTTATCTTTTATATATCTTCAATGTGTCTCCTTCGTGTTTTTGGTAATCAATAAATTGCCATATTGTATCTCTCAGGTCGTACAATGTTACTCTTCCTCTTAGTGGCTCCTCAATTCCATTTCACAGTTCCATTGATAATCAAAGTTGTTACACTATACAGTCTTCGTAGCCTAATTTCACGTCGGTGAACAGACATCGCCGAATCGTTATGCCCACCGTATTCCGCGTTAGTTACCCCTTTCGAACGAAACACCGACTATGCTCAACGGCGCGAAGCTAATCCCGAAACTGCACTATCGTTACTCGCTTTACTTATTACGGAAACCAACGGAATAGCTGGCAAAATTATTTCTTATAACGGCGGTTACGGTGCGTTACGAGATAACAATTAACACGGCTCTGCTAGACACCTCGTTTCCGCTATGATTCCCGGGGTAATTTCAATTCTTTCGACTTTTCGATGAGACTGTTTTTCGGTTCTGTATTGCGGACCAAGTAAGTCGTTCCAGGAGAATCTCTGACTACGGCGTGGTTTCGGTGCCACGGCTGAGACAATAATGGTCACTCTCCAACTACTGTTAAGCAATTGATATTGTTGAAACTAACTTCTGACCACTACGGGAATCCACCACTTAACGCGAGAAACAGTATCGCGCCCCCTCTATAACTTGGGGATTTCCTGGTTGAACTTTAGTTTCTCGTCCGACCCGTTCGAATAGGTTCGGGGCGCAAGATAGACGGCGTTAATCTCGCGTCCAATTTCATCAGCACACGGAACTCCAAACTCCCGCGAAAGAATCGCTTTGTTAACGTGCACGGACTCGAACGCTACGTTTCTCCCTCGGTCTTCCTTCGTTCCGCGAGAATTTACTCCATTTTGCTTGAGTTATTGCTCCCGCTTCGCAGGATGATCCGCCGCTTCCTTCCAACGGAAAACCGTGCGAAAGGGATTTGTTTAATCGGTCGAAAACTGCCCTTGGTACTGGAGCCACGAGGATCAACCTTAGACTTAGGAATATAGACATTCGAAATGATGATTTTAAATTCTTGCACACAACTGTCTTCGTGATATTCGTAACCGTGGCGGGAATGCTGGATGTCATGATTATTGAAGAAACGAAAGGGAACATTGTACATGATCCTCATATGGAACACAGTGTATGTACCTCGAATTAACTTCACTCCAGAGAACCGGAGGACAAGTAGCGCCGGCTGTAGAATAATCTTACCGTGTGCGGAACGAGAAACATCTCTCTCCCTTTTGGTCCCTTAAAATATTAAATGCTATTCCCTTTTGCACGCTCCAACGCGCCTCCCCCGTTTGATTATTTATCCCCGGATGTACGGTAGTAAATACACGTGGCACACGTACGTGGTACAGACACGTGTATCTACACACTCGATTCCGTGTCTCCTAAGTTCAGTGACTCACGGTCGCTAATGAAGACCGTCGCCCTCGGTTCCACCGCGGACAATGCAATTCGAATTGGTCTTTCGGGGATTCCGACTGCCTTTTTCAGGCACGTAGGATTACGGCTGGGTATATACATATATGTATACCGTGTACGTAACGGATCCCCGGGGACAGCTAGGCGATCTTCTCCAGCGGCAACGTTCCATCGTCGTGGCTTTTCCAGCACGATAAGAATTCGAAAAGCCCTCCCCCCTCGCCTATCCTTGGATGCGCTTTCGTCGGATCGTTCGGTGGTGGGGCAGAGAAATTACGACATAATTGAGATGGATGATTCCACCTCCACCTCTTTCCGGGAGTGGAACTCCGTCTTTTCATTCATGCACGCAGAACTCCTCCAGTCGTTTCAAGTCGAATACGGATGTTTACGATTCAGTTACAGAAACAGATGTTAAATAGACGTTTTGTTGTTCTATCGAGAGGTTTTTCGTATGTCAGAAACATAGTGAAAGTTTTATCGATTTCCATTCAAGTGTGTTCTGCACAGGGTGATTCACAATTATAAGATTCTCAATTAAGGAACTGGAGAGTCAAACCCAATTACGATTTCCACTGAAGTTCAACGTACCTTTAAATCCCTCATTTAGTCCAATAAACAACCCTTCGAATGAAGAAAACAGTCAAATACACCAGCGATTTTTCGAAATTTCTTTGTATATTCGCGAATCTGTGTGTAAACGACTACTAGTTACTAATAAGAACAGACTTCGAGTGGCGTCTAATGACCGAACTTATTTTCCCGATATTCGTTTCTTATCAAACAACCTCGTCAAAGGGCAAACACACACACACACACACACAGTAGATACACTTCGAGGTGTATCTAGCGTATGTAGCACCGTGTGCAGAACAGGGTGTGCTTGTCGAAGGTGTATGAAACACACGGTGGACGTTTCCCTAGATACGTGGGCACACGTACCTACCTCCGTAGAAACTGGATGACCGAAAGCATTTTCGTGGGCGGAGGCTGGTTGACGACAGGAACTCGATATAACGGCGCCAGCTGCGAAGGGACTCGGTGTCGACGGGAACTCCCGCGCCCCTGAAACTCCATTATCCTTAATTATAATCGCGTTTAATCGCAAACTCATCCAGCTCCATATGTGCGGCGTCGGCCACGGTCTTAACTTGGGCGTTCGAAGCCGCTGTTACCTTGGGTTATCAATCTGGAATCAGCCGGATGCCGGGGAGGTGAAATCTTTTTGTGTAACACTGATCAGCCGAGGATTTCTTCGTTCTGCAACAATGGTTATCGTATCACGGGATGGGAACATGCGCTAAGATCGAAGGGAGGAGGGGAGGGATGGAGAACAATTTTCATTAAAGGGTAAATTGAATTTTGGCCCGGCTGGCTCTTCCACGCGGATACACTGAAACAGAATATGTACTTACACCGTTACTATCTGTATCGCTATTAATCGGTTACGTCGAAAATTTTGTTAATTATCTACCAATAAAACATTTGTGGTGGTATTTATTGTATTGTTAATGTTAATTTTAGTTGTATCTTTGTGAATATAATTTTTGTGAATACGAAAGAGTAAGTTTTAGCTGGACGAATAAGTCGTTCATTGTGTTTGTAGTAAGGTGAAAGTTCAATTCAGAATGTTATTTGTTTGATCTTTTGTTCAGTGAAAATGGGATAGGATGTGGGAAGAAAGAAAATACATTAGTAGAAACAAGTAGAAAATCTACCAAAACATGATGAATTACTTATTAGTATACTTAATAGGGGAATTATTGGGGACAAGCATACCTTCATTTTGATAAATTAATGGAAACAGTATTTAGTCTGCAAATGATTCACCGAATCGATGGAAACGTGTACTGGACGTTGTTTTATCTGAAACACACGAAAAATACCATATTATATATTTACCACAAATATTTATTTATTTCCTCTGGAATCCAGCATATATGAGTTACACTTAAAAGACTGAATCCGTATACTGAGTGTTACTATTACAAAAATTAGTCTTTTAAAAGATTGAAACGAAAAAAATTAACAGAAATGAAAAGTGTCGCGTATTATTTCTACCAGGAGTGATAAAATGGCGGAGATCAGCTCAGTACATATACATAATTCACGTCCTAATATTTATTTCCTCGAATCTCAGTGAATAAATCCCCGAGCACCGTTACGCACCAATTTGTCTCCGTTATTCGTCGCATATTTATCTCTCGCAATACATGAATTTATTTCGCGAAGAAATTCCTGTTAATTTCATCCCTCGGTTGATACCTCGCTCACTCGCGAACGCTTTGCCGTCTGCGCACGCACATCCAGTTTCGAACTTTTTAATGGAACTTTCCGCGAGTGTAATTGCGTTTTCGAATCGGTACAATTAATGTATAACTATTTCCCGGTGCTAGTGGCGCGGCAACTGAATACTTTCAAAAATTTCTTAATCACTCAGCGAGAAACAATGAAGAAGGATCATCTTACGGAGATTCTACATCAGTCGGTGATAAATCAATTTATGTATGCAGTACTGTACTTACATATAAATGAAATATATATGATATATTTGTAAAATGTTTACATTATTTTAACACTCTCTATATTATAAGCATTATTAAATAATACTGTGTTGCGGAAAAGTTGGGTCTAAAAATTGTGTGAAAGTTATAACAGCGTTAACGAATCGAAAACTTGATTGGGTCGAATAAATCCGAAGATCGTAAAGGATTAACTCTTTAATGGCCGTTGATGCCATATTGGCATAAAAGTGTTGTTTCCAGCAGAAACGCAGAAACGGTGCAAGTCTTATTATATGTTTTAAATTCATAGACCAGTTATAGAAAAACTTTGATTATTATAAACTACACTGGCGCAACTACCTACGCGTTAATTATGAAGTCTCGTGAACCGAAAAGAACGTCGCGGAACAGGCAACCTCCATGCATCCACAGACGGAATTTTTCAGCTGCGTTTACGCTGGTTCGAAGTACGGAATATAACTCTCGTGTTGTCGGAGCTGATACACGCAGCTTTGTTGGGTTCCCTCACGAGCAAACTCGGCTTCCGCTAGGGGAAATTGTGGCGTAGGAGAAGGGTCTACTACCGCTTGGTAAACTTATTTTTAGAAGGCCAGACTCCAGTCTTTCCCTCAGCGGAAGCCGAGTTTGCTCGTGAGTGTAGATAATGCATGCGTGGTGACGAAATGGGGATCATTAAGGCACCACGAGGTTCTTTGTCGACGACGCAAAGTGTTTTGTACAGTCGTCTTCAACTTGGAAACACAGTTTTTCTGTTAGAAATTTCGCGTGTGTTGTAACAATGATTGAAATGAGATCGCAACGAAACCCCTAAAACTTCGTATGTGTGTATCAAGTCTCCTAGGTCTCTTTGTACACGTTTCCTTTTGTATTTCCGTTGCACCGTTACTGAAACCTGCGAGAAACATCTGCAACGACTGGTTCATTCGGTATCGGTCCGTAATGGAATCTCTCCCACAGTTATTCGTTTTGTTGCTGAGCGAAAAAAAAGGGGGAATCGCGGGTAAGGTCGATAAGTGCAAATTACAGGGCGGAAGGATAGGGAAATAGGCACAGCGGGGTTGTGGGGGGAGGGTCTCGGCGAACTATCCGAAAGGAATGGAAACTTAAGTCATTGTCACGGGGCAAGTAGAATTCAAAGAAAGTCGGATAAGGGGCGGCCCAGGAGGGGAGGGGATGGTAAATGAAGCTCCCCTATTTGCAAAGTTCGACTCCCTCTTGGCGGAAAGAGAGCCCCCGATAACGCTGAAACTTCCATACTTGGAAGACTCGTTGTACTCTTCTAACGGCCTCCCCTCCCCCCCTCCATCCCGTACGCTGGCCCTAATTTTATTGATTCACTTCGATCGTTGGAATTTACGCAAGAAACGTAAAAAGTTTCCCGATCGAACGGCCGCGTCCAACTCTCCCCTGGAATCCCTTTTCTCTCCGCGACGCCCGCGTGTGATCTAATTAAGACGAACCGGGATTACCGTCTTCTTCTCGGTGTGCTCCTCGATGCTTTTAATTTCGCCGGTTGGCAAAGGCGGCGAAGGGAAAATTGTAGAATAATCCCGCGGGGCATTACGCCCGGGGAAGTATTCAGAAGGAAATGGTGGTAGCGGTGGGAGCACGGGGAATATTAAGGAAACAGGGACAAGCCGTATCAACGTGGACGTTGAGTAAGTGGACGCTGTCGGCATAGGGGATTTCATTCGGTCGCGAACGGTGGCACTCAGTGGAAAGAGAGCGATGAATAAAGATTAGGGCTTTTGGGTATGGCCGAACCGGTGAGACTGTTACCTAGAAAACGATAAGGAACATGAAATACCTGCAAGATTTGGAATGTTAATGTAACGGAATGTAACATTCGACGAAGATGTAACACTTTATTAGACGACGATCATCCAATGAAACATTGGGGGTGGGTTGGTATCTGACATTTACATTCTCGAAACTCGAATCCGAAACTTTGTGAGATTTTGAAACTCTCGAAACTTGAAGCGGTGATTTTGTTTTTCGAGCTGGTCTCGATAGAATTTTTTGCAGAGATCTTTATTGACCATAGCTAAAGAAAAACATAACAATATGTTCACTTATCATTTTTTTAACACTAATACTCGATAATTTAGCAGTTCTTACTTTTTATTATCACTATAGTACACGTAACTGAAGGACAAAATTTGAAGAAAACTGTGTCAAGCTCTCGTGAAAACATGAATTACATGCTCTTGACCTGCAGTTCTGCGATCACGATCGATCGTCGATCTACTTATATTTTATATCTCGAACACGAAAGACCGATCACCGAGCATTCATGAAGCATCTCGCCCCGAATATTCGGAATTTATTCATCGATTTTGTATGTTTTTCTGATCTGAGTTTCGACAGAGTTTCAATTCCCGAGAATATTCCTGCTTTCCGGAAATAATAAGGTACAATGAAATACAAGGGTGGAATGTAACATTCGACGTAGAGCTGATATATTATTAGACGCCGATCATCCAATTAAAAACGAAAAGCCTTGTGCACGCCAGGAGTATAGCAAGGGGAACGAGATTAACGCCGATGTTCACGTCATCGTGGCAACAACGGCGTAACACGTCGCGACGTCGAACGGATTAACATGTGAGCGGAGTTAATAGGAACTTCGTGAAAATTATGCTACCAGGAGGTGGGTAGATACTACATGTACGTAGGCGCATGGCTATCCGCCGCGGCCGAATTCTCGTCTGCTCCTGATTAAAGAGCGGAACCCGTTTGAAAAATCGCATTCGTTGAGCGAGAGGCCTCAGCGAAACCAGAGGGTGGGGTTGGGAAATAGGAAAAGGAAACACATTTCAAAGTTATCGAATAAATTTAACGAACCACGCGGGGCTCGAAAGGCCAAACTCGAAAAGGCATCTTGTTCGAAAGTCGCGCGCGGGCGACCGCTAAGCGCTGTGTTCCGCGGGTACAGGCTCTCCTCATTATCGGAGCTTTCGGTAGCATGAAAGGTGGGGGTGTGGGGGTAAGAGCCGTTTACCGTGGGCAACTTGACATCGTTCTGTTTGCGCGCAAATTACATCGCCCGACCGCTCGAAAATGGTACCACCTCTTCCCAGCGACCTGTGCGCGCCACACGCAGGGACATTGTTGCCTTGAAGCGGGTTCACGCGTTGCTCGGGCTACTCGAGCGAGCTGGGGCTGGTTAAAAACGTTAAATACCCGGTCTCCTTACGCGAAAATTTAAGCCTCGGTCTCTTTCTGTGTCCCCGATCGAGCGGTTTTACCCTACGACTTAAAGTTATAAAAATCAAGAAGTCATTTCGTAGAAATAGTTTTTTTAAATACATATTCGTGGAATATTTCACATACAAGTGGTCGGATTTTTCTGGACAGGAAGCATACGTTGAAAAAGAATTGTGGTAACCTGGCGACTACTGTGAGATTAACAGGAGTCCCTCAATGATTAACGCCGTAAAAGGCGTGGATGGAGGAGCCCTTGTTGGCTTGAAATACGAGTACCAGTCTCCATTTACATGAATCTTGTACACCGTACGCTGGAACATTGATACCTGCTTTACGATTATTATCCTCTGTGCCTCTTATATCTTATCTATTCCCTTACTTCTTTCAGCACACATTTTAGAATCATAATGTAAAAGAGAAATTCACTGATATCGTTCTAATGCCCGTAAAATCGAACATATCGAAATGTGAAACCTGTATAGTCAACGAAGGGCAAAGTGTCCGCTGGACCCTCGTGGAACACCAAGGTCTGTCAAGGTTAATACAGTATATCATCGATGATTGTTCGACGACTCTTCCCGACACTTAGCGACCAGACGTCATCCCCACCACTGGACGCTTTATTGGTGCCTCCCTAATTTGACTGGTTCCACGAGGGACTCCCTCCTAGTTTGATTGATTCCACGAGGTGGACCCACCTAGTGGTGAGGATGACGTCTGACCACACAGTGTCGAGGAGCCTTGGAACACTCATCGATGATTTATTGTACATCACACCGAAGACCCACCGTATGGGTCTCGTCCAGGTGACCAGCTATCCTGTGACGATCCAAGCATTAAGACTGTTAAAAGGGTACACGCGGCGGTGTCCTCATCGGAATCGATGGATTCCATCCGGGAAGATAATCAATCGGGAAGGTGGGGCGAGGGAGGGGCGGTAGGGTAAACGGGTATCTTATCAAAGTTGGCCCATCTTCGTAGAAGTTGCTACCCGCGGGTAGGTGCACGGACTCCTGTTCTTCGCATTGGACGGAATCAGAGAGTAGCGAGAGTACAAGAGTGGGGGAGCTGCAGGCGTGTGACAAGGATGGTCGTATGACTTCGAAAGGGACGAGGAACAAGGAAGGGACGACACACGGGATGCGCGTTAACTTTCGCGTCCGTGTGCTCGCGGCGCTGTCGTGAGGAACTTTGTCGATCAGAGTTGCGAAGGAGAACCCGGTTATATCGACGCTCTCTGCCTGCCTGCCTGCCCGTGGATATCTCTGGAGGAATGGTATGGACCCTCGTGCCGCCCTCCCATCATCTTGTCGCGTTGGGCGGGAAGGGGTAGCCATGTGCACGAGCGAGCATCGGAGATAGAGAGTTACGCGGTAGGTTATCCGAAGACCTGCTTTCTTGTCCGTTGGATCATCCTCACCCAACATACACACACACACACACACACATTCTGGATGACTTTCTAGTCTTTCTGACAGTGGCTGGCAATTTTTCAGCCGGAAAGATAAACCTGGAACCGTGGGGAATGACGTGAATAACGGGGGGATACTCGGCGGGGGTGTCTATGGGTGGTTCGACGGCTGAGGTGATGGTGGTGGATTCAGAGTCGCGAAATTCAGTGCAACACACTTGTTATTCTTTAACGTCCAGACGCTTAAATCGTTATTTCAAAATTATGAGACTGACATGAATGTTGTATCTGGTCACTTCGAAGTCGGAAGTATCGATATTACAGATATATTTTTCTCTATCTTCTGTTTTTATTTATTTTTGAAGGCAGTACTTGAATTTCTCGACTGAAAACGTGAAGATTTACTTCACATCGCTGGAACTACTGATCCTTGCCGACGAAAGTTAGATATCAACCAGTGGCAGAATTTGATGCACTTTTAAAACGTGTGTTGTGCATCGGTGCACCATTGCGCGTTGAAGGGTTAAAAAAATCTTGAAAACATTTATTCAATTACACGAATTATAAAACGGTACAAAACCGGTATACCATTGTTTAATTCGTTCGTGAATTATGAATCTTCATTTTTGCCCGCGACCACACGAAAATCCACGGCTCATTTCCGGACAGGTGGTTGATATTACTTAAATTCCAGGTATGTATAATTCAAAGATCAGAGGATTTTCGAGTGCCGCGAATACTTCCCCTCGTTGCCCGAGCGTTTGTGTAATTTTAATAAAGAAGAAAGCTTTATCCGGAGCAGGGACGGATCAAAGCGTTGAAATCTGGCTGTTTCTAGCCACCACTTGGTTCGCCTCTCCCCCTGGATTTATAATCGCAAAAATATTCCGTCGTTTTCCAAATCTCGAACCGTTTCAGCGAGACTCTGGGGAGCGTGCAAGCGGCTCGTTTCACTGACGGATCATCTCATTGATTTTCAATCGCATCCGTGATAAACTTCCTCTGGAAGTTGCCCACTGCTGTTAAAACCTGGGGACTCGCGTAAGTAGAACAAGGAACGACAAGTCGGCCGCGAGCGGTGAGAACCGAATAATCAGTGGATAGCCCCGGATGAAACCGGAGATTCAAGCTCTCGGAAGGGAAACGACCGCGATGTTCACGGTTAATAAGGAAGCCACGGCCAAATTTCATTTGAAATTGAAATAACATTTCGGGTCTTCCACTAGCGACAATGTCGTATCGCGGCTCTTCTTATTCAATTAACACGTCCTCGCTTGTCGAGTGGCCCATGCGCACGGATGAGGTACAATTGTAGTCGTACATTTCTGTGCATTGTACATAGAGATTAATAGTGCGATGAAATTTTGCTTTCTGTATTATTTTTCACTGGCTAAGACTGTGGATTATTTTGATTGATCGAGGAAATGTGAATTGAGAATTAAGGGAGATTTGATTTAAGGAAATGTAGAGTTTTATAGGGGTAGTTTACGGAAATTGTTATCCAAAAAGATTTGTCAAGTATTATTAATGGTTCTGTGTTGGGTCACAGGTAGAGTGAAAATCTCATTAATCCGAATAGGCAGGCCGTCCTGCTATCAGGACACTTGCGCAACGAATGAAAATATTTTAAACAACAATACATTGTGTGATATTTACATCGACATTATATTAATGTACCGTTACGGACCCAGTTCCTGATCAGTTTAATATATACAGATACCATATACTAAGTTAATTATGACAATATTAGTATTCCAACAAATTACTAAATAATGATTAATTATTTTGAAATTTATACGTAAAATTTGATAGCTCAGAGAGAGGTACAGATATATGATTTACGTGATCAGTTGCTCCCTTTGCGTTTCTTACTTTAATAGTTAAAACATAATTTGAATACAATTTTGCCCTTTTATTAATAGTAAATTAAAGATAAAACATAGATTTACTCGAGTAACGACAAACCTTTTGGATTTGCTTAATTTTTCTACATAGACGTTTAAAAAATTGCGATAGTTATTCTTCGGTAATCAGGAACTGGGTGCGTAACGGTAATTGTTCATTGTTTCCATGAAACCTGATGATCGCATCATTCGTAGAAATCCCATTTAAACTTTTTCACTGACCTAGATGCAAGTCCAAGTGAGCGAAGAATACATGGATCGAAGAATTCACCTGTTCTGATCTTAATTTAATTATATTTAAGCAGAGACTTTCTTGTTCAACCGCATTTCGAAAGTTCCATTCGGAGAATAACATTTCTCCCGTGGAAGTCGGGTCTGAAACATATTTCAGTAAATAATTAGTCACCCTGTTTAAAGTTCCTGGTTGCACTCTCAGCTACGCGAGGAATTCTCCGAGTTGCGGGAAGGAGGACAACAAAGACAAAAAAAGAAACAAGAACGAGGAACGGTGGGCAGAAAGAAGCGTACGAGAAGAAAGGACGAGTTAATTATCTGTTTGTCGACTCTGAGAAAGAGGCAACTACTCTCGGGCCATCGGCGACGACGACCACGAACGTTCCAAGGATTGGCGTGTTCGAGCTGGGATTCAACCGGGAAGTTTATTAATTTTCCCGGAATCCTCGAATTATGGAGGACGGTCAAACTTAATAAGAAGTTGGGCGAGAGTAAATGTTTATCTGGTTGCCGGTAAGATGTGTAATTGGACCGGAAATCTTTAATAATGTTGACGTATTTATGCGTCTCGTTCAAGCTTTCACGAACGTGAGAAAGAACTATCGACGAACATTCCACCCTGGTATTACAAGCAATGATATCTTATTAGTTCAATGTAAACCGTGATAGTTAGTCAAATCATTTACTGTATTTTTCTTTATTTCATTCGCTGTAAATTCGCGGAAAACGCTCAGAGGTGATTTATTTCTACGGAATTTTATACTCAATCGTTCTGAAGAATATTTCTGACGTTGCCTGACGGGTAGTTTTGTTATTACTGTGATATTTTTATTTTATTTTTATTCTATTTGATAGATTGTCTACGCCTCTTATGTAAAAGTTCTTTATTTTATTGTTAATATATGGATATGAACAGATCTGTGAGGAAACCTGATATATTACTTAATGCCCACTCAAAATATAATCCTAACTTGCTCTGAATTATAAGGTACTACTATGTGGAATTTCATAGAAACTATAAGATGTTTGTATTATTATTATTAGAACAGTAGGAAATAAATGATTAACCACCACTGTTATTTGTTATAATTCAGTGTCGATGTCCACCGCAATTTAATTTAATTCTGCAAACCTTTAAGCTTCATCACCCTATAAAAGCAATTGAAGAAATTATACCGACTTTAAACATGCGTTAAGGGAATTAGCGATCGCAACACTTTTTTTATCATGATGCTTATTGCCAAGGAGTTTATTAATTTTCCTTGAAATAAGAATTACAAAGAAAACGTTAATTGTTCTGGTCGCTTTATTGATTCACGATTGTAACTTTTCAATGCGAGTGAAGTCATTATTAACGGGTTATTGGCTATTAACCATCACTTGGGTGAATACTGGGTCCATTTATACGCATTTATGCATACCATCGACCGTATAATTTCTATAATAATCACGCAGTGCACCAGACACACTATTCGTAATGGAAAATAATATATTCTGTTTAGCTACACTTTACCATTCCACACCTGTTCATTTACTTTACTTTACTAATATTCCTACATGTGTAATATGAGAACAGTAAGCAGATTAAGATAAATATATATGAATCTATTTAACACGTTGACTGTTACAGTAAAAAAGGCCATACGTAGCCAGACACAGTTAATTTCACTTTTTAAGTCATAAATCATCGAAAATAAATGCATTTAGTTAATAGAAATCGTTGATTTTGTTTTAAATTATACCGCAATACTAATTTCATGCAAACATTTTCTAACGATATTTAAACAGTCCAGCCTCGTTAAATATATCATATCCGTTAAATATACCAACCATCAAACGTATGACACAACTATCATCTTTATTTTCATACTGCAATAAAAGTTGAGAATTTAATCATCGTTATAAGAGCGTACTAACCAGTAATTCTGTACGTGTTTGGTACTAGCAATGTTAAAGGGTTAAAATCGTTCGCCCATAAAAAACGGGAAAATCAAACTTATCCTGTATTTCCCCAGCAGTCTTTATCCTTGAATGACCAGTCATTCTCCACCCACCTACTACTACTACTTACACGAAAACTACTTACAAACCACCTGAGCTTCTCGACCCAAATTACATACATATTTTCCCTTAACGCAACAGGCAGATACGAAGACCGTCTCTTCTCGCGCACAACTCTGCCTTATCTTCGCGGAACTTCGAGAATAGCCTCCTCCATGATCGAGGAGACGTTTCAGTGTATCCATAACCTCGCGCGACGTCTATCGAAGGCGGCCTAAGTAGTTTTCGGGGCCGTAATTGCCTGTTTCTCGTCGACTCCATCAGCTACGCTGGAAGCCCTCGGGTACCTCCGAGGAAGAGAACGAGCCGATGGGAACCGGAAAGTCGATACAATATCAAAATTAAGCCGAGCATCGTCGAAGGTAGATGCGACAGCGGTTCTTTCTCCGGCTTTTATCCCCGGTTATTTTCCGATCCCGGGGGCGGCGAAAAGGATTCTCTACCGTCTTCGATGGGGGAAGATTTATAGACAACCTGTCGCTTGCACGATGAAGAAATGCAATGCTTACTTTCTTTTTTTTTTCTCTTTCTTCACGGGGCTAGGAACGGAATAGAAAGCCCCCCCCCCCCATCCGATAAAAGAGGGTGGAAGGGATTGCGCGACCCCGTTTTACAAAAGCAAAGGAGTAAAAACTTCGTGTTCCCGTCGCTTTACCGGGCGCCTCTTGTCGTCCGTTTGTCCGTAGCCAGTAATTGAAAATGTAGACCGGGTGACTCTTCGTGTCGCGATTAATCTCTTAACGATGCGCGCGACCCGTTGATATTCCACGGAGAACGTTCCAAGAACTCGTTCGTGTGTATCTTGACGATTCGAGAGTGTTCGCCTTGGCAATTGCGCGTTTCCTAAGCGATTCAACCCAAGTTGGAATACGGATTTTTTTTTTTTAACGACGGCGTTTCTCTAGAATTACTTAACTGGTAGGAATTATAGGAATTTTAGATTACTTTCCGAGGGGCTACGTTTACTTTAAAAGTTAAGTATTAATACGAAAAACGATATTTCATCTTCGTGTTTCGGTGGAAAGGGGCCGCGACAGGAGGGAAGGACGCGCGCTTGCCGCGACGGTAGCGGGTGTCCCGGAAATGGCAGGAAATCGAAAGATGAGCCAATAATCGGAGGGCTGCTGTCGTCCCGTTAAAACGTTCGAAGGGAAGACCAAAGCTGGACCGAGCCGTCGAACACGGCCAGGGGAGGGGATCCTCGACAAAAGCGGTTTGGTGGTAGAAGGGGGATGGAAAGGGAAACAGTGTATCGCGAGAAAAGGAAGGTACGAAGTTCTCCCGTTCAGAAAGGATTTTAACGAGATCGCGGATGGAAAATAGAGACGCGAGACTGACGCATTGACCGAGGGGGAGGGGGTGGTTGAAGCAAGGCAGCTCGAGGGATTTAAGGGTGGTGGTGGTAGTCGAATTTAGAAAAATCCGCCGAGGAAGTTTCGGAGAGAACTGCGCCGGAACTCGGAAGGGGAAGTAACGAGGAGTAAATAACGCCAGGGGGGGGGGGAGGAAGGGTGGGAGAGAAAGATAGAGAGAGAAGAAGGGGGTGGTTACTGGATGCGCCGGGAATTATACGAAAGCAAAGAAAGGGACGACGGCAAGAAGAAGTATGCAAATGCAATTGCAACGGCAGTTTAATAAAATCTGAGAGAGAGTGAAGCCACGGGGATAATCACCGGCGCGGAATGATTGAAGCAATAACGCGTAACTGGGAGAAGAAGAGGGTCATGAATGCGTATCGCCGCGGGATGGGGGCGGAGGCGGCGGAGGGTGATTCAAACGGGTTGAGGTGGAGAGAAAGAGGAGGAAAGAGCGCGGTGAAAGGCGAAAAAGAGAGTATAATTAGATGTTTCCTGGTCTGGAGAACCGCGAATAGGAAACGAGGACAACGCTCCCAGAGGAAAAATGCTGAAGTGTGCGAGCTACGAGGAATAAAGTGGCCGGGCAAAGCCACGGCAGCAACCCTTTTCTTTCGGGAAAGTCTCCCCCCTCTCCCTCCTCGACTTTGCGTAGTTCAGTGCTGGGTCGAATTAGTCTTCAGCTATTGGACGACGATCGGAGTAATTACGGGAATTAAAAGGACACATTTCTGGTCACGAAAACAACACAGACTCCTACTGATTATTGTCTGGCTTGGTCTACACGATTATTGTCCAGGCGTTATCCCCACCACTGGAGGGGAGGGAAACCTGTCAAGCGCATACCTTGTTGCCCCTCCGTTTTGTAAAAACGAATTTACGAACGTCTGAAGCATTCCTCCGTATAAAATTATTGTCCCGGCGCGGACCCGAATTTGGGACGATAATCGAGAGGAGTCTGTAGTTACAACTTCGCTGAATCTTGTCCGTCGACTATAGAAAGAAGAAAGAAATTAAGCAGGTTTACTGCGAAATATAAAACTACATAAATTTACAGAAGTTTACTATAATAAACTAGGTGTCGTAACTGTAAAAATACCCTACAATTTTCAATCCTTATGTATTATGGTTAAAATAAAAACGAACCACTTGTTTTTTTCCAGGAAATATAATAAATCCTGTTCAAGAGAAACATTATTTTTCAACACGATTTCAGATATGGTATACCTGGTGCGTTTTTATTTTAACCATAATACAGAAGAATTGAAAATTATCTATAAAAAGAATCTACGATTCGCGCTGTCGCGCACCGATTACGAGCGCATCCGGCCCGAAGAGGATCGGGATAAAGATTTCCGCGGGCGGTGAAATTCGAATAAATTATATCCGTGGGCTGCGGCGGCGTTAAACGGGAAATTTGTTGGACGATTACAGGAGGTGGAGGGGAGGGGATGGGGGCTGAAATTCGTTTCTCGTCTGCGCTCTATCACATCACAGATACGTCGTATCAATGCGACGCCCGCGACATGATAGACGATCGCATTATTGGATCATATTTCACCGATCGCCGGGGAGGACCGGCGCAATGGGCACCTGGTATATGCTTCATTTTTATTGGGGCAGATTGCAAATTTTTGTCGGTGCGGGGAAGGGGAGGAAGGAAGGAAGGAAGGAAGGAAGAAGCGGCCCAATATTCGGTGGATCACGTGGCGCCGATAAAACGGCTGTTTTATGCAAACTGCGTTATCAATGCCGCGTAAACCGAGCCCCGGATTTCCCTGTGCCGGAAAATGAAGGAGAATTTAAAATGTCTCACTTTCCCGGAGTCAAAAACACGTTTCCCGTGCTCGGCTCTGTAACAGAACCGAGAAAAAAACTAGAATAACCTAACAATTATTCGATACCATTTCATGTTCATTAATTCACCGTTCTTGTTACATTCTAACAATTAAGTATTACATAATGGCACGGAGAGTGAGTACGGTTCAACAGTTGTTATTTTCATAATGGACGCTGTGTTGGGAATCGAATCATTGATACACCGATTATAATATATAATATAAATACATTACGGAAACTGCACGGGTTATAACAAGAGGCTTGTTTTTAGTGAGCACGATTGAGTACACATCAATACAGGATTGAGTACACATTCGCACAGGATTCAGTTTGTTATAGACGAAGTTAATTTTAACACTAGCATCGAAATTACTTCTGCTACTATAGAAGATAAGAAACATATAACTGAATAAAATGTACAGAAATGATTTCAAGTTTTAACAGATTCTAGTAGAATAAGGTGATATTATTCTTCTCGTTTTATTATTTTTCCATTCATCGAAACGAAACTAACGTTTTGTTGACTCATCAGTCTCATTCACTTCGTTTCTCCAGTCATCTATTCTCTGTAATATTACCGAGAATGTGTACATGTAAAAAAATTCTCTCGTAAATTCTGCTCCGCTAATAACAACGTAACGACAAAAATTCCGAAGGATATTGCGACAAAGTCTCATTATAAGTAGAATTTCAGCTATTTCCTGAAAATTTTCTAGAATAGACTACGCTCGACACAGAACACAAGGGGTGTGGTGTATCACTTTTGTATCTTTGTACTAAATGGTTCGAATGAGAAATAAATAGATATTCGATCTATTCCACGGCGATAATCGTGTCCCACGGGATGAAGAAAAGGGCGTCGGGTGTTGGCCGCTCGTGGAAACCGGACACGCCCCTTAACAAACTTTCTAATAATTAATTCCACCGCCTTCGTTTGCGCCCGAGAAAGTAATTTAATGGAGCCCTTTCGCTGTCGTATACCCCGCCGTTCGTTGTTTCTTGGTCCCGCGGAGGGTAATAAAACACCGACAGGGAGATTAATTAATCACGCTTTTTATTGCGTTTTATGTTAATTCCCGATCTTTTTTCTCCTCCTGGCTTCTCTCCTAGTCGTCCTTCAATGGCAGAAACGCGGGCAGTAGTGATTTGACCCCGGTCGCGTTTTCGCTGATGATAGAAATTCCGGTCCGGTCCACGCGCATTTTAATGAAAAAATTTCCTACTTTTGAAACGGGGGTAAAAAAATCTTGTAATTTGCCGCCCCCGCCCCCATCCATAGGGATGATTTTTCCGTTTCGAGCTTTATTGAAAATACGTAGGGATGGTGGATCTCGCGTGTCATGAAAAACGAAGGCATTTAATTATCGGCTACCTCTCGACGTTATTGAAAGTAAATGTCTTTTGACGTCATGAGCGTGCGAACGACAGGTTTGCGCGCGCAGATTCGGACAACTGGAAAGGTGTACATAACGCGTCATTGTCGAAAATTCGGCCGAGTTCCGGGAAATTTCATGAAATCCGAAGCTCGTTCTTTCGTTCGTTTTTTTTTTTTGTTTTTTTTTTTCGTTTTCCACGATAATGCACGTTGGGATGAAAAGAGGCGGGGTTTTTGTCAGTGACTTCTTGTGGCGGAACGGGGAATTTTTTTGTCGAAGAGGCAAAGCGGTGGATTTCGCGAGTAATTCTTCACCGGCTTGGAAGAACGTAGCGGCGTCGAGCGTGAGACACTTACGACAGTTCCATTTTGGAATATTGATGAACCTGTCGGCGTGCTTCCATTTATACATCGACACCTTCGTTCACCAGACCGTATTAGCTCGTTACAAATATCAAATGGTATACTTATTTCAGTCGAAATTCAGATTCCCTCTTTATGATAATTCACGCAGACTTGATTACTTAACTCTTTCGATCCTACTGCAGCCATATGGCTACGTATTATAAATTACGAAATAAAATATTATGTATTTTTCGTATATCTATGAATATATGAATCTTGCATAGATGACATGAGAGCACAGAATTTAATACGCATTTAAAAGATTGTTGGTAAAATATAACATTATTGCCCTGTGTTTCTTTCATTTGCTGGAATTCAAGTGTTCAATATTGTTGGCAATAAAATTAAAACTAATGAAACCGTGGTTTCTGTCAAATACTTCAAGAGGGTTTACCGATCAAGGTACGAGAAATCTATTTATAACTCCCTGTAACCTGGAAAATGCAATAAAATTAAGGTTCCACAAAGTTTTATATATACTACTAATATGCCATCATTAACACAGCGAAACTTCTAAATTCTGTCTCATTTTAGCTTCCAGTGTTTAGTCTCAACTAATTCAGTCGGAGAACACACATTTCAGATAATGATCTTCATTCGCAAATCAAATTTATCTGGATATTACTCATGGTTTTCGAAAATTCCCCTTGCGAAGAATCAAAAACGGTCGTTGGGGATAAAAGTCAAGAAGAACCAGGAACGGCCAATAGGATTTTAATTTACGTGAGGGGCCACGAAGTGGTTCCTGTCAAAAGAACGCGTTTCCATCCGACAGCTCCGAATCCCCGTGGTTTTCTAAAATATTGCGGCAATTAGAGCAAGCCCCGAACCGGAGGTTCCCACCGGCCGTGGCGGCGGCGAGGACGAAAAAACGAACGGAGGGCCGTTTCTTCGTCATTCTTTTTCCCCGAGCTCGCGCTCAATAAGACCGAGTTTTCCACGATCTCGCGAAATTTACCGTGAAACACGCTCCCTTCCTCTCTTCTTCCCCCCAATCGAGAGCGTCGAACTGACTCAGCTCGACGTGGAAACTGACGGAACACGGCCATCTTGTTGGTGGTAGCCACGATCTTGCAACATCCGACACTCCTGGACATTCTCAGCCGGCGTTAATTGCGTACTTGCAATTAACCCGCGTGCCACTACCCCCAACCATCCCTTTACTTCGTCCATGTTTTTTTATCGCATTTCTGCTAAATTTCATCGGCGGAGGATTTGCGGGCTGCCAGGTTGATTTGCGACGCGGGTTTTTTTTTTATTATTTCAGCTGTTACCTTCGTTTAAACCGATCTGGAAAGGTACTAATTTCTTGCGATCGAAGAACAGGGTAGCACGTTGATTATAATCATATAAAAATCAGTATTGGATTCTTAAGGTCCATCTACAGGTAGTAGAAATACGACATGGAAGATCGTTTGATGCGTTTTGAATAATTTGATACGACTTGTAACACACTTATACTTTAAGAGACATAACAGAATGGGATGTACGTTTATGTGTGTACACGTGCTTGCTCTAATCGATAGATGTGTTCTGGTTGACGGTTGCACATGTTCTGATCGATGGTTGTACGCGTAATGGCTTGTTGCTATGTTGTGATTAGTTAAAGTGTATTTGTGCAGTGGTGAAAAATGAAGTGTTTTGGCTGGTCTATGAGGCGGAAGAAATGGAGTTTATTACTACCTAATATTAACTTCAATATTTTCTAGACAATATTATTTTTAAAATCAAACATCAAGTTTATAACGATCTTTCAAGTATTCAATGAAGAATACGGTGTCAAATTGGCACACTGGTAAAAAACTAATACGAACGAAGAGATAAATCGTTAAATTTTTAAATTCTGCAAAATAAAACACACGGAGCCTGATCTAAATCTATCTATAACATTATCTCTTAAGAGAAAAATGTATCGAATCGACGCAAGGATTAAGGACAAGGGTTAAACATCCAGCTGAGTGTTGCGGACCTGTTTTAAACATTCAAAATCGTATGTTACGTGTTATACGGTTGCTAGGATGGTATCGAGAGGACAACTCGAAAATTGAATTTCCACGCGCCGCGATCTGAATGAAACATATCCAATTTACAAAACAACGATTTGCCCATCGAACATTCGCCCTTCCTAGGGTGGTCGTCGAAACATCGCGTTTCGGAGGGGGGGGGGGGTGGTGGTGGTAGCGCGACCCCCAAGGGTACATATTGTCAGTTCCAGTGTCAGTGCTCGCTACTTGTAGACTCTGTAATTTCCGGCTGCCACTCGACCTGTTCTTATTTCCCGTCACGTACGCCAGTCGCCGCTTTTCGCGCCAGCCCTCAACTCGTCCTTCAGGTGTAATGGAGCCGAGAAACAGATAATTACCCCCTTGGCCCTCTTTACCCCCGAAAAGAATTACGCGGCCGTCGTCGTCGTCCACTTGAACCACCTCTGAAATCCCGCAAGAGGTCTGCCGCCCCCATGGTTCCTCGGAACCGATTACTCGAGGCGAAAATAGAAACACGAACAGTACTTCCGGCGAATTTCACCGGAAACCATCATCTCGAAACATGTTTCGTTAACCCTAGTCTGTTCAAAACCAAAAGTTCCCGTATTGAAATTAAAACAGCGATTTTTCGTACGATATTCACGTTTTTTTCTTTTGTATTAACAGTTATATTGAAAGAAGTTTCCCCCTGGAGCGATATATTCGTTTATGGTAATTACCCAAACACTGGACAATGGCGATGATAAATATAATTCTACAAGGCTTACACCCGAAAGCTACGACAGAATAAACTGCAAAAAAATGTACTCAATAAAATTGGTGTATTACCGCATCATCAGTGCAGACGCGTAATGAATTCGGGTAATTACTAGTAGCCGGACGTTTCTGAAAATTCACGTGTTCGCGAGGCATGTTAGAAATACACGATCAAAGAAAAATGTACTTTGCTAATTATGGGTTTGCTTCAAGCTGAAAGCAGGGTAGAAACTTTATTAATCCGTGTTACAACTTTCTGCTTAGCTCCGTTTCAAGGAGTTTCACATGGCAGAAACGTATGTAATCCGCGGTTTAATTATGATACTCAGGGTGACCTGGATGGTAGCTGAATCGCTCGACAAAGATTTAAAAAATCCTCAGTGGTATTGAGTTTCAACCTTTTGGGATCTGGAATTCTTAGGGAGTATTTGCTAAAAGAACTCAGATGAGTTTTATAACATGAACGTTGGAACATATAAAATTTGTTAATTTCTTCATCTATTATTTATTTAATTTACATAATTTAGGGCTAGCAGGTAATAAAAGGCGATAACGATAAATCGTTATGGTGAACAATTTCGCAAATAGTAGGGGTAACGATAGATCGTTGATAAAAAGCACACCAAATAATTTTGTTACGGTAACCATGTTATCCCTCTATCAAATAACCTATTTACATTATTATTACGAAAAAAAAATCTAGTGTCGTATTACGACGTGTGATCCCAAAAACATGTTAGAGTTGAAAATTCCTTAAAACAAATTGCGTCTTATAGTTCATGATAGCAGAAAAGTCTTCTTTACAAAGTCCGAGAAGAAATGATTTTCCAAAAGAAACAAACTTCTTCACGACACTGGAAGGATGTATTTTCTTTTTCAGAGATGAACTATTCTCGGCAACTCTTACGGTACTAATCTATCGAAAGAGCTTTGGGTAACAGCACTGGACCGGTCTGAACACAGTGGGTAGGTAGGTGGGTAGGTACTCCACTAGGAAGTCTGCGCCCAACAGCAATTTTTACTCGACCGGAGGGAAGATTAGTCGTCCTTGATGAGATTTCACGAGGGACAAGACAGGGACATTGTTGCTACCTCTTTGAAGGGGAAGCTTAAAAGTGTCCTGGCCAAGAGGCTGAGAATTAACTCCACGGGAAATATGGAAGGGCGGCAGGTTCGTTGCAGCGACGATTCGTCGATCAGCCGGCTGTTTTGAAATTATTCGGCTGGGCAATATCCCAGGCAGACTTTAATTATCGGGTCGGTGGGATTAAACGGGGGAATAAGACGGCCGTGAGTTTCCCGTCGAAAAAGGATTACCGTGGCTGGATTCGAGTGGAACTCGAATTTAAGCGAGCCACCGAGGAACCGAATTATCGAGACTCTGCTGCATCCTTAAGTAATCCCGATGTTTAACTCCATGGCGGGCGAGGTCACACAGCGGTTAGAATAAAAAATCTAGCGGCTAAAATGGCTGAGAAATAAATTTTTTTTATTTTCCAGAAAATTCACATCAACGTATTCTCGAGTTCTTAAGGAATGAGAAGTGACAATGGGAACACGAAATAAAGATATAGGGAATGTAAGGTAGAATATCGTGAAAGAAAATCTTCGAGAAATGAAACCATGGTAGAACTATTCCACTAGTGTCCTCTTCTCAGAGCCTTTTGTATCATTAATTTTAGTCAAAAGTAGGGGAAAAAAGTATCTCCTAAATGTTTATACTTAGGTACATAGAGATGTTGAGAAACTGTTAGCGAATGATCTCCGCGAATAAAATAAGATTTCCTTGCTTTCGATCATTTTTTGCCGGCATTAAATTATCGAATAATTCTTGCTCCCGTTTGTTCGAGGTGTAATTCAATTCTCTTTCTACGATTGAAATTCCGGTGGACTCCAGTTGTCCCGCGTTACTTGTTCGAAAGTATGCTCGGAGTCCCTCCTCTTTGAAATACGATCCCCATAAATCTTCGCTGGAGGGGGGTTAAATTAGGTTGCAAGATGGTTAATTACTGCTCCTTTCGCATAGCTTCCCCGATTCGAAGTGGAAGGCTAACTTTGTGGCGCGTGAAGCACCCCCAAGGTACTATGGAACAATTCTCCAAAGTTCATGATACGGATCACGCGGGGAAGATATCGATCTGTTCGAGCTGACCAATCGTAGAAAAATAATCCTACTTTACATCTAACCGCTATCTCTTGGTCAGCCTGTAGAGAGATACAGTTTGAAGAGAAGTGACATATTTTTTTTATTCTTTTGCAATCTATAACCACTGCTACAGTGTGCAATAACAGGGTGTTTTTTTAACACGTGGCGCCTATTTTAACGATGGATGGGGGCTAAAAGAATGAACATATGCCCGATTTGACCTTTGTCCCGAGTTGTAGTCCTGTTTTGTACTCCCATGCGTCTATAAATAGCAAACTCTAAATTAGACAAAACTTTCCACTGGAAGTGTATATAAATATAATCAGACTAATCATAAAATAACACGGTATTTTATGGTACACGAAAGCAATGTATTATTATCAGGCCCCTATTGTACACTTGGACTAATATTATCAGTGAAATTTTACATCGGTTACCAGTACTAATAAATTCTGTTGCACAACAAGTAAATTTTACAAATTACGAGTTAGCTGATTATCTTCTTCCATGTCACAAGGTTATGCGAATCTTAACAGAAAAGAATTACTGATTAATATAGCCAAGTCTGTTCTCTGTCATTGAAATTGCGTAAACATCTACAGCACAAGTAAAAGGTAACTCAGGAGAACCAGGAGATCCATGGAATTATTCTCTGGTAGACCTAATACAACCACAAGAAACATCTCGGAATCTCATTATTTACTAAACAACAAACATGGAAACCTGCGTCCTACACGAGGGTTAGAAGCCCATTAATCCTTCCAGCGACCGAGAAGCATTCCCTATTCCCTAGACCAAGAGGGGACCATCTCTTCAGTGACACCCGGTCCAGCATTTATTGATCTTTCACGATCCATCGAGACGACGTTCCATAGCGTTCCACGTCTCCCGGCAATTTTCTACATACTGGGAAGGTGGACGGGGAAAGCCAGAGGATTGGGTGTCTAGCATCGAAGACGAAACACGCGAGGAGGCGGAGGCCGATAGTTGGCTTAGTGACAGACTCCAATCTCCGGCTACTCTTCTGCAGACACCTTCGTCGAGGGTACGTAGTCTTCTCGATGACCCCCCACCCCAGCCACCCTTCTTCTTTCGTTCTACCAACCCCCCTTTGGACGAGGTTATGGAGCTCTTTTCTTAAATGGCGCGGAGCGATAAGGAGGAGGACCGTTTGATGAATCGGCGCGGAACTACGTCCGGCATACGTAAACTCCCCTGGAAAGCAAACCCTCCTTCCCTGAGCACGACTCGGAAACACTCGGATGTGATTACAGCGGAACTCCCTTGCACTCGGCTTCGGCCACTCGAGAGGGAAGCTGGGCCAGCGCAGATTATATAGGTGCGAATGGGAGTGCGAGTGGCTATAGGATCTAGCGGGGCCTCGAGTAACATCGATACGAGTGGCGGCGGATGGGGGTGGCACGGAATCCGTTTGCTCCCCCGCCCTTTCCCCCATGAGGAACAACCCTTTTTTGAGCGTCGGTGAAATATATTGGGGAGAACGTGTCTGAACTGCGTCAGAGCAACGTGGGCGATAGCCTGATCCTTTTGGATGATCGAATGATGACGTTTTGATATGGGGAACGAGTATACAGGGTGTCCTGTAAAGAGTAGTACTATCTGGTTGTGATTGTTTATGAAGAAATAAATTGATAATAGGGAATGAATTTTGAATGGTTTCGAAAACGCACACTGTACATATTAGAATGTTTCGAAAAAGGAGAATAGATCGAATTGTTGGAGAAGATGTTAGACGGCACATAATGGAAAATAGGTATGTGTTTGGTAAAGTACATTGTTTTCATGTTTCGATGCAAATGTTTCCACATTGAGAAATTTCTGATATTTATGTATCAACCCAAGATGCAATATTAATTAATAGATTCTCCCTCTATAAGCATCTCCATCAGAAAATCTATCAATTGATTATTGTATTAAGTATATTAATTTATTTGCGATTTGAATCATTATCAATTTCTTCATTTTTGATATGGCCTTCAGCCCGAACAGTACACATTATAAGATTAATTTTGCATGAACTTGCGATAAAGCTTTTCTTTCATAAGTAATTCATGATACAGGAAATTCCTCGTGAATCTTGTAAAATGCAAACTATTATTTTTTCAGGGCGAAATTCTCCCTTGGAAGCTGAGACTGAAGGTCCAGCCTCGGCATAGGATTTCCTGTTAAGAGATTGGGGATGGAAGAGAAGCAAGAGGAGAGCTGTATTTTTTAAAATTAACGCCGAAATAACGGAACCATCGGGAACAAAATGAAGGCGAAAACAATGTGGGTAAATTTTTCGTTGAGTTCCGGATATGTTTGCGTTAAAATAAATCCCCGGCCCTATTGTCCTGGGGCGGCAGCAGCTGATTATACGAGTAACGGTCGTTTGAACAAAAGTATAAATATTGTCGATCGGTGTATATACGAGGAAACATGTTATTCTTCCGGCGCCAGCTAAAATCGTAACTTGTAACGGCTTTGGTTCCCCGCGCGATCATACATAGGTTTGCAAAATATCGGGTGGTGGACATTCCTATCCAATTTCCTTTTTGTTCATCTTCGAATTTTCGCAATTTACCAAATGCCTTGTTATCGATAAAGCAAATTGTTATCTGTTGGAATTTTTTTTTCATTGACTTTCGTTTATATTATTATTAAATACCATTAATACTTTGAGTGCTATAGATGTATATATGTGTACAACGAAAGTTATTGGCGTTTTTTCTTCTTTTTTCAAGATTTCCTTTATTTTATATTATATATAATACCTCGATAGGTTACGAGAAAAAGTATTACAGACAAAGAACGCTTAAATATGAAGAGGTCTCCGCACTCAAAGGGTTAATACTTTGTTACCAACCTTGGGAAATATCTCAGAGTGCACAGGAATTCACAGAAAATGTCTGTTGAATGACAGGATTTATTTCCACGTTAAATGCTCACTGTTGAGCTGTCTCGAATAGAGGACAAAATAAAACGGAGGACAGAACAAGAAAATACTTAACGGAGAATTATATTGCACGCGAGAGCGGGATTTCTTACGCGATTTCTTAGTTGACACTTTAATCTGCGTAGGAAATTGCGTCCGTGGATTTCTACGGAAGTAATCATTCGGCCGAAACGTGTCGGCGAAGGGCGCGAGGATTAACGGAAGAAATGGCGGCGGTTGGCTTTTGGATCCTAAAAAAACATTAATGGATTCGGCAGAAATATTCGAACAAATGTTAAGAATTTTGCATGGTACTATTAATGGATCCCGGATTTTTTATACAAATGCAATACATTTTCATAAGCTCCTTTACAGAACAGAGAATCATGGGAAAAATTGATTTTTCCGATAAAAGGATTAATTGAATCGAAAGTACATAAGAAATTTGATCAGTTTTAATTAAAAGTTTAATTTCATTCAGCATAAATGCTGAAACATTCGCGATGGAGTTATGAATAATAACGATACAAATAAATACACATGCAACTATAAACGGTCTATCCCAAAAGTTTCTGAATTGAAATTAAAGCAACAGTTTTGTGCTTTTTTAAAGAGATATACTGGTCACAATAATTGTAGATAGTTGATGTTTTACTGAATGTATTAGTTTTCCACGAAAGTCAAGGATCTATACTGTTTAATTTAAAATATCTCGCCTCGCAATTTAAAAGATGATATATTATGTACGAATTGGAGAAAATGTGGAACAATGTGGATATTTCAAATAATCAGTTTAATTAGTTATAACAATGTGGATATTTCAAATAATTAATTATAAACGTGTCGATAATAGACGTCCGTCGTTCGAATGATGTAAAGAATAAATCTGTCTTTTGTTGTAAATTATATCGATCGGAAATGTCGGTAGAACTGTTCATATTTTTGTTCCGATTGTTCTTTATTATACACGTGAATATTCGAGGTCTAAAGGGATACCGTATTTTCCGCCCCGAGGCAAATTGTTTTGCAGAAGGAACGGTAGCTTACGAGTCTCGTAGAAATTATTCGTTTTGTGAACAAGCACTCGTTACAGACCGTTTCTCGTACCAACGAGCATATTTCACCGTGAAACTCGAAATGTTTCCGGTCGGAATAGTAACTGATTAATTTTCACCGTGCCTGAACTTGCAATTCCAAATCTCAATGCTTCTCGATAATCGCACTCGCGTTATTCTTCCGATGTTCTTGCGTCAGCCTGTCGATGAATGAAAAAGAAAACAATAGACCGTGCGTTTCAGAAATTTAGTGTCTAAATAGGATTCACGAATGAAATTGTATGCAACGATCATACACCGTGCTCCGAGAGATCCGTGAAATTTTGTTCGAACAACTGATCACTGAACCTTGGATCTTCATGTAAATTCATATTTTCACGGAATAATTTACACAGACGAGAGGGAAACGCAGAAATTTCGATCTACCTTGAGAGATTTTATCGAGTTGAAAATGAAATAGATATTTTATGAAACTCTATTGAAATCTTTATTCGACCGTATAAAATCCGCTGTCTTCTCGTGATAAATAAAGACGGAGCATAGATACTAGATATTTATTAGACTGAATAATTCTTTACTTATTCGTAATGACGTATTGATCTTCAATTTTATCATCTGTATTTTTGTAATAATATACGATTTTGTTCTATACATAGTGTCAATATATTGTCCCCCAATATACTCCCCTAGCATTTGTGACCACGGAATTAATCTACTTCTTCAGACCATCAACGACATTATTTCACTCTATTTACACATTAATACACAACAAATAGCATGATTTATACTAACATGTACATACCTAACACAGTCGGTAGTTGCGAAATTTTAAAGTGAACGAAAATCAAATCAGAGCACACAGCACAGAAAACATTATCACACTAGCAAGCACACGTGTATCCCGATCGACGTTTCTCGATGAACTGATGCACATGGCGGCGGCATATGGCTACAAATATGTAGAAAAATTGAGATCCGTCTTCAAATAATAATGGGTCCCGGATTTACCCAGGTATATACACGGTTTTGTGTTATTGACCCTCATCCGTCCTTCATATTCCCACCTTAATTTGTCCCTCGGTGTTGAATTGACACAGTGTAGTAAAAAAATAAAAATAACAAAGAGATAAAGATTTAATTTCGAAATTGTTTAAAATAAAAGTCACGGAGCCTTATCTAAATTTACCTATGCAGAATCACATTATTTGACACAAGGTACGGATGAGAGTTAATACTCACTTCGATAAGAATTTTCCTTTAAATCATTATTAAAGAAACGATCGTTAGTTTATGTTATCAGAGCTGTTACTATCTATATTTCACGACCGCAATTCGCTACTGTGACTGAACGATTTATTAATAGATCCCTGGCTATTGATCGTTAGGTCTAAGAGACCTAGTACTGAATAGTCGCCAATCAGTAAGCTTCAAACAAGCTTTAATTACATTAACCACTTTACTTACTAAGCTTTTCAGAACCAACAATTACCAGCCACGAATCTACCGACAAACGTTTTTATCCTAGTAACAAATTATCAGGTTGGCCAAAGAGTTTATGCGGTTTCTACGCTTGATTTCGATACTTAGAGAATTCCTGTAATATCCCTTGTTCTGTAACGAGGATTATTATCAATTAAACGCATAATTTGTTTACCGCGTGCAACGTTAAAATTATACCAAAATCATAAAGCAACCTCGATATACGAACTTTTTGGTAAAAACATGAAGTTAAATGTTAACTATCAAAAGCTACGAGCATTCAAGGGATTTCACTGAAAGTTAGCGCGTTTCTGCCACCCCCTCCCCGAAGAAAACTATCGCCGAAAAACCACACGAATGTTTCGGCCAACCCACTATGATCATTACTACAGTAGACTCACGATAAAGTAGCGGTAGGCACGCCCCAGCACACACGCCTTACTCACACACATGCGCGCATTCCACTATCGATCGCCATCTGTACCTAAAGTTCTAATCCAATTGGTGGATCGACCGAACTGCCACGAGATCCTGCATGCCCAGTGGCTCGCGTTAATGTAGCGTTTCCAGGAAAAATCCGCCTCGACAGCCCCGCATCGTTACTTTAACGCGAGTCTACTGTAAATACTTTTGGCTTCGAAGGGGCTCGTACGGCTGCGCAAAGTCCTCCACTGAAATAGATAGAGCCCTAGCAGACGCATTTACGTGATTGAAATGGCGCAACCGGAACACAACCCCGTCACGTTCACCGTGAAACTCGCATGATCGGGGCCCTTAAGGGCGGCTCTGCCAGGGGGAAAACAGTCGCGTGACAGGTCGCCCTTTCACTGCTGCGACCCTAACGTTCACCTCTAGTCGTTTCTTTCGGGACATTTGCCGATCACGGTTGCTCGGCCACTTCGTCGAAACGTCGATCGAACCGCGATTACTCCTTGTGTTCCAACCCTGATGCGGAGGGGCGGGGAAAGGAGGGGGATAGCGCGCGGACTGAATCAGAGAGCAGCTTTAAATCGTGCTGAAATTGATTGGAAACGATCCCCGGCGATATCGTGTGTTAACTGTGATGCATGGGTCCCGAAGTACGGTGTGTGCCGGGTCTGGTTAAAAAGCGGCTGTAAGGGGCTCACGGCTGTTTGTTTTCGCCGGGAAGGAAATTGGAAGACTCTTTTATTGGGGCTCTTCCAGCCCCCTCCCTCCTCGTTACGGGCGTTAAATGTGGTAATTATGCTGCAGGAAGTTGTAGGGAAATTTTAGCTTCGGGTTCTTGAAGCTTCTTGGAATATCACTGATACTCCTTTGTCGGGATTGTGGAGTTTTGGCAATGAAAAGGAAAGCTTCTTATACACGCTACCGCTCATAAGTAATTAGGAGACTTATTAAATATGCAGTGAATGTTGTTTCAAGACATTACGAAATTGCTGAAAGTCTGAAATCAATTATTATAATAGAATATATCTCAGAGTGAAATAAATATTGTTTAGGGGATAATGAATGTTTGTGCTACAATGAAATTAATGAATGTGGCCTGAAATATATACTTTTTATGAAACATTGTTTTTTCTTTGTATACACTAAGTGACCATGTAGTTATGAGCAGTAGTTTGTATATAAATCGATACGCAGTTTTATTTCAGAACGAGGTAATATTATGGGGAAGCAGAAGGTTATATAATGTAGCATTTGATCTATGGATGTCGGGCTGACGTATATTCTACGCGCGGCGAATGCAAATAAAGAAACAGTTAAGGTGTAATACATACAAAGGGTATTGAGAAAAATGTGGAATACTTCCACAAGGTAAATTCTGTATGCAGAATTATGACGAAAAGAAACAAGGATGACGAATTGGTTACACAATAATAATTCGAAAATGTAGAATAATATTTTTTTCGCAAGATCCTTCGTTCCCGAAATAATCGAATTTGAAAATTCATCTAACACGTACTCGTGCTGACAGTGAGAAGTAGAAACGGAACGTAATAAACAGACACTTGCAAGTTAAAACGGAATGTAATGAATAGACACGTCGACTAACAATAAGTCCCATTCAGTCGTACGTGCATCCAGCAAATTTTCAAATTGGATTATCCCGGAAACCAAGCATCCTGCGAACAAAATTTCATTCCGCATTTTCGACATATTTTTTCATGCAGAATAATCTCTTATCTCCCTTCTTGTACCACCTTATACAAACTGTATTTTATAACACGAGAGATCCACTTTGGAAATAGACTGAGAACACGAACTCTTATTGAGCCAGACTTCCGTGTTCTTTATTAACCTTTACACCGACGGCATTTTTTCCATAAAAAAGTGGTCTCTTTTTACCAAAAGTTTATGTATATCTGGAACCCAGATACAGAGTGTAGTAAGTTATATTTTTTAAACTTTAGGGGAGAGCAAATCAAAGGTGCAAAAATCTTGTAAGTTATGAACTATTCGGTAAAAATTCAACGAGAAACAATAATTACATTAACTGTCCTATGTGATGGACTTTACACTGTTTAATTTGGAACAAGATATAGACGTAATATCATTTTTATGCGAATTCACTAAAACCTGAACGACTTATAACCAAATATTTTTTATCATCTGAAAGAATGAAAAGTGTAATTGTATACATATATTAATAATATGATCTTGAAATGACCAATATTAAATTTACTCTAAAACCTTTAAATTCATTCTTACAATTTTTTCTACCATCTGATTCATCTGTTCAAAACTATTTAAATTACAAAAAACATATCTCTCGTATGATCACAGATAGAGAAGATATTTCGGTGGGCTGGTTTAAGCGGAACACTGTACATATAACATATGTACTGCGTTGAATTTCCAGTTTTGTCGAGGCCCGAAGGTTAATTGGGAAGTCAAATGAAGTTCTAATCAAGAAATTGTTGGGCCTGTCCACGTAAACCGTCGAGATCGTTCAGCCACGACTGAATGCGCGAGGAGGGCATAAACTATGGTTAAGTGCTTCCCTCCAGAGGCAATCTCGCAGGAGTTTTACGAAAAACCATAATTCCTCGTGGCTCGTTCGCCGCGCCGCTATCTCCTCTAGTCTCCACCCGCCGGCCCGCCCGTTCCTCTCTCGACTACGCTCGGTCGTTATCATTGTTCGAAGTCTACTTTATTCCACGGCGAAACAAAGTGTCCGTGAAACGGCCGACAGCCAATGGACGGAAGCGATAGATAACAGTCGCAGGATGTTCACTAATCAAAACGGAGGAAAGTTATGGCCGGGACCATTAACACGGTATGGTGTTGCGGCACGCAAAACGTTCGTTTCCCCGCCGCCCACGGATATGAATTACCGTCACGACGGTTCGGCAAACTCGCCTAACCACCTGCTCACAATCCTCCGACGTTCTTTCTGGTTCTCCAGTCATGCGGCCGAAAGTGGTCGTTTCTCGCCGATCACCATGTGTGGACAGTTCAATTTTCATTTCAGTGATGATTAATTCATTACTGAGATATAATGTATGGAATGAAATAGTAAAATGATTAAAAAAACGTAAGAAACTAAAGTAACGTTCAAACTATAACATTTTAACACTGCCCGTTACAACCACCAGTTCTGGAACAGCCTCTGTATATACGTTCACGATCTAAAGATCGATCTATGCTGTACGCAACCGCTCGTTTCGAATTACGCCCACGCCTGAATATGTCCAATATTTTCTGAATGTACGTAACACGCAGCAGTTTTCCAGCGATTAAATTTCATTCGTGACTCGTGGAATTTATTATAGAGCTCGCGGAGTAAACCCTTTTATACTCATTTTTACACATTTCTGCCACTCGGTTAGCGGAGGGAGGTGATTAAGCGAGGAAACGCGAGGCGACCGAGTTTCGACGTTTTCCCGCGCGGAAAACATGGGGTTCCCGCAACAACAGAGGGACAGGGAGTCTTTAACGAACTCGTGGTTAACGTGTCCGAGGGTTTCAACTGGTAATTTGATCATCGAGACGGGAAGTATGGTTCCTTGTAAAGCATAAAACTAATACATCCGAGCTTACGAGCGAGCTGGGGTCTTCTTTACATATACATATACGTCGTTATCCTTCATTATTCGCGGCTTCAGAAACCGCCAGGAGTCATGAAGTTCGGCGGGTCGACTTAAAGAGGGTCGCCAGATAAGAGGACCGATTTTAAGGGCGAAGATAGAGCCAGCGTGGGCGCGCGCGATCGTTTACGGAATTACTATTGGGATCTCGTAAAGAAAATTGATTTGATCGGTGTGCTTTACTTATTGAAAAATTACGGTGAAATTATCAGGAAAGTCGAAGGGGTTTTATGGAAAATTTGTTGGACGATGAAACTTGCAATTATTCTTCGGTGGTGATCATGTGGCAGTTCAAGTAGTACAAGTAGATCATTGTATACTTTAAGGAGGACCTAATTACTATAGATATCTCCAGAACAAAATTAATCCGAAGGGGTGCTTCCCTATTGAAAAGTTAGGATGAAATATAAAATTTATTCGATAATGAAACAGCAATTATTTTTTGCCGTTGAAATACTTTAAGTAGTATAACGAATAATAAAGCTGTCAATGTAATATAAAGCAATTCTGCTGTATCTCCAGCCATTTTCAAGATAGATATCAAAGGAGGGCTATCTCGAGGGGTAGTTTCTTCCCTTAAACGTGAGTAACTGTTCCCGAAAAAAATATATCCCCCTTACTTTCCTCTGTTTCCTTACTTTGTTTTATCTTCTCTACTTCCTACGTGTGTTTCCTCGGTACGTACCTTTATCCTATTTTATCTTACCCTAAGACATATTATGTTATTCTTCTCTGTCTATTTACCACATTATCATTGATAACAGTATCAAAATCATACAGTGACATTCACTTCCGTTATTACATGTACCTCTATCTCTTTCTTGAAATCGTTGCAACTTTGTCATTTCGTCGAGTTTTCAGTGTACATCTTCAAACCGGTTATACTTCAAGTAAATACAATAAAAAATACCTGAATTCCTGGACACCTCCAAAATGGTCTATCCCTTTAATGAATCAATTTCGCGAAAGGGTTAAGGAGGGGTGTGGAACGGCGGAGGAAACAAATTTGTCTCCCGGATAAACAGAAGAGTTACTCCCCCGTAAGAAAATCCGGAAGAATGCCAGGAGCCTTGTTAAAGCTATCAACAAGGGGTGAGGTTCCGTTGCCCTATTGCTGTTTATATTTAATACCCATCGCGAACGTTGCCTAGGTCGCACCCTCCTCTCCCCGTTTTACCCCGTTTCTCTCTCTTACAGTCGATCTAACCCGTAAAAAAATCCATATCGACTCGCCTGATCTTCGCCGTCTAGGGATTAATTTTGACATCTCTTCTCCCTCGCATCGTCGTACGTAATTTTTCGTGAATCGGCTAACCCCCTTCCTCCAACCTTCACCTTTTCCACCCCTTCCTCGAGTCAACGAGTAATGATCACGAGTGGCGCGCGTGTTCGATGAACGCTGATCTCCGGCCGGTGGAATTGGCCCTCCACATTTTTCCAAACAATTTTCCACCTTCTATTTCTTCCCGACAATCGAGCCCGCCCCCTCTTACGTTTCACCCCGATCCCGCGATAGCCCCCCCCCTCACCTTTGATTTCCCGCTTCGGTTCCGAGGGAAACGGCACAGACCGGTTTAGGGTTCGTTTCTGCCCTATCGATGGCGAACACCCAGGGCTTTGAGAATCACGATCGCCTTTGTTTTATACTGGTACGATTTCTCGTGGTCTCTGAAGAACGTTGTTCGATCGCATACCATTGTACTTGATACGTAGATGCTGTAATCGATATTTGAAACTTAAGATTAATGGCGTACGATGAATAGCGAATAATGTCTACGGTGTGTTGTAAATAACGTGAAATGTTGATAAGGTGATTCGAGATTTTTCAGTTATCCCATCCTGTACCGCTATCCATTTGTTCCAAGATTATTGCTTATTGAACTTCAAAATTTTGTGGGATAAAGCTCACCAGAAAATTTCACGATATCAAATGATATTAATTTTTATAAAGGAAGGAGATTATATAGATTTTCTCTCCTCGAAAATTCCTTTGTTTTTCCGTCGCCGGAATATGGAATATTGTTTAATTAAATCAAAATTGGTGAAATTCATCATATTTTGTCGTATACAAATCACAGAAAACACGAGTAATAATACCGGAAACCGACCGATGGAATCTAGTATTGGGTTCAATAGCGAATAACCGGGTTTCACGCAACGAGTTAATATTTAACGGGAGCACAGCGGGGCCGTTCCGCGATGACAGAAATAAAAATTGAACAACACCCGCAGATGTCGTGCCGGTTCAATTGCTCAACAGCTTTTCCACGGATACGGGGGAGAGAGCCGCGTGAATGCATCTTGGATTTTATTATCGGCGTTCAGCCCGTTCTCGCTTGCATTTTCTTGCGTCCGATTCAACCCATCCACCCACTCACCCGTTTCTCTATCTACTACGGTTCCCGCCTACCACCTGCGGTTAACACGATAGTCGAGCAACACGAGTACCATTTTCGCGCAAAAAAAGCCACTGAAGTTTCTATTATGTCCCCGGGAACCGGGCATTGTCGTTGCCTCTTGGCAATTTATACAGCAGGCCTGGTTGCGAAACTTCCAAAGCTTTTGCGTTCCCGTCCCGTCACGATTGACTCTGCGAAACCGAATTTCTGTAAATATCGTGATTAGAATCATGAGTGGAAGATCTTTGTCTATCACCCTGACAATTGCTTCCTTTGCACTAGTCACGGATCGGAACAGAAACGAGCTTATATTGGTCAATATTTCATGAGAATTAATTGTTTCGGGAGGCTTTCTTTGGTTTGTAGCATGTTTAGAGTAAGATTATCGGTTGGTGCACGGAGACGAGGTAGATCGTTGTGGAAAGAGAGGGGAAGAGTTATGAATCTGTTAAGGAAGAAAAAATAGGTTATTAGCCTGTGGAAGGTTGGATAAGAATATTGTTAAGGTATAGAAGGAGAAGGGGAAAAACATTCGTCAGATACAATGCGTTTTCAAATTTCTACCTTTGTTGTTATCTTCAAAAATTACTTTAAAAAATGTCATGTAGCATAAAAATCCGCAGTCTAATGATAAGACTCGCACAAGCTCCGTCATCCAGTTCCAACAGACATGGTATTTTCGGTGCAAAATGACTTATACAAGTACAGTATTTATGGTACCAAATACAAACAAATCGAGCAACAAACACCTATTGGTTCATCGATATCAACCGAACCGTAACCGTGTCGCGTCGGTTTGCATGACCGCAGGCCAAAAATGCAAATACGGCCAAACAATTCGCGAACCGCACACCGGATTTATTAGCAAACGTCACCAGGAACTCTGAATTAAATGTGTCTCCCCGTACCAGCAACGATAATAAAATTATTTTACTATCGAAGATCGCGACAGATAAACAAATACGTCCCTCCCTATATTCAAATATAAAAATGTGAACCGTTTAATAATCCATATTCCATTCCTCCATTGGATCGATGATCGATATTCGTTTTCGGAATAGTTTACAAATTTTTCTATTAAAGTCACGGAACTGATAAACCAGCCATTTCCAACGGGAAAATGTCGGAAACGAGAATAGAAACTAGTGTAGCGAAAAATCAGAGATTTGCGGTCCCCTGCGGTCTGGTAGAATTTGCAAAGTTCTATATGTAAATCAGATGGAGGGGGGGCTGGAATTCTAATGATCCGGAGGCCGGTGTGCAAATTAGGAAGCTTATTTGTATTTGATTGTAAATTTCGTAGCTGGAAAATCCATGCGGTACACTCAACTGTCCACTGAAAGTTGGGTAATTTTACGGAGGCCAGATATTTTTTGACAATTTTTGTCCCGCGAAGAATCATGGAGTTTTCCGTTTCGTGGAACTTTCACTAGTAGTCTGGCTGCTTTTATCAAGAATTTAAGTATTAGATTTTATAACTACTAAAGTGAAATTTTAAATGATCGTAATATTAATAAATACTTGGCACATGAAAATGAAATTTTTTAATATCAATACCTTTCTTTAAAATGGTATAGATTTCAATTTGAACAATTGGACAAATGTAATTAATTAAATTAATAATTTGCATATTTTAATAACTTGATTTGCTCGAATTTACACATAATGTTCATTCACTAGTAGGTGTTCATTGATTGACAGGTCATCCTATGAAATTTCACAAGAAATAAAAAATTTTACGTTTAAAAATCGTATATGACTTCAGTGCTTGGTCCATAATAGGTTAATATTCCCTACAGATCTACAAACTTACAAAAAAGATATCTAAATTCTCGTTTCACCATAATGCCTCCCTGACTCGTGTGTACATAAATCCTAGGCAGGTTTGAGGGTTAAAGTAAGGAAATGGAGCGAACGAACTTACCCAAGGAAATCACATAAGAAATCTTTACAATTATTTTTCGACACACACACACACACACGAATCGCAGGAACTTCCCGTCGTCGAATGATATTTTCCGCTCTACCGGTTCCTCCGCAACTCCAAAACCTTTTTGATTCCGTCGACTCTGTTCGTTTCCCGTCGGTTTTTCTTTTTTTTTTTTCAGTCGAGATAGGGGGTGGCTGGTTGCTTTAACCCGCGAGCGTGCGATTCGACTCGCGTCGCAGAAATTTTCGCGAGTCACTCGTCCTCGTATCCGGAAAACGCGGCTGGGCCGCGACGCCTGGAATTTTTCCAAGCTCTGCCGTGGCTTATTTAAGCGTGCAGACCGAGCAGAGGCGCCGAATTCGCGCGAACCCTCGTGTGTTTGTCGAGTTCACGAACGTTGAAACGTTCGTGGTTATTTTCTTGCCGAGCGGGCCCGAAAATTTCACGCATTTCCGCCACGGGACCGCGCGTGCGCACGTACAGGTGATAATTCGCCGGCGATTGCGGCGGAAACGAGAAACGACGGGGGTGAGTCTCTCTTCGTCTTCAGGAGGATCCTGTTGGACGATTATATATGGACGTCGAAATGAAAACACGTGTAGGATTTACTTTGGAAACTCTAGCATTTCTTTGGAACTAAAAACGGTAAATATTTACAAGAAGAAATATTACAGAATTTGTGCCGCAATAATCAAAGCTTAAAGACCATTGTTATTTCGACGAAAGAAGAATGAAATAAATTATATCTATATATAACTCTTACTAATTGTTACCCAAGAATGTATACATTAAACCAAGTAAATAATGTTATAGATCTACTTAACTGCATTATTTCGTTCGTGCTTTTAGTACGTGATCAAACCTTTCTGTTGTGCGATTAAACTCATGATCAGTGGTGCAAGTCTGTGTTATACTATTACATTGAATTCGAAGATGACTGAATCCACAGTCTTCATTCCTTAAAAAGACCAATCCCCTCGGCTATGGTAATGTTCACTCGTCATACACAGAGCCCTCCCGGAAGGCTCGACGACTCGTGTTCGAACGTAATTACTCGTCCGTGTAGCAATTTAAAAGAATCGTCGACGCGTGTCGCCGCATTATCGATCTCCTAATTGCGTATGGGTTTACCGGGGCGGATGGGTGGGGGCAAGGGGGATGGGCCCCCGGTTAAAATTGCCGCATTAATGTCGCCGTAATTCGATTAATTAACCGTGTACCGGTTACACACGTAGCCGTGTGTCAAACGTTCACTAAACGCGAAACGTTGTACGCCTTTCCGTACGAACGATCATTTTCCCGCGTGTCGAACGAACGGGGGAGGGGGCGCGAAAATTAAACCTTGAATGAAAACCAAAAAGGAAGAGAAAAAAAACCGCTCGGAAGAAAGGGAGAAAACGGTGAAACGAGAGCGGAAATGGAAAGAGAACCAGTGGGAGGGGCAAAGGGGGTTGGAGGAGGGTAGGTGGTGGCGAAGAAAGTATTTAGAAAATATAGAGGTAAAATATTTCGAAGTAATTGGCGAAGTAATTACCAGGACCGGAGGTTTTGTCGGTACCGAGAGCACTAACGAGGAAACGTTAACGCGGCCCCCGCTAAGTGCCGTGGCTGGCAACTCCACAGGCCGCCCCCGATATTCCCTTTCTCGCCACACGCTTGTTTTTTTTCTTCCTTCTTACGGCCGTCCCGTAAGTGATCTTACTCTGTACGTACAGGAGTCAAGAGGGGGGGTTCACCTGGTCTCAAAGAACCGTCACGGAAGCACGAATGCTTGGCTGTATATGTCTATATCGGAAACAGTATTTATTCACGCTTGTTTCCCTTGCAGAGCGTGGTGAGAGGATTTTCCATGCGCAACGATTAAGCCGATTATAAGAACATTTTAATCGTTTTCTTTTGTTTTTGTTTGTAGAGTGGTATAAATCTAATTTTTCGAAAATTTGGTCCAATCATCTGGATGACATTCTTCTTGTGTTTAGAATAACAAAGTCCATACAGTGGATTAGTCGAACAGAATTAGTCGAATGAATTTTTTCTCCTAAATGGAATTGCATAAATGTTTCTTTTTCAAAATGGTATAGGTCTATTGTTGATTATTTAATTAAAAGACTAACCAGTTAACCGGTGTTTTCACTCGGTAGAATCGAAAAGTAACAATGAAACAAATTGCCTGACACTTTCATCGAGATCCCCCACAAATCTGCGAAGTTTGAAAAAAAAAATCGGAATTTCCGTGTTATCGAAGTTATCGTGCGATTGACAAATTGTGAAACGTGCGATTTATGCGATCGTACAGCCTCCAAATCCAAAAATGATCTCTGAAATCCCTCCCCCGATTATGGGGGCGCAGCCCTGTGAACCGTTCCGACGAGCCTTACGCAGGTTGGATTCACGATCGATTTCGATCGTTCGGTCATACGACCGTTCATCCACCGCAACGATACTCTCTCTTTCTCTCTTTTTCTCTCTCTCTCTCTCTCTCTGGTTGAGAGAAAAGTGGCGTTTCAGGGGATAAGTAGCGAGGTCACATGTGCGGGAGGGGGGACGCGCGCAGGTATTCTTACGTGTCTACGTATTTTATGTCCTTAAAAGCAGCCTCTTATCCTGGCGCCCCTTTACGCAGGGGACAGTGAGACGCTAAGAGCACCGAAACTTATCCCGGCTTTCTATTATTTATACGTTTTGCTCTAATGGCGGGTGCGGCCCCCGTCTTATGTTTCCGCGAGGATTCGTCTTTTTTAATCCTGGAACAGACCTCTTTCCTTCAACCTTCTCTATATGGAAGGACGTCGAAAGAGTCCGTTTTTGGATTGCTTAAGTAAGAGACAGGGCGTGGCCCTGATATCCCTCCGTCATCGATGTCTCCGTTGCAGGATTTCAACTTAGTGGAATAAATTGCACACGACCACCCTCTATTGTGTGATTGTACGAGCAGCCACGAAATGGAACGACAATGTAGAAATTTAATTTTATGCCTTCATACGAGGCGGTCCCTTTGATGTAAGTTGGGAGAATGAGGGATGGTTAGAAGCCAAGAATGTTACATTTCGAGGGATGCATAGAATGAATTTGAGATGTAAAGTGTTTGAAATGTATGCAAAGTAGAGATGTATGAGCTTTTTGTTATGAATGTTAGGAAATTGTTTGTGATAGTATGCAGTAGAAAATAGATTAAATTTGTTTAGTTATTAATTATTGACTTTTAAACGACACTTTCATGATGCAAGAAATGATCTCTAATACAAGCACAGGATTTTATTACAGCAAAGTGTATAAAAGAGTCTTCTGTCGCGAACAAAATGGCGTCGTATTTAAAAGGTTGCTTAATTCTGAAGAAATGGTACTTTTCCAACTATTTTAGTTGGACAGGATTTTCAATAATTTATAAATAAAAATCGACGAGACAATGGAATAGAATTTTCAGTGTTTCAGTTAGAAACAATGGTAACGGTTCAAGTACTTTTATTACCGATTCGCCAAGGAACTTCCGTTGCAAATGTCCGATTCGATGCAAGACTCGAGGAACATCTGCGGAGATCATGGTTGTGGTTCACTTTGCGTTTTTCTTGCTCTCTAACGGGGGAAAACAAGGCCATCCAAAGGTCCCGAAGATGCAACGACATTTAAATATCGCCTGGAGCTCTCGCGTCTTACGACGCCTCTTATCGTTCGCATGATTTTTTCAACGGCACTTCCGTGCACCCTCGCGGAACGGTCCCTCTCTCACATACCGGCAAATCGTTCCGCCGGCAATTCCGTAAAGAGCACAATGCAGATCCTTAAAAGCGGGCGCATCAGGAATTCTTCAGGGCCATTTTTCGAGATTCCAATAATATTTCAGTAAACCCTCGCGCACGATGGCTCCATCTTCCATCCCCGTAATACATACCATCCCCCTGTCTCACGACTCCTTTTAACCGAGTTTCACATACTAATAAGAATAGATTTATTAATAACATTCTTGAGATGCATCGTCGGAGGCAACGACAAATAGGTGAAACTGAATACGATATAGATGAAAGTCTTATTAAGACTTTATGTAATAATGACTGTAACAAATGATTTCTTATACGTCTGGTTAAAATATCTATCTTATTTTTGGTACCTACAAATTATAGTTTCATCTGCTATCATTTTATTTCAATCACTTGACATTAATTCCTAACCACTGTCTGCTTTAAAGCGTTAAAGTTAAACTTAATGAGAAAATTAAACTGAAATTATTACTTTGGATTAAATTTAGTCTAAGCTAAAACCGAATTAAGGAATTATGTACTTAAATACCGCTTAATCGTTATTACTTTTCTGATAAAGGATATAATTAAAAATTAAAGCTTGAGTCTGAGGCAAATTGACTGGAACACTTCACGAAGGTTAAGTAATTTTTAATTTTCGGTAGGTTTTATTCTAGGCAAAATATTCTGTCTCTTATTATAAATTACACAGCGATTCGTGTTAATGATTTCCAACCCATCGTTGTCAGATATACCAATCAATGATAAACAAAACTTCGTGCGCAACAAAAACTGGCGCTGTAATTGTAAATTCTCTGGTTGCAGTGTTACATCTACTTGCACTCTCGTATAATGGAAATTCTACTGTACTCTATTATTGGATGCTGTCGTCAGCAAAGTGAAAAATGCTGGTACTGATTAAAATACTGGCCGGGATGCTCGGAACGCCTGAATATTTCAATCTAAGGAACCTGGAAGCTCCATTTTGTCCTTTCCGGAATGGATCCTACGCCTTATCCGAGGCGGTTGAAATTTTCAGCGGCACGGCTACGCAACTCGCCGGATTGTTTTCCTATTGTTCAATCTTCGTTGGAAGTTATTTTGCTCGAATTCCGCGCGAGCACGGCCCGGAGAGAACTGGATTAAAAACGTACACCGTTTCCGTGGATACCCATTCTCTAATCTTGACTACAGGCTTTCTTTGCGCTCATTGAGAAACATTTGGCCTTTCAGACATTGTTTCCGTTGATTAAGTTTCCATTTTTTATACCAACTAGAAATATAGGTCTCGTTTTATGGGTCTGTAGCATCCAAACATCTAGACTAATGATACTTCAAAACGGATAAATCTATCTTCGTTCTTAAGGAACAGAAATTTAGCTGCATTCATTGTGAAACATATTGTCATTTATTGGTTCTTTTTTCACGTATGGATCTGTAATGAATTTTTACTGGAAAAGATATGTCTTCTAATCTTGAGATTATTATGTTAATGGAAGATAATTGGTTTATTCCATGGTATTCGTACTCTCGTGCCTCGAGACACATACGGTTTTCGTATTTCTTTTTTTAATAAATTATCATCGACGTTCCTACGAGCACACAATTTCTCCTCTATCCACAGAGGTACGTTTTAAGTGATTGAAGCACGCGACCCGAGCGTTTCCATTCCGTTTCGAGGTATCGACACGCCCCACGCGGTGGAAATTGATAAAAATCGGTTCAAAGGCTTTCCCGATGGCTCGAGGAGGCGTTCGCTACACCTTCGCGTTTCGTATTAACCCGTTCGTACCAACTTTCTCAAACACACGATCCCCCTTAATTTCTCACCCGCGAATGTTCCCTGGTCCTCGTACGTTCTCGTGGCGGTGATTACGTCACCTGTGTTTGACCCAAATCGACACGATGGTTTTTCGTAAAACGTACAGGCTAATGTTCGAGCAGCCAAGAGACGACCGTTTTATGTGAAACGTTTCTATACCTCTTCAAGGTATTGTATAAATACACGATCGCTGGAAAGTATCCGAACATTTGCTTATTTTTCACAGAATGTAGTTACTTTCAATCACGATTGAAAGGTGTTACAATGATTCTATTGCCTTGAAACTATTACATCTAGACTGCAAATGTTTATAGCGTCCCTTGACATGGAAAATGCAAGCAACAGAAGATTTTAATAATATTTTATCGTATTTATGTATTATTATTAATGTAGAAAAACTTTTAGCGCAGGAATCAAAATTTCGTCCAATTTTAATTTCTAGATATTGCTATCTAAAATCATGAATTTCTATAATTCTCGCGTTCTGATTTACAGCTACGTACCAGGGTAGAATTGTTATTAATTGGTGTCGTTCGACGAGGCATCAGTATTGAAAGTTAATACCAAGTATTCAAGATCTCGATGCACTTCAAATACTCTTAGTACTTAGGTATCGACTTGCTGTACTATAATCCACATCTATCGTATCATCCCATACCTAATACCACCGAACAAGGTTCTATTCCCGACCCAGCTGTAAAATTCAAACTCGATATCCAAAGTGTCAATAAAATCGCGAAACTCGTTGTACCCCTCTCCATCTACGCAGCATTAACCCCTCCCTCAGAACGTAACATCTTACATACTCTCCCCTAGGAAGGATAAATCAAGGAAAACGACCAAGCGGAAACACGGTTCGTCTCAAACGACCGTGACAGAGACGCAACTCGGAATCTTCTTCCGCCCAACACTTTCGCGTGAGACAGGCTCGGAGATTAGAAGATTCCGTGGGTGAGGTGGGTAGTTGGTTCCCCGTAATTATGCAAAGGAGAGACTTATTCGTCCAGAATCGGAGGAGACCCAGTCGCATTCTTTCCCTCCCCAAAAGGCGTTCTATTTACCGTGTTTCACGCGCGCGACTCCGACTTGAAAGCCCTTCGTACAAAGTGGCGAAGGTGGAGGGGGACGCAGTAAATGCTTATGACCCCGAGGCAAATGCTACGGGGCGAAGGGTTAAATAGCGGAAAAGGGGTGGCCCACCCTTCCCTCACTCCCATCACGAGGTGGAGCCCCGCTGGTGACTTTATTCTCCGGCGTGGATACCGGCTACTCTCCTCGGTAAATTCTGCAGACACACGGAGGCCGGATGCCAGACCAGGTCGGCGAAGAAGCCAAACAGCGTAATGCATCCAATGAGGCAAAAACGGCCACTGAATTAGAACGTAAGGGAGGATGGGGTCGGAACTGTCTGCTCGGAGACGATATAACTGAGAAGTGTCGGGATGGTCTCTTCGAATGGTTCATTAAAGACTGTCTCCGTTGGAATATTAACGGTTTGGTGGTCGGCTGATCTGAATCGACATACTGTTGCCAACGAGTTGGAAGCTTTTTGGTACTTTGTTAAACGATTTTATGATTGGCTAACATGAAACGTATTGGAAAGCTAAAATTAATAATTTGACTACGGATTTTGATGGAAAATGACATTTTATGAAGTGATTCATAAAACTAGAATAAAATTAGGAATTTATTATTTCCCTTAAGTATCTTATTGAGTTTGGAATAAAATAGATGAACATTTTTTGTCTTTTATCGTACTTGACTTTACAAATGCATAAAATCAGAAGCTCTATTAATAATACTTTTCAGTCAGTTGAATCGGTAGTGATATGAACGAGGTAACCTTTTCCTTTTAGTTGCAGTTTAACGACTTGGACAGTGGTGGAAATAATTTATTTCCGTCATAATTAGCTAGCACACATTTTGTAGATTTACACCTGTAGTAATTTCTCAGGTATGTTGTCCATGTTTCGTTCTCAGGGTATAATATTCTGATCATTGTAGAGATTGGTTCTGTCGCTTCAGGGTTCTACCAGTTAGCCCCCAGTCGCTGACTCGCCTATCCGAGGCGCACAGACACCTCGATCAGTTAGTGAGCAATTAGGCTAAGTTATACAGCGGTACGATTCGCATAATTGTTATCGGCTGTCTCGTTACTCCGCTAAGTATATATTCGTGAATTGTTCGCGAGTTTCCCAATTATTCCATACCACGGAACCCCGCGAGACCTCCAATCTTCCTTCTGACTTTCGTATATCAAATACAAGTATTCCTGACAGTCATGGGCTATGAAATATCCCAACAGTAACGAATTATATGATCTACTATATTTGAAACCCGAACAAACTGACACTATTAAAATTTTAACATCATTATCAGAATTCACATCATTCGAGCAAAGTAACTTGCATCCGAATACTCTAATGACTCACTGTAAATTTTCCTCCTATCACAAAATTCTACAAATATCTAATAAACTAAAATTCCATCTTCTATTCAATACCTCACCGAGTTAACAACAATAGGCACGAAAAAACCATGCATGAATTTTCAGTATCGATTACCCAGTTGTTCATCGCGTATACGCTCTATAGGACAATTAATCACGGCCGGACCGAATATGAATGGAGGAACCTCCGTGTCTTTATCCAGACGAAGAATTCCTACTTTCATCGCAGCGGGTTTCTTTCCCAGCGTCGAATCGACGAGAGGCTCGCGTAACGATCCGTAAACGGCGGGGCAACAAAGAACGTCTCGGGAAGGGTGGCCGCCCAGCCGCCCCCGCGATAAATCTCGTGCGATCGAGGTGAATTTTTTAGCCTGCACACACACACGATGTAAACAAAGAGCTTACTGGGTCGGTACCCGGCGTATCTTTTTCGTTGGACGATTTTCTAGGGGGTGGAATGGAAACAGGACAGGATCTCGACCGAGAATTCGCATCGAAATTGGAGACAAATTCACCCACTATGTAAATAGTAATCAACTCAATTTAAATATGAGATCATGAATTGTAATATCCCGAAAGAAAGTCAGGGACTGATCGTTACCTCTGTCTCCAATTAAACAAGTAACAGAGAACTTTGTTGTCACGATGATTTTACCGAAATATTCAGTGACAGATGAGTATACAGGTATCATGATTCTAATGATTCGTCGATCTTCGATATCTTCCGCAATTATTTATTCCGAGACATCCTGTCGACCGTGTCCCTTCGAGACACAAGAAACAAAATTCCCATAAACTCCGCGACACAGTCTTAAAACTCACCCCGCACTCTCTCGACGCGTTGTTCCATTCGGGGGCGCATAGTCGTGAAGGGATCAGGGCATCCGGAAAACGAACCGAATCGACGTACGCAGCGGAGCAGCCCCTGTCCCGAGCATAGATGGGAAAAGAAGAATTCGTTTCCTTTTTTGACGACCGAACACCGTCAGGATCGTAAACATCGGAACTTCCAAAGGATTCGCTGGCGTATCATTCGCGACTCGGTTTCGAAAAAAGCTTTTGTGAGGAGGGGTCTCCCCGGATGCGGGCGTAAAAGCGGCGCTGATAGTCGCTGGCTGGGCGACGACAGGGTTGATTGGACCAGGCGGCGGAAGGAGGGGGTAGGGTGCAGGCTCACAAGAGGGGTACGGGGTCGAAGAAAGAGGACGACAGACGACTAGCGAGGACCTTCGCGAGGGGTTGTCGAGGATGTAGGCGAGTTTTACACCGTTCTTTTCCACTTCCCGGTTGTGTTTGCTTCCAGAGTCAGGAGAGCGAGGAGCTGGGATACGGAGAAAGTGTAATTGTGTTAAGAGGATGATACTTTCGGGGATGGGTTGATCACAGGGTGTGGCTAAAAAACCTGGCCAGAGTTGGTCGAACGTATTCTACTTATGAAAGCAGGTCATGGGGACAGGACTTTGGGAACTCTTACCTTTTGGGGATGTAAACAAGTTTCGTACAGTGGGGCGACCTTCGAACCTTGAAAGTAATCCCGTTTTCAGGACAAAGTTCGGGTAATTAAGCGACAGTCCTGTGCGGAAGAGAGTGTTTTTCTTGACTTATATGTATATATTTAAATGGAGATATTTTAACTTGGTGGATCAGCCTGAATATGATCTATGCATATAAGAATGTACGAAATTTGGAGGAGTTCAAGAAAGCTCGAATCAATTATGATACTTGCCGATTGTACAATTAGTCAACATGATTGCGACGGTTTCGTGGCGGGGTCGCGCAATTTGCAAAGGAAACTGGCCTCATAGAGCGGATTGAACGTCTTGAGTGCCAGAGGGTTGATTATCGAGGAGGTATGAGGTGACCAAAGGATACATCCAGGGATCGAGTATGGCCCCGTAGGACCTGCAGGAAATTACTATGCGGGTGGTGACTTCCGGGTGATTGGCAGTAGCTACCGCCTGCATTCCTAATCGCTATTCACGCTACAACGTTCCCCATTCGTTGCCCTCGCGTCGTTCTTCCTCTGTCTCATTTATATTTTTCATCGACCCGACCTTCATTTGTTGCGGAATAATACTTTTCTCCGCGTCTGATTCGATTAGACCCACGTCGATATTTTCCTATAGCAGCGTTCGACGAAATTGGGTCATTTTCGAAATACATGTCATACTTGTTCAATTTTCGAAACTTATCGGACCATTCCAAATACTTTGTACACACGTTCTTGTTTTCTCATTAAAAAGGTTTTTGCAATTTTTAAAGCTAGTAAATCAATGTAGTGACGTTTGTACAGTATTAAAAACTGTTGCAAATAGTCCTAAATTCTGTTGCAATTGAAGGGGTTAGATAAGATAGTTTTATTGGGAGAATCGATTTTTAATACTTTATGTCCACCATTGATTTAACCGATACATCGAACTTTCAAATTTATCTTATGTGAATATTTCTACTTCGTAAGACTTCGTGATTTGACAGTTCGGTAGTACCAATTGCCAAACCACGAAATCATCAATTAAAAAAATGCACATTCCCTGTTTTCCCCCTACCCTCAGATTCCACTGGATCATAATTTAAAACACTAACTCCAATGAATAGAGTGATCATTTTTATGCCTCTTACACGACTGACGTTGGAATGATTTTAATCCCCTATTATTCTGACGGATAATGGCTATTACTCTCAACGACCATATTTCATCTTCCCAGCAATTTGGCAATGCCACGGGCACGAAAGTTCTCCGTTCTGTCATTAAAACATACTTGGAAAAACGACAGAACTCTCCGACAGACCTAATAGTGTGCTCTCTGTTCCACTTACTACCAGAAATATAACTGTTACCGAGCAAAGTGCTAGTAATATCTGATCCACGAAAATTACTGATCATATTCTAAATAGTATACCCTCATATAACATGCCAGAGAAGTTATAGAGAAAATAGTAGGTTACGGTGTGCCAGACGTAGACTGTAGATTCTTATGCAAACATCAATCTTCAATGATTCATTTATGGAAACTAGAAACCAACAGAAATTTGGTTACTGTATTTAAGGTCCCATCAACTCCCACACAAAATTACACCCTTACTAAAGTTCATTAAACTCCTCACTACAGACTCCTCTCGATTATCATCCCGAACTCGGGTCAGCACCGAGACAATAATCTTATAGGAAGAAATGCTTCAGACCCTGGCAAATTCGTTGCCCGACGATCGAGCCTCACAAGCAGAGGGCCAACAAAGTATGCGCAGGACAGGTTCCACGTACCCCCAGTGGTGGGGATAACGCCAGGACAATAATCGTGTAGAACAAGCTACACGATAATCAAGGGGAGTCTGTATACTGAATTTCCGATAACTGGGTACGCTATGATCGCATAAAATCCGCAGTCTAGATATCGGGGGTCTACTGAACCCTACAGGGATACATGTCTTCCAGACTCCAGAAAACCAACAAAATCCCCATTTCCCTTCTCTACCGATACGCAAGGTATTGTCCAAATTCTGTGTTTTCAGGCCCGTTAAAAAAACCCCTTAAAACTCTTCGAAGGACGGCAGTAGGAAGGAAAATCTTCCAGCTACTCTCGGTTCGATGGTCCACGGGCAAGAGTCCCGAACGGATCGGGAAACACGTGAGCAACCCTCGTCAAGGTACGACTTGGCAGGAACACACGTATGACTTACGTGCTTCTCGTCGGTGTTAACGAGGTCCCGCGGATTATCGCGTGTCTGTTTGCATTATTACCGCACACCACCGTCACACACCATCCCCTAGACTGGTCTTGGCGAAGGCACGGGCCGGAGGTACCACCTCCTGTCACGCCCCTGTCATTAATTTTCATGCCGGTAGAACGTAGATGCGTTGCGTTCGTTGGAATTTACGGGGCAGCTCGTCCTTCTGGCGGTGAGCTGGGTGGCAGGGAGGCTTGGGCACCAACGTCCCTCTCCCCAGAGGACTCTGGGAACGATTAATTTTTCACGGTAACACGTGCCGCGCGATATTTCGGCTTGTACGCCCGGGGGCCGAACTTGTTTTTCGCGATTTGTCGACCTCGTTCTCGTCTTCATGAACAACCCAGAGGGTTGGAATGATTTCGAGAGAGACGGGGGTTGGCGATGGATCGGTATGGAATTAATAGATTTGCTTCTACCGAAGGGGATATGGTGGTCAGGTAACTGTGAATTTTCTTTGGGTTAAGCTTGTATTCATGGGGTTGGTGTTTAGGGGCGGTGTTTCGGATGCGAGAGACATGACTTGAACTGAACAACTAACTAATAAATGTACTCTTTTAGGTTTTCTTATTTTGTATTGTTAGGGAATGAATCAAATTATAGTGATTCCTCTTTGAGGATTTCTTTCTGTAATCCCCTTTAGGTTTATTCCACCAGTAATTTTTGTACACTATCTCGACTCCGCTCGATCAAACATGATTTCCTGTTTATCATTACAACGAAATTCATATGTGATCGAAGCGGTTAACGCTAAAAGATATAATTTGTATACTTGTAATCTATTAATTATGAAATAATGGAAGAAAGGTAAGGGTGGTTATGTTTGCCGACGGTTAAATTAGAAATAGAAAAATTGGACATTGACGGGTGTTGGACAACTATATGTATACGTACATATTTACTTATAAGTAATTGCTTGATAATATCTGTCCAAGAAGCATCCGAAATAAGCGGCCCGCCGTCCTTAATCTGAATATGAACGGTTTACGAGACATCTGCCTGAGTGCCCTCTTATTTATCTACCCCCATAACACGCTACATGATATTATCCTGACCTGTCGAATCGCGTACTAAAAATTCTCATAAAACTACCCTCTTAAGAGCGCGCGTCGGGATCAGGCCTCGAAACCATAACTCCGAGGAAACGAACTATTTCCCTGGCTGCAGACTATGAACTATAATGAACGATACTAAAATTCTGGTAATAACGATATTTAGCAGTTCTCTGTCAAGTATTAAGAAAGTTCCGGCAAGGTATAGCTAGATGGGGGATGATTTTGATAGTGGTTTCGGAATATCCTTCTGGATCAACATTGAACCCCATCCTGAAGCAATAAATAAATTACAGGGGCGTATTTATGATTTTAAATTAGACAAGAGTAACATTTTTAAATAAACTTCATTGAACTATTTGACTCATCTTTCAGAAAGTTTCAAACAACTTTCACAAAACAATGTTTTCCTTTCCATGACGGATTTGCGATCGAAGTTCAAATATTAATATGGCTGTCTTTTCGTTACTGGGAAGAAATTTGATACCTGATAAGTGGTAATCTTAGGTACTTGTTACGTGCTGTTCCATATCACATTTGGTCATCCTATTTTCAAAGATATTTTCCGTCAGCGAGGGAGAGACAGAACGACGTTAGAGAGATTTGCGATCGACAAGAATCTCCGGAAGCCGTGACGGTCGAAACCGACCGGCACGCCACCGCAGAGTATAATAGATTAGTGGAAAAGTATGTTACTGTTCCAGAGATATGGTAACGTATAGACCTCCGGACGTTAGAGGATCCTTAGACCGGCTTCCTCTTTTTACAAGGACCATTACTTCCATCAGCTATAGCTGCTTCCACGCGCTTAACACTTTTTCCCCTTTTTGCGAGGGCTTCCTGGCAACTACCGCAGAAGACGCCGAAAGAACTACAGAAGACTCCACTCGTCCGCCCATTAATTTGCGCCCCCCCCCCCATTCTCGTCCCTTCCACGCGAGACAAAGTCGGTTTTGCTTTAAGACCATCCACGATTCCTCTCGGATCACGTCGGACTCGGTTCGATGGGGTATGGATCGAGAAAAGAAAAGACCGGAAAATTACATCAACGAATTCATGACAGACCTCGATTCGAAGTCGAGGATTGGCTCGTTATGCCCTGAAACTTCAACGTTGACGATCTTGTCTGAGCAAGATGATTGTTGCCAGGAATACGAGCAAGGTACGTTACAATAGTAAACCACTACACGACATAGATCAAGTGTCAGCGTGTCACACAATCCCCGATAAAGCTAACTACGGAACGTTGGGACAATTGAAGGCGCTAGAGGCTTCAGAGGATGAACGGGTTATGTAACAGTCTTGTGAAAATTGAGGTTTCTTAATGGTGTTCTTTCACATGGTACCTTAAATGTATTATAATAAAAATCTTTTGAATCAAACCTGGTACAATACAGTAAATACAATAAATAATCGCTGAGTGTTCGAAGGCTCCTCGTCACTGAGTGTTCAGACGTCATCCCCACCACTGGGCCATTGACTGATTCCACGGGGCACCTTCTCAGTGGTGGGGATGACATTTGAGCATTCAGAGCTATGGAGCCTCTGAACACTAATCGCTAATTTACTGTACACTACCGGCCGACAGTATAGCACCAGGTCCGACAATTAAATTAAGAGGAAAATATTATTCTATCAATCATGTACTCTGGACCCATACCTCCGTGCAGTAGTCTATATCTCAACCACTTGAATCCCAGTTAAGTTCAGCAAACGTTGCATGTAAATTCTTCCACGATAGAAAAAGAAACCCCCCGGAAAGTATTAATCCGACCGGCGTATAAAATTCTTAACCCCCTATCGGGGTAATTGTTTCACCTGGCGAGGCTACCGGAGAGGTCGCAGGAGAATTGGTCGGGTTCGGAGGATCCCGCACGTATCGCAGCGTTCCTCGTTTTTCATCGTCCCTCTGTTCCCGGCTCTCTCCCATCATTGGTCCATCCGCCTGCCCCTCTATCCCCCGGGAAATTTTAAACCCACCACGGCCACCCCTTAAGACCGGAAAAAGCCCAGGCCAAAAGAGGAGAGAGAGAGCCGCCTGGCGGGCTACATCTTCCGTTTCACCATCCGCATACTGATCAGCCGACGATACCGGGACAACGACGGGATCCACGCGTAACTATGATACTACAGGCCGACGCAATAGTAACGACTCCGTCTGCCCACAAAGGATAACGCCGGACCGAATCCAGCAGCGGCGCTCTCTCTCCTTTGTATGCCAGCTTACAACCGAGTGTTATTCCAACGGCGTTAAGGGGATGGAGGGACACATCCTGCCGGACGAATCTCCCAGTGTCACCCCAGGAGCATCTTAATGGCCGCATCGGTGGCGCTACCGAGATTTCGAGTAGTCTCGTGTTTCGTCGGCGAAGCGGAGAAAACGGAGACTGTAACATGGTTTACGGTGGAATTTCTAGGCTTCCATTTCTAAACTCCGTTCCACGAGAGAATGGACTCGCCTGTGGATCAGATTTCGTAGGATTCTGTGCAGTTAGCACTTACTTCCGTTAGTCATTGACTCTGTGTTCTGACGAAGTTAGCCACAACACTTGCGAAACGTTAGGAAAATAATTCCACAAGGACACGGTTTACACCTGAAAGTCGGGACAGTAAGAGATCTATGAAACGTGAATGTCCGAAATTTCTGACACAGTCTGATATTTCGATTGAAGTCTCTTATAAGTCTGCGAAGTTCCAAAAGAAAATCAATATTTTTGCCAATCATAGTTTGCTTGTAACTATGCGAAGGCATAAAGAAATAATGTGTATTTCATTTAGTTAATATGCCGTTCAATTACCACGAGTTACGTCATCGGACCGAGGGTAGAATACGGTACAGCGCACGGAGTGGGAATGGAAGAAGGGGATGGGAAATGAGAGGGGTGAAACTGCAGGAGAAAGATCGCTGGGGTGGAATGAATATTCGTTTATTTATTGTACGGTTCATATCGTGTAATTCGATTCTCTCGTTCCCCCGCGGGCTTCGTTTCTCCGCGGGCTTCAGTTTTTTTTTTCATTCTGTGGCCAACCCCCCTTCGTGTCCCAGCGCGACCCAAGCGCAATTTTGTATTTTCTTTTGGCGAGCATCGTCGACAATATTTGCCTCGGTCCTTTTCGTCGTCCCTTCTCGACTTTTCGCCTCGTTTTTCCTCGGACAGACTCCGCGAAACCTTTTTATTTCTCGATTCGACGAGAGGTCGAACCGGGGGCTGAAATAATACCGGACAGATGCACGTGCGCTGTCTGATGGATCGGAACGGAATTTTTTGAAGAGTCCAGAAGACGAATTGCAACGCCTCGCTTGAAACTCGCAACACGTCAGAGACCCTCCTTTTAGGAAGGTTAATACGTTTCCATCGGATGCTACTTTATTTAATTATCAGACGTTCACTGTCACGGTCGATTTTCATCATATGTCCGATACGTCCAAATGGTTCTTTTTGACGATAAATTATTTAATTCCGGCAATAACATCGGGTAACTGATACCTACAGCAACTAGAGCGGTGGCCATTTTGACGATATTGTATTTCACACGTAATTGGAAAGTTTGAATGAACTATTGATAAAACAATATATATCCATATCGTTTCATTTGAAAATTATTTAAGGATACGTTTTATACCACCCTGTAGAATCACTTCCAATGATTCGGAATATTAAAGGAATTTAATAATACTGTACAGTGGTTCAGACGGATATTCTGAACAATGTTCAGTAGAGGAGGCATATTTGGATCGATAAAGGCTCTGAAATTTATCTGCTGTCAAATTTGAACATTTCAAATTAAGCGTTTGAATTTGCAAACAAACATTGTGTACTGATTCCGACAATTTTCATAATCGTTGCCCCTCCGTCATCAGTACAATCGTTTGTTAAAAAAGTACAAGTACGACGTCAAGCAGCGAATTGCATCGGACGCTTTTAAAGGCCGATTCGCGTTCTCGCCGGCCGAATCGAGGCCACTCGGTATATTATATTCCCAGTTGACGTACAGTTATGGTGTTTTATGTTCCCCCCTTTTTTTCTTTCCATGTGTGTGTATGTGCTTCCAGCTTATCGCGTCCCCACGATATTTTCTGCCGTTTTCCGTGGCTTACCATCGCGCGTTCGCGCCCGCCGGTGATCTGTGTTTTATCTAACGGGTGGTCCGGAAGGAACGCTACCGCGATGATTAACAGTCGCCACGATAAAGCGTTGTTACGAAGTTTAGGGACGTCCTTCGTGGAAAAGTGCGCCCGGTTCCTGTAAAGGTTTCCAAAGGCCGCTTCGGTAGACCGGATGAAATGCGACGACAGGGGATGAAACTTACGGTTCGGGTAGGATTGCGGATCGTCCACGTAACTGACCCGAAATTAGGTTAATGTAGAACGGTATGCTCGCTAGAAAGAGTAGATATGGATGAAAATGGTCGTCTGTCAGATACTTTGATTTAATCGGCACTACATTGGAGAGCTGACGAGATCGGAATAATTTCGGACTGGAATGCGTCTGTACCGTGTGATCAATATTAAATTATGATGGGGAAATTCGGGCGGGGATCGCATACTCAAAATATGACGTAGACACTTCACTGTATATAATCTATCGATCAAAAGTTTGGAAATAATCATATTTCTTAGTTATGGAAATAATTGTATGTTGAATGTGAAAAATATATTATTTCATATTTTTGCTTGTTTATAGAAATATTTTCTTTTTCTAAACTCGTTTCTTGAAATTTCGTTAGTTCGCCGAATTTTGCTTATATGTTGTTATTTGTATTTCTGCCATGCTATTCTGGTACGCTAAAGTAGAAAATGTGAGAATTTAGATAACTCTGGTTTTTATTAGTGTAAACAAACAGCTGTTGCTGTATTGATAGTGTGATATCTAGTCTGCGGAACTTTATGCAATTTCAGATTTTTATAGACCAATTTACAAAACTGAATTATGCCAGGGATTTGTTTCGTTCGTTAAAGGACTTCTTTAAGAAATTGCATACTATCTTTCCGAAAATTTTCGCAGTACAATTTTCTCCACACTTAGATTTACAAAAAATGCATAAAATCCGCAGTCTAGTGATATCTGTCGTGTGACAAAAAGCTCAAACATAGAACACGTGTGACTTACAATTAGTCATACGAACTTAAATAAGTATAGTAAAACACGATATAAGTATGTATTTCGACTGTATCAATAATACTTCGATTTCTGTAAAACATTGAAACCGTCCATTTCTTCATAGTAACCTTGTATCATGCTTATAGTGAGAGAGAGGTGCACTTAAAGAGAGAGTTCAAACTCCGGTACATCTGTGGGTGGTAGCCCCACCAGTCAAAGCGTTAAAACTGCCCCCAGGGAGATATCGTCCGACACGAACCTAGCCAAAAACGGAACGCGGTCGGGAAGAATATATTCCAAAAAGTAACGGCAATTACCTCCCGGAAGACAGAAGATGCTTTGTCCCAGCGAAATGCAAACGACGTAGTTACTCCCGGTACTCTCGATTGCCAATAGGGGCTGAGAAACGGGTAGGGGGGTTTAGTCGACGGATTTTGGGGAGGTTTGCCAGGTCTGGTTTACGCGTTGTTCGTATATACATATAAATATATATGTATATATGTCTGTGTATATATATATCCGCGCGAAAGGGCGGTGTGGAAGACACAAGCGCAAAAGGGGGTGTGCCGTTGGAGGTGGGATGGCGGTGGCGGTTATTGAATTATTAATTAAGTCGGTTAATTAATAAACGATAGGCCACAGGCCCCGGCAGTCAGCCAACCCCTACAAACCGTCCCAACCTATACACTCGTTTCCTCGCGATACTGGCGCAGTCATCGTCACACAGCCGGCACGGTTCCAGCCGTTCGTTCGGGGGTACAGCCCTGACTTCATATATCTTCTATATTAGACACCCGCCAAACCTGACTTTCTCTCCGCTGTACTTCTCTTTCTGTTCACGCCGTACCTGTATATTTTCATTCGTCCGGGCGAAATTAATGTTTCCCGGTACACGGGTTTCCCTTTCTTCTCGAGCCTCTTCGCGGGGGAATTATTAATCGTCTACCGCGCCACCGGCCATCCACCTCTTCCCCTTCATGATTTTTTCATCTCTTTATTTACTAGAGAACGAAAGAATCGTACCCGTGTGGTTGTTGTTCGGCCACTGTGTCCTTCCTCTGACCGAACGCCTCGGAATCGGAATTTTTGTAGCTTTTATGGGTTCGATTAATTTGGATTATTTCGAATGCCTTCCATGGGGAATGTTTGGAATATAGTTTACGCGTGGTGTGTGCGGTCTTGCGTTACTCGCTACGAACAGTAACCGATGTAAACGTTTGCAAACTCGAGATTGAAATAAAAAATTAAAATCAAAAATATTTGAATGGTATACATCCCACGTTCGACGATTTGTGTTTGCTTGTTTTCGGGGGATATTGCAATTTTGTTGTGATGGTTACACTCGCTGTTCTGTAATCACTTGTATTCAACGATACGAATGTTCAAAAACATTTCTATGATTGTTCCAGTGTTTCACAGTACTGTGGAGTTCCTCAAAAATATTATGGAATAATGGTACTAATGAAATAGCATTTTGTATTTCCAATGATGAAAAATTCACTCGATTATCATGCGCGTTTGAGTCGATTCGGGTAAATAATACGGTTCAAACGCGAATCGAAAGTGACCGTTTATATGTACGTATTAATCTCGACGGTTCCACGCCCCGATCTGGACGGTTCTTTATTGCTAAACACGCTCAGAAAAATAAATAGCGTAGTAACATGTGATGCGACTGATTAATGACGGGGAGAACGGGAATGAAATACGAGTGGCAGAGGGTGGACAGTTCGTTTCACGTTTTGAAGGGTTAATAACATTGCATGCATATGAAAGAAACACGTCACAAGCTTATCATATCGTTTCGGGAGTTTGAAACGTTTCAATCCTGGTTAAAGTATCGCGAAAATTTTACGATTTATGCATATTTAAGAGCATTCTTTTAAAATCTACTTAAGCTATCATACAAACTACTTTTATCACTACTTATACTTTAGCCCTGAATAACATATTTATAATTATCAAAACTCACCACATTCGATATTCGAACCTGCCACTGTATTCCAAGCAGATCCATCACAAATTCCACTGTCTCCACCATTTTCCTGTACTTCACTTATCACTTAAACACAACATTCCAAACTAACGCTTCCACAAAGAGAATTCTTGACTTCTGTGTTTCAATAATCAGTACCATTTGAGATCAAACAGACGAACAATCAACCTGCAACCGTATCTGAAGCAGATCCCTCTTCAAATTTCTCCATAATCTCCAACCACCTTCATCCTCGAAATACGACTCTCAACTTCCTCGATCCGTCACCATCCCCCCAAAACTGTCTCTTCCCTGATCAACCGGCGGTCTGATCGAACCGTGTGTGTGCGTCTGACACTGACGTGCAAGCTTGACACAAACATATATATATATATATATATATGTATACCTGCGACGCTGACGCTCGGCGAGGTGTCATGACACGTGGGGGAGGGGTTGGTGTAAACCGACCGCGGGGGGTGAAAACGAGGTCACGTGTAAACGTATAAACGCGTATAATATAACAGGCCGCAGGCCAGTGGTGGCGTGGCGAGCCGGATCGTGGTTCGAATAACATTTTCCACCGGAAAGTTTCGCGGCTCGTCGGTTCTATTTAAGCGGATTCAGGGAGGGGAGGGAAAGCTCGGGCCAGGTCGGGATTTTTGAAAAATAACTGGTACCCCGACTGGAATAATAGCCGACAGCTGCTCCAACAGCGTGTAGCAACCCACCAGGCCATTTGTCGATCACGTTCAGTCCAATAAATTAACGCCCGATCGATCCTCTATCCGTGGCCTCTTATTATTCGTGTTTCGCTAAGATTCATAACGATCCCTATCACGTTATAGCCGGTTTTATGCGAGTAATTAGAAAACACGACTGTCATTGCACGGCTTTAAACGTTTCGACTGTCGCGATTCATGCTAATCGAGCTTCGTTTTCGTTTCACTATAGTATCTCTCTCTCCCCCTTTTGTTTTTTGGACTGTACCGCGACACGATTTCGAAATGGAATTGATAAAATTAGAGTTCTGCGGCACGTTTCCGGGGTATTTTTGGGGGATGGGGGGAATCGTGGAATAAAAATTATTATGCGAGGTCGTAACTGCACGATGAATTAAGCAATTTTGACGCACAGGTGTTGAATATTCGAGTTGTTTAAGTAATTGCGGGATATGGGATATGAAATTTTGGGAAATCGTGGGATAAAAATTATTGTGGAAGATCGTAAATTTACGGTGAATTAAGCGATTGTGTTAGAGAAGTATAGAAACGTCGAGTCGTTTAGGTAATTGCAGTGAAGGTTATGAAATTTTGGGAAACTATAGGATAAAAATATTAATCTAAGTTCTGTTACGACGACGTGAAGAATTCATCGATTGTTTAAGTAAGTTTAAAATAATATTGTTTTGTGAACCACTGAATGATCCCTTATGGTCTCAATATAGTAGAAATACAGCTTAAATTTAGAATATCTTCTTGATCTTCAGTTTAGACAAAGTAACTTCAGTTAGAACGAATACTGTTTTTAATTGTTTTTAAACGAGTGCAAAATTTCAGAAAAAACAGTGGACTATTTACTGGTACATCTGATAACATGAATGTTGATGTATAGTGTAGATGCTAAATAAAACCAAAATATGATCAGTTACACAAATGAATTAATTATAAATTAGCCACACGATTTCCTAATCACTTCAATTTTAGTCGTTTGTATTGTTCAGAAAGTACATAATAAGTTAATTATCGTCGTGAAAGCTTCTCAATACTACAACAAAAAGACACGATACATTTCTGTAATAAACTAAAAAATAAGAAATGACAATAATAAATACCGTGATACACGGAATATTTCGATCGCGAATAATATCGAGTCGCGAGGTTCCCAGTACAATTCGCATAAAAATCTGTTTCGCGGCGGTAACTAATGCGATTACTCGGCTGTTACATTTTAATGAAACTTCGACAAAAGCTCCTATCGATCCAGGGGGGGGGACGGGAGGGTGGAGCGATGGTATTTCTTCCGTGGCTTCCGGTTCGCGGCGCGACACGGAAGAACTGCAAATCGGAAGCGATTATTCACCGATTCTTCAGCGAAAATCCATGCGTACGGTCATTATCGATAAAATACGGGTAATAAAAATCAAACGAACTCTGATGCAGTTCCGCCGGCCCGGAAACTTCCAAATGGGAAAACTCGGCATTAAACGGGACGAGCTGGTCCGAACGCGGATGAAAAGGACAGAGAAGGGGAGAGAGAAAAAAAAAATGTTGAAAACTTTCGAAATCCCTCGAAACGATGCGTGGTGCTCGTTGTCTCGCTGACAAATGGAAAGCTTTTTACAACGGCTTACAAACAGCATCGATGCAGTTTTCGAGCGCATATTTCCCTTATATTTTCTTTCTTTCTTCCGTTACTTGATGAAAATGTGGGTCCCGAGGGAGCTTCCTCGAAGAAAAGGAGGGCGAAAGATTAACTTCTCCATCGATTTGCTGGTAATTAAACGACCCACAACGTCGAACAGAGATCGCGACGAACTCGTTCGCGCGACACCGATCGCTTTTATCGTAAAGTTTCGAACACGAGGGAAGCTTTCATTAGCCACACGAAACAGAACCCGGAATTTCCGCGGGAAATATCGACCGGCGAAACGAATGAGCCGAAACGGAGGTTCAAACGCGCGCGGCTGAAAAACAAGTATTGCACCCGGGGAAACGGCGTCTGCGTGTGTAATTCGTGACGCGGATAAAGGCGATACCCCTCCCGGCGAAATATATATCGAAACTGTACAATGAAATTTTCTCGTTTCCGTTCACGTTTTTTTTTTCGTCGGAAATAAAAAAACAACTGCGAAGATCAGTGTGCACATATTGTCGGTAGATCTCCGACGATTCTGATCCGACCATTCGCTAGCGTACCGATAAACGCGTTGAAGAATTGATCGGTAGCTTTTGTGCTGATGTAAATTCGATAAATTAGTTTATAAACGGTGGCAGTGGTTCGTACGATTCTTTCCACCGTGCAAATCTACACCATCGTTCGTTTTGTATCAAGAGACGTAAACGAACATGGTGTATCAATTATTGGATTTCTCGAAACGTCGATACTGCTCGAAACCCAAGGAAGTTTCGAGTTTCGAGAATTCAAAATTTTCCACTATTTCTGTGATTCGAAATTCTGGAAACTCAGGCAATAAAGAAAATATACAAATATAAATGTTTGTGTAACTATGGTTAATAAAGGTTCAAATTTATTAAACCAAGCGTTAATTAGCGCTTCTTTATTAACCTAGCGTTTCAAATTTCGAGAGTTTTGAAATCTTACAAAGTTTCAGATTTGAGTTTCGAGAATTTAAAAATTATGTCCCACCCCTACAAAATAGTATTCGTAACGATACGACACAAGTGATTCACGAGTAATTTGAAATCATCAAGTTCGGTGCCTCGCCCCTAATATTAACATAATTAACGTTCGTTTCCACAAAATCACGACAATCGTATCGTCCGCGGACAAATCCATCGAAACTTCAGGCGTTGACCTAGAAAAAGATATCGAAACAATGGCGACCCATTCTCCCGAATCTTTTCGGTTGCTCGTCCCATACATCGCGTCTTCAATTTCCCGTCCACGGTCGTCCACGAAAAACGGTCCAGCAACGCGGCAACACAGAAAAGTGTTTCCCAGTCGCCAGGAACCGGCCGGCTGGTTTTGATCAGGCTATATCTCGGAACAATACGTCAATTTGCGGTCGGACAGTTCGATAAACGAGGAGAAAGGATACGCGGCGGGTCCGCTCAAAGATCCGTCCGACGCGACGCGGCTGGTGCACGCCTCGACCGAACTTTACCGCTCGATAAATAACAATTTGCTGAGGGATGTGTGGACGGGAGAGAGGATTTATTCGGCGGTCCCCGCGATGCCGCAGGTCAACAGGATTCTCTCGCACAATTGAACGAATATTACTAGGAAAATTGTACGAATCACAAGCTACAAGTTGCCTGTATTTACTTATAAATTCAATTGCAGTCTGATAACAAAGTTCTTAACCCTTCCTACCTGTTAACAAATTGAGTTAACAAAACTTTTAATACAAGTGTTGAACGAGGAGGGCAGTGTAGGTGTACAATAATATTTGTGATTTACCTTTTCACTTGTACAATTGTAAAAACAGCTTGTGCTAACAGAGGTCTACGAGTTTTAAATTTGTGACTTCTAAATTCATTCTCAATAATTTTATCGGTGCATTATCGCGCAAGAGCCGTCAAATCTTCCCGCGCCGTTTTCGAGCCGGGGACATTTCGAGGGCCGTGTCAAGCGGGTCTCGTCGACAGACTGTCGACGGCAACGGCCGGGGCTCGATTATCGGAATTAGCAGGGAAGCACGTTGACAAACGGCTGCGCCCGGAAATATTCCCGCGGAGGCACGCCGCGCGATGCTGGTCATTAGGCAATAACCAAAGGGGGGATATTACGGTTGTTGCCTGGAGCGCCCGAAATTCCTTACAACTAGCCCTTTATTTTAATACGGGGCCGTCAGATGATTCGGTCGTTGAACCCCTGCAGATGTTGATCTCTGTTCTCCGTCAACCCTTCTGTGATATCGGCCACTTAATTCTATTGTCTAGACCTACTGAACGATCAATAGCAAGGACTTGGTATTGTACTTACTTTGCAGTCCATCTTATGTTTATATTACGGTATTGCAGTGGTTAATGTGATTGTACGAACACGATCTTTGTGATACGGAAGACACGAATTATATGATCATTTTGAAGGCACACTTTCACTGTGTACAGTGTTTCCCGCTTAACCCTTTCGTTCCCACTGTTGTCATATGGCTACGTATTTTAAATTATGAAATAAAATATTAGTATCGTGAAGATAATAATAACAGTATAACTTTTATAGGTTGTCGAATTGGCAAGTACTTCATAATTTTTAAATAATTTAGGAATGAAAAGATTATGAAGGTACACACAAACCCGACGGTTTTAAAAAATCGATTTGTTTTTATCTGATTTTCTTTCAGTTTTAAGTGTATAGAATATTTCGTGAAAAGGACTTTTCAAAATTCATTTCCTGAGGTGTTTCACAAGACGAATGTTGTTGATCTTATCCTCGTAAGTATTTACAATGAATCAGTTGAATACCTTCTATTTCTTTATTGCTATATAAAAACCTCAGAAAGAGAATCAACCCAACGTCCTAAAAATCGAGTTCACCATTTTAATTCAGACGGCTGCCAGGCAAAAGGGCGGTGAACCATCGGAACAAACGTTTCTTTCGTACTAAGAAAATTCACCAGAATCTGATTCCCAGACGCGAATAGTTTCCGTCCCGGCGGAAAAGGAACGTCGTCCATGGTCGAATCCAGTCGGATGATTCCGAGCAGTCGTTTACCCAAGAACCCCCCCCCCCCTTTACCGACGACAAGATAGTTATCACGTCACGGACACACAAAAGTGTCACGATGTCGAGGAGGTTTTAAGGTTCCTCCGAGTGATCCGACTCGTCCCGAGGACGTTTCTCAAGCTCGTTTATTCGGATCGACTCTCTGTCCACCCCTGAGCTGACCCGATTGGAATCACCCTTGGAATTCTGGCTTTCGATCTACTTTCCAACTCTTGGACGTCGGATGTGATTCCCGTGACCGACGAAGTCTTTGTTCTAGGACGGGCTGGGGGTGGGTGTGGGACGAGGTTTCAGGCCAATCTGAAAAAATCTGTAGTTACAACTAACGGAACACTTTCCTGGACCAGCGAGCGCTTATCGTCGATGACTATAGAAAATCGAAACCCCGATCGATGGAACTTTCTTACTGGTTTAATGGAAAAATTTGTCTTTTAAACGTTGTACCAGATCACTTTGTAATAATGCGATTTCCTTCGGTACGTCTAATAGGTTTGAATGAGAAATTATTGTTTGTAATTAGTAGAACTGCGGAAATTGGAATTCAGGGATTTATTTAAGGGTCTGTAAGACATATTACGCTCGATGGAAAGTTAAAGAGTGGTAAAACCAAGATTTGATATTACGTGTATAAGAATTGGCTCAGAAATCGGAAATACTGCCTACGGTTTATATATTTATGAAATACAGACCGATGGTCGTTAGAAATATGTGAATATCACACCGATGTCTACCACCACGCTGATCAGGTCGAGTTGTATTGTTTTAAATTCCACTCTCGGAGAAACCGTGTAATTTATCGGGCGACCCAGATCGGGGCATTAATTCCGTCAATTAAGGTGAAACCAACATCCTCGATCGGTCGAATGTTACAAGGGTCTTAAAAATGTTCCGACAGGCCCGTTCGTCCGCACGGGGAGTTTCAAAGGGGCGCGTGGCGAGCATTAAGAGGGTACATAGATATATTCTTGACACCGTGAAAAACAGGAGTTTCTTCAAGAATTTATCTCAGAGAAGCTTTTCGATGAATTGATTTGGTTTTTTCTCATTATAAAAGGCGATACAAAGTAGATTATTTTAGAAAATTGTCGAAATTGTACATAAACAATATTCGTTTTCAAATGGAAATTAGTTTTTGAATAACGGAGTTTAATATGGCCGTCAAATTAATTTCCGTACATACGTGCAACGCGAACGTAACTGTACTGTCGACGCACGATTCAGGTTCCCAGAGCAGTTCCCTTTGAAAATAAATGGAATTTTATTAAATTTTATCGTAGGCCCCGCTGGAAGCCAATTTTTTAATTTTGTAAGGTTCGAAAAATGACGTCATTTAAAAATTTGTTCTTTTACAGAATTTGGAGCAAATGTTAATGCCGCGTCTGTTTCGCTTTATAACGCCCTACATCGCGCTTAATACACATCCCAGGGGTTATTATCATATTTTCGTTTGAATTATCTACCACCCATCCCCTTCCCCTCTATGGTTATTGTTGCATCGTGTCGAACGGTAGTTAATAAATCGGGCTCGTAAACGTAATATTATAACGTCGAGCGCGAAAGTAATTGCCACTCTTTCGGTACAACAATGCGGAATGTAATTAATTAACACCGATGAAGATGGTAATGGGGAAGGTAATAAAATCCCTCGGCATTGTGATTAGGCTAATGCGAATGGAAACACAATAATCGTTCGATTCGCGGGATAAATGTTGTTACTCGGATTTCAGGGAGAGAGATATGATGCTTTTACGGTCAGACTGGTCAGGCTTATACAGGGTGGGTGGATCACGCGATACAACCATCTTGATCTACATCAGTATTATTATCTGCAGAAAAAAATGGATTGAAGTAAAGTTCCGTAACTTGCGATAAATACAACGCGCAAGTAACTGTTAACTTAATTATACAATGCAGTAAATATTCGACATTACCACAAAATAACCATAAACGCTACAACTTAACTCTTTAATTACGGCCCTCGTCAATAGAGGAGGGAACGAAAATTTTCTGGAACATAGCTGTCATCACTAAGCGATTTTAAGAATATTATTATTACCACTAGTATTATATTATTTTTAAGATTCCATAAATAGATACCCTCGATTATAGAGCTAAAAGAGAACTTCTCCAACTATACAAAAAACCGTCTACTGTTCCAATTCTTCGATGGAACAAAACTATTTCCAAGCGTAATATCCTAATTGAACAACCGGCTGATAACCTTCGGCAGTTGAAACAACGTGAAAGAACGGGAGAGAAAGAAAAACACAGAAAAGACTTAAAATTATGCAACACTGTTTACTCGTACAGGCACTATAGTCGCACTTTCTCTTTGTTTCGTGTAAATTCCCTTATTTACATACCTCGTCGATGGCCGTGGAATAAGAAACATCGAAAACAAGAATCGTCGGGCACCACATGCAGCTTTGTTTTTCCAGCCCGTGAAAAACACCGATTGAATCGATGGCGGAACGTGGAAGGGGTGGCGTGGGAGGTGGATGCGTGCCCCACCGCAGTCGGGCCCGACTTAATTTATAATCGTCGATTTTAAATTCAACGGCGGTTCGTACGCACCGCCCGCGCGAAACCATTCCCCTCCCGATGAATATTAATCGACGTTTAATCGATATTCAGTCGCACGTATTCTGAGAACCGGCTCATTTCGCTCGCCTTGACGACACCCCGTTCTGTCCCCCCATCGATGTAGACGTGCACTCGATTTTTCGTCGAGCACTATATCGTATCAATATTTCCATTTCGTTTTTTCTTTCGCCCTCCACTGCGCTTCTACGTCCCCGTGAAAACATCGAAGAACACGTTGTCCCGCGGAAATAGAGAACACGGAGCTAATAAAAGCAGGATAGGAAAGAAGAGAGAATAATCCTCTTTCTCTGGGATAATCGGTAATAGGGTTCGTCTGTGTTCTATCGTAAAAATGTCCCCGGTTCTCGGATGGACAGACACGTAGCTCTATCAACATTATTCATCGCGTCGTTAGCGTCACGCGCGTGTTCTCTCTCCCTCTCTCTCTCTCGCGCCCGATTAATAATCGCTGGTGGGATGACGGTGATGTTAAGTGGAACTCGATTTCTGGTTAGCCGATGAGAGGTCCACGGATTTGTAATGGTTGTATTTTGGAATAATTGTATTGATATAAATCGTTGACCGGATTTAAATGTTGCTCGATGTAACACCGCAACATGGAGGATCGTTTTACGTATCTTGTGTCCGTTCGAGGACACTTTTGTTTGTATTGAATCGTGACTCCAAGGGGCGTTCTTCTGGTCAGGTGGTATAAACGTGTACATTGATGGAGTAATATAAATTGTTTACACGTTATCACGAGCTAAATAACAAGCAATATTTAGGTGACGCGTGGTAGTCGAAGTGTTAACCCTTAAGGTGGGGTCTAAAGAACTCTTTGAATATTTGTAGAATATTTTGATTCGATAGTTACTTAAACAGCTGTTCGTTTATTTTAATAGTTTCTTGGATAAGAATGGGAAAAAGAAATTTTTTTCATAAGTAATAAGATTTTCATCTCACCAATTATTAAACGTTAAACATGTATTCTTGAAAGGTTGCAGATTCGAAAGATAAAAAGGAAAAAAAATCGGTTTCTATAAATTTCTGGACCAAAGTCATTCCTTAACGCAGATGACTCGAACCCCCAAATGCCAATACGTCACCTTGACTTAACCCCGTTACCGTTCCGCCGAAACTACCCCTGAAACCACTCCGTGGCCCCAATGGCCCTCTTCAGCATCGCCAATCCCCAGGGGGAAAGACGACTAACGCTGTTTCCTTCGAAGGACTACAACGTGAAAGAATTTTTCAATTAGCCCCAGTGCGTTCAGCGGCCATGAATAACCGGATGACATATTGTGGCGTGAAATGCTGTGTACAATATCAACGCGGAAGCTTTGCGGCAGCGACGAGCGGACATAATCAAAATGGCTGGTACTCCCAACACCCGTCGACCTGTTGTTTAAGCTTCTCGCCACGGCCGGAGTGAAATAAACATATTAAAAGGCTGAACAGTCCAATACGGATATTTCATTTTAATCGGGGATATTCCATTTTACGCGTTGCGCCCGATTGTTTCGGAGATTCTGGTATTTATACGGAGCACGGCTAAATTAACTGTGAAAATTGTTTCGTACAGGTCCCCTGGCTGATTTTTTGCGTAAAAAAATCGGGAATTTTTCGAAAACGGGATCACCATGGGAACATGCTCTATACGATGCAAAAGATTTCATCTCGATTGGTTAATGCGTTACAAAGTAATCGCTGGACATATACATCGAATTTTGTAACTTCCTGCTTTTCGAAGTCGGTTAAAAAACGAATTGACTTTTGTCTGTTCTTTTACAGACAATGACAGATAAATATTGACAGTCGATTTTCCTAAGAACCAAGCTTTGGATGAACAATTTTTTACGGGCACAATTTGAACTTTTTTTTGTACGAGGAATCGGCTTGTGTACGTATAACTGTAATATGAATAATGTATAAACTTGTATATTATTTCAATTTTAAGTGAACACTTTAAAGATAGATCGAATATTTGATTAGTACAGACAAAGTGGAGGGTTTAATTATTTAATTGCTGGTCTGAGGTTGGTCGCGGTTGTTGGTACAATGGCGTTGTGTATGACGCTGTACAAACAACGGGTTCGCCTGTTAAAAATTCAATCTGTACACTGATAGTTTTCTCCAGTTTCTATGAATAATCGACTAGGAGGGTTCGGGTTAGACTGTGACAGTATCTGTTACACGTTCCATTACAGATTATCGACTTCGTGCTCCTACGTGACTTGATTAATCGTACAGGGAGGGCTGTATATTTAATTCCTTGGCGCAATCGATAGTAATTTGTATCCGTGGGAGAGTGGACCGATTATCTATGGAATAATGTTTCGACCGTACGTGATATGAATCTCGAAGCTAACGACTGATTCAAATATAATCAGAGACTTGTGAGCTTGCTCTGTATTCCATTACACGTGAACGATGCAACCTGGTGAATCCTTAAACCAGCATTAACAATAATAAAAGAGGCAGGACATTGGATATGGTCCTTCGTCGGAACGGTGAAATACCAGTTCACGAGACTTCCGCGTTTCGTACTTTCCTAGGGAACCGCGGTAAAAATTGGACTTCGCTAAAGAGAAGTTTGTAATTAGGTCGGTTTTGCGCAGGCCAGAGCGGAAGAAAGACTACGAGTCTCATTTATGAGACCACTTCGCTTTGAAATTCGAAAATATTTGAATTCCAAGGGACTGAAACTTTTATTTGAAAGTTTCTGTGAAAACAAAAATATCAAACGTCAAATTAACAGTGGACGTATTAATGCGGTTGTACGAACCAGTTTACTTTTCGTTCTTGTGTATATCACAGGACACTTCTACTGTCCGTTTAGATTTACGTCCTTTAACTCTTCTACTGAGTTATTCTGAACCACTGAAAAGAGTCTCGATAGGACCATAATACTATTATATATTTATTAATAATTCAATATCGACACTTTTGTACACTAATGGGGATTTATCCCCATTTATCCTTATCATCTATCTTAATAAAAATGATGTAAGCCTGTGATTATGAAAGTGGTGCAACTCAAAAACCCCCAAAAATCGAGTTTCCCCCCTTATTTTGTGTCTTATCGATTTGTATTCCATTCTTGTGAAAGAATTTTCGAAACAGAAAATACATAACATACACCACTTTGATAATCACCGGTACATACACGAAACAAATGAAATCGAATCGATCACGAATAACAAGATGATCCTCGAATGACAAAAACACAGGTCCCACCAGACCCAGACTTCAAAAGCTCGCAAGCTTTCGATTAAATCGTTTACACGAGATTTCGCCACGGGTCTGAACCGACCCACTCATCACGATTTCCGTCTACCGATGGTTTAATTGCCCCGCGTGGGACCTTCGATAGTCGCCGACGAAAGAAATTCGCGGGCCGAAGCAAGAGTACAAACTCTCGGTCGCAGGGACCGTGTACCTACACCACGCCGAGAGCTCGAAGGGCGAGGTAAGGAGCGAATAACGCGAGAGAATAACGCGGGGCGAGGATCGGCAAGCCAGCAGAAATGGGAAGGGGGGATACACGAAGCACGGGAGAGAAAGGGCGCGCAGAACGGAGAGGGCACGACGATCCCAGAGTGGAGGAGCATGCGCGGGTGGGAGTGGCACCTTATTCGTCGTGCAGCTCCCGCCAAGGCTTTCTGTCAACTACGAACTCTCGATGGAAAAGGTTCCCGGTGGTCGCTGTCAACGACGCCGTTCGCGTAGAATCGTCGCGTGCAAGTTCTCGAACCGCGACGCCGCGCGCTCGCCGCCGGATCAGAAGACTCGCAGCACAGAGGACACGTGGACCGTTTGATATATTTCCGTTAACCCTTTCTGGTGATCTATCCAAGTGAACGGTGTTAAACACATGTGTTACACGAATGACATCCTCGGTGATAGAGGGTAGTGACACATCAGGGTGCAATTAGGATCAAGAAGGATTAAAGTCGAATTGTGGAGTGTGAGTTTGACGGTGAACAAGTGAAGGATATACCTTCGTTCCGATCGATGGATGTTGACTGAGGATCGCAGGGGCGGGTGGAAGTGGTCGTTGTGTACGTCGATCACGAGAGATCCGTGAATGATAACTAAGAATCTAGGGGGCATAGTGTCACGTGGTATGCGGGCAAAGTGGCACGTGGCTGTGTGTCCGATCTGAATACATTTCGAAGCGGCGGCTTCGTTGGATCGGAGTGTCTGGATAGTTGTTCTGTAATCGAGGGAAAAGTAATCGACACCGTGGTACTTGTGATTAATATACAGCATCCTGGGGTAGGCTCGAGGAAAAGAGGACGGGCAAGACTCGATAATTAAGGGACGGAAGGAAGTGGAAACACGGGGGGAGGGGAAATGCGGAAAATCAGTGGAGTTATGAACTGTGCGTGTGTCTTCGGATGAAGGTAGCCAAGGGACGAAAGACATCAGGGGCCGGAAGATAATTAATTCGGGTGCTAATTAGTCTTCCACTCGGGTGAAGAGGGAGAGAGAGGGGACAGATGCGCGCGAAGGGTCGGCGGTTTGATCGGCGGATTTGCTGATTAAACTCGACGCTGGATGACCCCGGAAGGATCCAGCTGAAAGGGCAGGCTAATGAGACCAGACCTCCGCAAGTTTCTCAGCTAGAGCACGGTACCGGAGAGGAATATTCCGTTGCGTCGAGGCGGTACCGTCTACCGAAGGACTCCGTGGGTCTGACGGATTCCAGGGCGAAGGGGGGCTAAATAGAAACCTTGGCGAGGCGTACGACGCGTCCTGGGCTCTGGGGTTGTAATCAGATTTGGATCTCAAGTGACTGAGGTCGTCTGGTGGATTCGATTAAGAATCTTGGCCGAGGATCGAAAGAGGACTGAAAGATTATTATAGTTAGAGGAGACTGTTCAGAGTTAGGTTCTCAGACCATTCTTCTGGGCACTTGTGATAGCGTATAAGCCACTGGGAATTCTCGAGTGAATTTCGATAACAATTTGTTAGGATTTTAATTAAAGGGATTGTACGTAAGAGAGAGAAAGGAGGTCAGGTTTGGGTTAGGTCCGCCACTCCTCCGTGGCCACCCCCCACGCAAAGTATAGACTGACTTAATCGATCGAGATCGTTCGGCGGGTATCATTAAAAGTCCGACGCCAGTTGTATGGACTTGTAACTACCCGAATAACGAAAATGGTGGTCTGCGAAAGGAGAAGTTTGTAACGTTTCAACCCTCCAGTTGTGTCGAAAGTAAATATATACGAATAAACATAAATTCTTAACGCTAGATATTTTATTAACACTTTAAGCGTGTATTGAACTGTTCACTGTAACGAACGAACGAAGATTGTATTTCTAAAAGGTACTCGTAACAAACCCACCCTACGGCGGTGCAACACCCCCGCCCCAAGCCCATCAAGTGAAGAACAGTCTCGTGTACAAGGGACTAAAAGCACCCAGAGGGTTCTGTCAACAATCCACGGTGAATCGTACCGACAATTCTAACAGAAAAAAGAACAAAAAAAAAAAATAGTGAAAGAGAACAAAAACCGTGGTTCTTGCAGAAAAGTGTAGCAAAACAATCCCCTAATTATACGAAACCCCAGCAACCCCATAGAAAGAAATATAATCTAATCGTCGGTGAGTAAAAGTATCCAACCAGTGTTATTAACAATCCCAGTGTAAATTACGACGACCAGTCCAACGAAAACTCGCGGATAGAGGACCCAGGAGGGACATATAAAACTCCACCTATATCCTGAAACCACGAAAGGAATACATTAAGCACAAGTGACGAAGAGCACCCAGTGGACACTATCAGCAGTCGCCAGTGGTGAAGTATATTATACTAATAAAATTGCAAAGAGGGGACGATACACACAGAGCAGTCGACAAATGTCGAGCGAACGATGAGACACTCGAGGTTACAAGCAGGGTGGAGTAGCTCTTCAATCGGCGGATCGTACTCCAGGTGCAGGAAGTGTCCGACTAAAATGTGGCTGCCGGCGCTGTTACTCTGCTCCCTGCTTAGGACAGGTGAGTCAGTTTACCTTTCTCTCTCTCCTTCTCTCCGTCTTCTTGTTCTTCGATCGTTGGGACGACACCTCAGGGGGAGGAGAGTCCACCTGGCCCGTCCTGTCGAGCCACATACTATGGCTCCAAGAGTGAAAAATTCAAAGGGTGGATTTTCTATTCGTCGCCAAGGCGGCGAGGGCGCGTGCAACCCCGCGTAACTTATCATCTTGCCAGGACTCGTTAACGCTTTAATCTCTAATTTCGCCCCGGGAATTTAATCTCTGTCCTCCCTCACTCTCCGTTCGGCGCTAGCGCGAACATAGTCGATATAAATTGGATTTTTTTTGTCCAGGGTATTTCACATGTTTACACAGCAGGTCGATGAAATCGAGGCGGATCGGATCGCGTATGTTTTTTCTCGATTCTCACCCCCTGAATACGCTTAATTGGCGCGATCGAGAACGCGAGTTCGAAGAGGCAGTGCGATAGTAGGAGTTTTCCACGTCTACGGTCGTGGGCTACGATCTCTCCGTGGTGAAATGGGGGATGATTCTGTATTTTGTTTTGTTGGTTTTTGTCGAAAAGAGTTACGGCGAAAGTCATCGGCGTACATGCTCGAGAGTTCGTTGAAGTGGAGGCCCGGCCCCTCGGACGAGATTTTCCCATTCGACGCTGCCCCATCGTGGGCACGCTCGACGTTTTTTATTCTTTTTTTTTTTTTTTGAACGATTCGGGTACAAATTCCCTGCGTCGCTCGAAGTGTCCTCGTGGATGTTCGTTTCGTTGGATTCGTACAGGGGCGGAAGGAAATCGACAATTGGGGCGAATTTTTTTTAGGAGCACAGGCGTTTCCCTCAATGAGGTACATTAGACGGTTAGAATCAACGGTGTCTTTTCGGTTGAAGAGCGACTAATATACATAACTCGAATCGTTTGCACGGTTTCACAATTTTGCAGTGCGGGTGTAACGTGTATTTGAAGAGCAATCAACTCCCGAATTGTTAAAAATTAAGTGAAACATAATGCATCAAAGTGGGGGGAGTACGTCCAGATGGTGAACGTGATTCCAGTTCAATGACTCGTCTGAAAGTAGAATCGTTGGAAATAAGTAGTCCCTGACTCAAAATCTATATGGTGGAATTTGGTTCGAAAATTTCAATAAAAATTCGCGAAGTTATATACAACAAATGTCAACTGTCAATTTTTCAGGAAATAAGTCTCTAAATGATTTTAAGGAACGAGTTCCAGCAGCAGACTAAACAGTCTCAGCTGGAGCCTACCTCGGGATAAATTTTCGATGGGTTTAATTATCATCCGTTTCCTATGGGATGAATGTCTTTATCGAAGGAATAACGCCGGATTCGTTGTACGAGTTGTAACTTAATGCTCCTCAGAAGCTGTTCTATTCGTGAATCTATCGATCACCTCGGATTTCATAACACCTTCTGGAATTAGGTTCTTGAACCGAATGTGCAGTCTATTACAGTACGGTTATCACGGCAAATGGAATTAACTCGAAACTGATAATGATTACTGGTGTTTCAGCGTAATTACCTATGTAGGTGGCATATTTAATGAATTTCAGGATATTCATTAAATCCACCCGGCAATATAATAACTGGACTGTCGATTTTATGGCATCTATAGCATATCCAAATTGTGCAGAACACAATGAAATGGGAACATTTCCGACTATTTCCAAAAGTTTCAATTTCATTTTCAAGGAATTGAAAATTCCTAATAGAAGAAATAAATTTTTATTTAATTTCGTGTTTCCTGATTCAATCTGTTAACCTGCGAAATTGCGTAACGAAGACTTCCTTACGAAAGTTATTAAAGTGAAAATTCAACAATTATTCGATTATGAAATTTCTCCTCTTTCATAGTCGAGTCCTCATCAGACATGTTACTGTTTGTTATTGAATACACCTTCCGCGCTGCAAACACGAAAATAACAGAATAATAATTAACAGAAATTCCACGGTAGAGCAGAACCAGAGCCGAATCCATTACATTCACTATCTCGAACCGGGCGTTTTCGAAATTATCCATGAATGTAATAAAATGAGCTACGCTGAAAAACATTTATTCCATTCACAGCAACTGCCGTCACTGTACGCGCGTGTTTAATTATCGTCAAACACGTTTAATCACCAAATTACACGGATCTGAAATAACAAATATTCGATATTCCGCGATACCAGTTTTCGAATCCGTCCACGGTTCGCGAAAGGGTTGACTATTCCGTGACTATTCCGAGGGGCGGAAACGTTTGCTCATCCATCCCGCGCGCGAGTTTCAATAGAAAGTTTATTCCTCGAATAAACGGAAAGGAAGGAAAAACTGTCGGAGAGCACAGGTTCCATGGCGAACCTCTCGGCGAACCTTTTAAAACCATTCCTTCCCGGGCATGATACTCCCCCAAGTAGAGTAATCGAGCTTTTTAACGGTCTAATGATGCGCCACGCGTGCCACCAACCACCCCCTCCCAACCAACCACCCTTCCTATGACTTTCTGTTCCCGCGGCGGTATAATCCTCCCTGTCGCAGGACGAATATGAACGCAAACACGAACGAACCGCGTTGTTCCCGCGGCCGCAGATAATTGAAATTCGCGTGTAATGAATATTTCAGCGACACGCGAAATTTTTAATAAAATTCCGCCCGATTTCACCGACGACGGCGCGACCACCAGAGAGCTGATTTATTCGTTGGACGCGGGGGCGGCGAAACGTTGTGCCTGCGACGGGCAGAGACGCCGAATAAACCAATTTAAACTTCCGACCGGACAATGTTTATTTTACCGGGGGACTTGCAAAAATAAGCCCCGTGACAGTGGGGGGAATTTCCTTTACGGGATTGTCACACCTCAAAGGGCAGGGGGAATGAAGTTGCGAAGCTGAGAAACAACCGTGGTGTGTGGTTGTTCGTTTGAAATGGACACGTCTGGGGAGGTTTCTTTGATCATCGAATGACGATTAACCCTTTTTCGCGGGTGTGTTGTTCGTTGGGAACAAAGACGGACCTGGAGATTATTACATCCGGACCGTGAGCTTTTTCACACCTGAGGATCCTCGCTGCTTCTAGAGGAATGTTCTTGGTGGAGCAATTTATTGGAATTAGGTTGTCGGAATAAAACACCCCAACGTCTTAGAACGAAAAATACACAGGGTGGACTACGACGTGATCAGCTTGGATTATTATAATGCTAGATGTTCGATCGAAATTTTTTTTGGAGGTTTAACTGTCAATGCAGGTGTCATAAATAGAACTGAGCACTCGTTTCTTAACCGTTTACGCGAGTGTATTGCAGCTATTGGATAATATTTTGAACATCGTTTTAATTAAGGTGAATTATACTTTCTTAATGTTTCTTTGATTTAGAAGAAAAAATATTATTTGGTGTGATGCTTACCGAATTCGTCTCAGCATCCGTTAAAAGATGGGCGTGAAAAAATGATAGAAAATTATTATAGAAAATTAGAGAAAACTTTGGAAACAAGGGTTGTAAAAAAATTTGGTACAATCATTTTAAAGCTATTCTTGAGTCAGGTTATACTAGCTGGAAAAATTTTCAATCGAACAGCTAGCAGTAGAATAATTTAAGCTAATCACGTTTCGTGGTCCATCCTGTATAGTATTATAGGTAACTTAACGGGGTATTTTAGGGTACTTAACGTCTGAATCGTGAATGTTTAATACAGAAAATTAATAGTTACTACTCACTTTATTTTACCGGAGCGTTTAGTGAAAAAAAGATTTTCAAGATTCAATTCGTTTGTCCAACTAGTGTTCGGAAACGACGTAGCACAATGGAGACAAAAAATTTTGCCACGATTCGAGACAACAACGAGGAACAAAGGGTCGCAAACAAAATTCGCAAAAACGAGTGACTAGGGGCGTACGGAGAAACGTGTACACGAATCGACGAACGAAATGAATTTACAGAGGAGAATTTAATAATCGTGCTCGTTGCTTCGGCGTAGCGTGCAGCTGACGAATAAATTTCGAAACTCATTATTGAACTTATTACTGGCGAATTTCGATTAAATGCGAAAGAAAATCGAGCTTTGAAAGGCGTGCGCCCGTTTCCGGCGAGAGCGAAAAACACGCGGTGGCTCGAGCTACGGACGTTTCGACGACGACTGACGAAAGGTCGAACGATAAATCGGTGTGTGAAGGACGGTTATTCTTAATCTGCTGGAAAATATTTTACCCTTTAACACTTTTTTTTTGTACCATTAAACAACTCCAACCGTATAACGTCCATTACATGATCTTCGGGGCGCGAATCGCTTCCCTCGATTCTCACAGTCGGGAGTGTGCAACTTTTTGATTGCAGAACATTCGTGACCGTTTCTCGACTTCTTCGCTTTTAAAGAAACGCGAATCCCTTAGCTGGCGTTTCTTTCGACGCGACAGAAATTACATGGCGTGAGGTTCTGGATCGCGAGAATCTCGGCGTTCCGCCATTTTGTCGCCTTCATAGTGTTGCAGAAACTTATCGAATTCCTGCGATTTCGAAACAATTCTCTGAAGAATATATATGACGCGATACGTGCAATATACACGAAATACTAAATACTTAAAATATGAAATACTTAAAATATTAAATCTATGAAATAATATACCTATAACTTCTATAATTAACGCACTATCCTATAAAAAACGTACCCATTGTATTTCTCAAAGTGTCGATTGACCTTATAAAAAAGAACTTTACTTGTAAATGAACCACAAGGTACAAAACAAGAAAATTTATATGATATTATATTCGGCCACATTTTTCATCTACACGTAACTATTGACTATTACAACATTAAATTGTTTTTCAACATTTTCATAGCGCACAGAAGTGTCACTAATCCTTTTTCATAGAAAGAACATCCATCTTAGTGAAAAATTATTTTTTAATTTTGTACGAGGATCGTTACACCATGCGTCGATCAGATCGCGCACAGCCGGGAAGAATAGAGGAAACGGTATTCTCGGCGTTAGGACCGTTCCAGGAATCCGCGATATATCCTGCCCGCGGCGTGGCGCACAGGAAACGATTTCTCAGCGATCGAGAAATCGGCGGTTCCTTAGGAGGGGGCGGTCGGAATAAATCAGGGTGCATCTGCTCGTAAACAGTCCTGTAGAAAACGAACAAGAGGGGGGTGGGGGGTGGACGTTGCCGCTCCGAAGCATTTTCATCGGTTGCGCGACCGAGAGGAAGAGAAAATGGGGTGACGGGGGTAGCGAAAAGAAAGGAAAAAAAAACGAAAGGAAAGAAAAAGAGGGGGCCATACGGTAGGAGAAAACGCGGAAGAAGCTGCGCGGGGTGCAGACGAATAGTCGGGCGTGTACGCGAAGGCGGCCGGATATTATGCAAACGGCAGCCAATTCGATTGAAGTGCACCGCAAATAACCGCAGTTTTAACCCATTCTGGGCTAAATGCGTCCGCGGGCCGCCTCGATTGCCATTAGAATATCCGGCGCCAAAATACGGGCCCGGCCCCCGGACATTCGACGACCCGAAAGATCATCGGTTAATTTCACGTTATTCGATCGATCGGGGAGATGGATGTACGAATACGTTGGAAAAATCAAAATCTCGGATCGTCGACTTTAGATGTGGTTTAGAGACTGATGGATATCCTGGATAAGAGGAACTTCGGTAGGCGACGAAAATTTCAACCTAAAAGGTTCGTAGGGGATCTCAATTGAAATATCGGGCCATTTTTGGTTTTTGCTGATATTCAGATCTTCGGAGTGAAAACACCATTTAATCGTTAATGTGTTGTTTTCTGTGTTTCTGTATAGTTTCAGAACTATAAGTAGATATAAAGAAAACTGTTAGAATGAAGATTTAGTGGACTTTTATGCTGCATAAAACTGCAGAATAAAATTGTTAAAAATTTGTTCTTTAAATAAATAAATAAACAAATCTTTTACAATGTTATTAGTTACTTTTATAAGGAATAAAAAGCTATTATACTTTCATTCTAATAGTGTCTTTCGTATGAAGGATTTTGTCTCCGGACCACAAAACTAGGAAAAATAATACGATAAACCGATTAAGAATCTTTTTCCAAGAAGAGCAATTTCTTCGAAAAATAATTCAGAATACATTCTTCAAAATTAAAAATAAGAAATTTTCTGAAAGGCAAACTTATCGGATCGCATTACGTTAGCGTTTAATTTTCCTCCTGATGGTGTAAAAAAATCTGTGTAAATACAGAATTGAATGTAGAAATCTAGAAAAAATCTCCCCTCAATCAGTCAAGCTATCCCAGATTACCAATTCCCTCTGACCTCGTTTCGATGTTAAGTAATAGTCGAAGTGTTTCGCGAACGATTTTTCACGTTACGCTCGTGAACAGGCGAAGGTACCGGTGTTAAGTCACAAGAGAACGCGTTACAGGCGATCCCAGTGGCAAGAGGGGTTAATCACAAGAAAGCTGACCCGCGGAAACCGCGACAGAACACGATCAATCACTTTCTGAGGGGGGCGATTCCGCAAAGCCCTCTGCAAAGCAAATGGTAGCCGTGGGGAGGGATGCTGGGTCTTTCGTTCGACCGATGATAAAACGAAGGAGGAGAACGGCGGGGGATTAAAAGCGCGAACGATGAGAATCATTCGAGCCAAAGTCCGCAGCTGCTCCCGCGGAATTGATCATTAAGGGGGAAAGAGCCTCGCCGCCGTGCGATTCGGTGGGCTTTAGTTTCGCCAAGTTACGGGTCGCCTTTCAATCCCCTGAAAGACTTTTCCTCGTGGAGCCCGATATATACATATACCTGGGGGATACCGTTCCATCGAGGAGTGGGTAGCGTATCGATCAACCGTTTCATTTTTCCGCCTCCGTTTTCTGAAACACCCTGCATTTTCGGTAGATAGAGCTTGCGTCTCTTGAACATTACCCTCGATTTGACGCGGGGGCTGGTTCTTTTGTTTCTCCATCGAACACCTTTTTAACTCTGACAGGTAAATGGATCAGTTCCCAGAGGTGGCGCGTTCATATACTCGAGTGGAGATCGACAAATCGAGGTTTCAGACTGTTCAGCCTGGAACATCGAACTGAAACACACACGTGTCTACAAACGACACATAATAAGAATAGGCGGACTAATTAACTCTTAACCCTTTCGTTGCGAAGGATGTATGTATACGTCCTCAAGATTTGGATGCACACGTATGAAGAGCGTATACACTGCGTGGTACAATTGGAAAACCAGCCTAAAATTTTTAATCCGTATGTATTGTGGTTAAAATAAAAACGAACCACTTTTTTCGAGGGAACATAATTTATCCTTTTCTGGAGAAACATTATTTTCCAACCCGATTTTCAGACATGGCATACTTGATACGTTTTTATTTTAACTACAATACATAAGAATTAAGAATTTTAGGGTGGTTTTATAGTTATGCCACGCAGTGTATATGTATAAATCCATACTGTATTACATTTTAATTTCAACTGTGCACAGAAGATATTGTTGCGAACCGTGCGATCTGTCCACAGCGATCATATTGTCAAGCACGCCGTAGCGAAAGGGTTCATTTTCGTTATCGTCCTACAACACGACCAATTTCTACAGAACTAATCGTCAAGTAGATACATTGTGCGGGAACCTTTACCATAAAACCGGGTCCATTACACAATGATCTCGGAAGTAATCTATTTTTTCGGGCACGACGGTGCTTTAAAGTTCATGTGGCATTAACGCGGACGAAGAAAACAAGCAACGCCCGTCGTGCATTGTAAAGATGTTTCCTTGGTTTGTTTGTTTTTTTTTTTTTACGTCAACGCGTTCCGTGTAATTACCGGCGTCGGCCAGGCGGCCACGTGTCGGTTAGCCTGGGCCGAACAAGGGACACTCAAATTAGCATCGCAATTTTTTAGAGGCCGTAAACCGTAACGTTTTATACGTTTTCGCCGTTCCCTGTCCAACCCCCCTGTCCCCCTCCTGTTATTGCCCTCGTTCCACGAGTTTCCCTTTAGTTACGAAGCCAATCCATTACCAGGTCGGTCATTTCTTTCCTGTAATCGCCATTTATCACGGCTTTCACGGCCGAGCGTACGTTTTTCTGTCATTGTACATTTATTTTCTAACTGTCTGTAAGTTGCAGAAGAGTCCCCCCGAAGAAACCAGAAACGGAGAAATTTAATGATCCAGACAGAAAGTTTCGAGCGATGAACGAAGAGTAAAGAATGTATTGCTTGTTAATTCGTTAAGTGATTACGAGGATCACCATTACGATATAACATGATATATCCTTTCCAACGAACTTCGTTTTCGATGAAATTCTTCACATTAATGTTTAACATATCTAGATAAACCACTGTCGAGATAAAATTCTAATGCATTGCTTTTATTTATTCGAAATTCTGTGTCGAGAATTCTCCAAGCATTCCACAAAAGTATATTTGATACATTGCTTGATTCTGCAAATCGCATTTTACAATCGTATTTTGAACGATATAAAACATTTGCCCAAAATTTGCCTCTTGTTTGCTATTTCGAAAAGGTACGGTTATTTCCAGGACAGACCTTGTAGATGAAACGACATTATCTCTCTACCAGTTCAGATAAACGACGTTCCACTCTAGATATTCTTTATGCACCGTAAGTCAGCCGCAAATTTAAACGTCACCAAAGTCGCCCGCGCGCGAAACTAGCAAAGACAGACAAGAAACTTTCGGTACTCCAACGTATGAGCGAAATGAACCTATACATACACCCCTAACTGATTTCTAAAGCCTGTTATCGCAGCCAAAGTACATTAAAGTTGGCGACAATGTGTGTCGATACAATTCTGTCCCGTCCTCGCCCGGAATCCTTGTCGATTAAAAGTTACGGAATGGGAGCCCGCTGTCAAGACAAAGGAAAACGAGGATCGCCATGTTACATGTGACAGAATGAAAGCTCGAATATTACAAGAAACCTGGTAAAAAATATTTTAATTGGATGATATCCTGGAAAGTCTCGCGACACGACGACCCTTTTCAACTTATCCCTGGTATAATATTCCAGGGACGAAAGTCCCGGCTGTTTCGTAGTTTATAATTTACGGGAATCTCTTACTTTTCCTCAGGAAGTGCAGAGTTTATTTTTACCATCGGCCGCGGGAACGTCGGTGTTTATTTTATTTCAAGTATTTCAGCGTTGTGGCGAGAAGAAAAAAGGATGATAGAGGAGGATGGGGGTGGGGTGGGAGGGTGGTGGAACCGCTTTGAAATTTCGTGGTGTCAGCCGCGCAAAACGCTCCGCGCGCAAAAAACGAGAGATGGTGTCTTGGCCACAAACGTCTCTTCTTCCGTCACTCTTTCGTTAAAGGTTTTTCATCCGTCGTAAATCATTCCCGCGCGCGGACGCAAACGCGCGTCCCTCTTTGTGCCCATCCCGGGGAAAATAACAAAAAAAAGAAAAAGAAAAAACAGAAAAAGGATGGGAAAACTCGTTGCATTCGAGGCCGCCGCGAAGAATTCCCGCGGAATTTCCCTTTAACGGCCGCGCGCGCGCACGCCGCTTATTTATTCACCGGTGTGATGCTGAATGGGGGCAGGCGTTGATTCTGCGAATCTTTTTCTCGGTCGTAGAGAACGTAACTTTCTTGGGGATCTGTGAAATTGACATCTAATCGAAAGTGAACGGTAAATAAACCCGATAAGAATATTAGTAATGATAGTGAAACATTGGTTTCTTTCTGACAAGGGATGTTCGCGATGCGATACACGCTGATTTTTCTGTAACTTTGCTGAATCGTTTATGAGACCAATCCTAAGAATTTTGCCATATTTGGTTACATTTCGGTGAAGTGGTACCTTTAGACTTCAAGGGACAAACGACCCTTCGTATTCCAAGCATCCCTTTTATCTATTCGCTTGTAACTCGATGAACAAAAATCGATGTCGAAAAAAAGTTTAGAGTCACACATTCGTTCATATTGTTCAAATCCTTTTGAAGTAATAGTTAAGTGTAAAAATTTTGTATGCAGTTTCTTTGACTCAGCATTTTTTTTTAATTTCGGAATAAAATTTGCAGTATGGTACATAATTCGATCAAATAAATGTGACAGTCTTACGTGAACAAATTTGTTAGTCACCATGCTAGCGATAGTGTGTTTTTTTTTTAAATTCTCACGTGATAGAAATCGAGTTATACTCCACAGTAAATACAGTCACGAATTAAGAACCGCAATTCGTATCGTGTACTCAACATTTCCCGTTTCGAATCAGTCGTATTTTAATCTTCGTGATCCGTAACGCTTGAATTTCCCCGACCTCCGTCCGCCACACGCTCGGATCTCCTCGATACCGCGTCCAATAAGATGGCTGAGTGGCGCTCGCGCTCGTGAAAATGCGTTTCCTGCCGGCCGGATTCGTTCCGACTGTAATCCAGACGCGGTGAATCCGAATTTCTCCTCGCTAATGACCAGTCTCTCCCTGGTCCTTCCCCGTCTCGATCGAAAATCCCTCTCTCTCGCTTGTTATCGAAACGTTCGACCGTTTTCGATAAAGGTCACCGATATCAGGCGCGAATTAATGCCCTCCACGTAATCCTTCGTTGAAATTTTTTCTCGACCGTTCGTGGAGAATGGGGGTTGGAGGATATCGTTCGATGGAAGCGGCGAGTTTTTGTGGACGCGATTAAAATGCACGCCGAGCCACTCCCGAATTCGAACAGCGAAAACGTTACGAGTCGACCGACCAGAGGCGTCGTCGTCGGTCTCGATGGATCCCGAGATTTAATCCTGCAACAGAGACCCGTCTGACCCCACATTACCCTCCATGAGGGCGTGGAATTTTTTTGCATCTTCTTTTCTAATTAACCTGAAAGGGAGTAGAACTGGATCTGGTAGAACTAGCTTTTTACTGGGTAAAAAAAGGAATGAGGTGGCCTGTCTGGTCATGGACGACCAGTTCTACTTGGATAGCAAGGAGAACGTTCTTTCCAGCTACTTCGATTATTTGGGAACGAATGCAAAGGAAGTAGTAGGATAAGTGTTTGATAGTGTGAGAATATTGTTCTGCAAAAGCTTCTCTAGCGTGCTACAAAGTTTAATAGGTAAAGGCGAGATTGGATAAATTCATTGGACAAAATTACTTTTACATCACCTGGTCGATTGAACTAGGCAATCCTGAATCAGTCTGTACTGTGACGAGCACTGTAATTTGATGAACTGGAAACAGTGAGAGATTTGGAAAGGATGAGGCCGTTTTGTCGTTGGATTACTAGCGAACATATCATTATAGCTCAATACCCGATAGATACTGCCTTTGACGAAGTCGACTTCGATCGTGAATAGAGGATATAGTAGAGTCGGTTTAGTAGTCCTCTGACGGCTAGTAGGAAATACATCTCTATAGAATGATGAATTCAGAACTTGATGATCCTGTCCAATCGACAATAACGTAGAATCGAGAAAAAAATAAACAAAAAAAGGCGTGTGTATCAAGTGATGAACATAACTAGATAAATTCTTAGAACAATCACCTGTATGTTTATCACTGATAGAAACAATCAACTGATTCGGTAATCAATGAAATAACAAGACGGAGCAATAGAAAAATACATACGACTGTGGAGAAGACTGAATCCTAACTTTATACCGATGACTATACATATAGTTGTAAATGTATTATCGAAGTTGATACAAACAGGAATTTTGTACGGAAGTAATTTATAAATACTGAATTCACATAGAATTACAATTATGTTATTAAGGATTCCACAAGGTTCCAAATAATACGAAAAATTTATCATCATTTATTAATCTTATTGCATAACTATCGTCTATGCTAAATGCATAGAAATCCTCAGAAATAATATTTGGAGCCTTCGACCAACATCTACTAGTGGATACAATCCTACCTAAAATCACTGACCATACAGCGACTACGTTTCAGAGAGCAGCAGCAATTTCAAAATACCCGAAAAAGGCGAGCAAAAGTAATTTCCATCTGAACGAGTTCGCCCACCCTAACGAATCCAATAGCCACGATTCATTTGATCAAAACCACGGTTTCACGAAGTTCCATTCCTTTTCATGCAGATACCCACGAAGAGAACGAAGAAGGTAGAACCAGGAACCAATCAAACGGGGGGTTATGGTGGGGCACGTAGCTCGGGTAATCTTCGCGTCGTCGAACTCTAATCTTTCCGGGGAAAGTTTTCCTCGAGTGACCCGTCGGTTTTTCCTAGCCGCGGGGGACGCGTTCCCGTGTAAACCGTCCAGGGTATTACTGTTTGTACGGAACGTGGAAGTGGATAAGGGGTTTGGGGGCGGTCAACAAAACCTCGAAGATGAGTTCTCGAGGTATCTTCGATACGTCTGGCCACAAGGGGCCGAGAACCGCCTAAATTACCGGAGTCCCTTTAAATCTGATTAGCGGGAAGCAATTTGCGCCGGCCGACTGCCGCGCAAAGGCGAGTCCGAATGATTTCCAGACGCAATCACACAGGCGGTAACGAATGTACACTCCCGTCCATAAGTCATTGGACACACACGCTACTAAATGTGGAATATGGGAAGAATTATACAGTTGAAAATGTCTTAGTAATTCTTCTTAATGTTACATGTTGTAGAGGAAACGTAAATTGTATTCAGTGTTGTTATCAATCTTGGATAACTGTTCAATTAATGTGCCCATTTCTATTCAGGAATACAGGAAATCATCGATGAGTGTTAGAAGGTTTCTCGGTACTAAGTGTTCAGACGTTATCCCCACCACTGGGTGCTTGACTGGTTCCATGGGAAACTCCCCCTCCATTAAAAAAAATTTCAGGATAACGTTTGAACACTTGATAAATTCAAGTATTCCCTCCAAAAAAAAAATTAAAAAAAATAGAGTAAAATATGTGTCTGTAATATCAATACTTCCGACTTCGAAATTATACGATACAACATACACTATCAGTCTCAAAACTTTGAAATAACATTCTAAGGGTCTAGGCGTTAAAAGGTTAAGCTCAACTATTGGCTTTTAACTATCTCTGTCTTCGGACGGTCTGTGTTTCGATGCCTCCACCCTGTATAGGCACGGAATAACGTTGCATAAGGCTGAGCACTGACGGAAACGGAGGAGTAATCCGTCGACACGACGTCGTAGGCTGGAAACCACTCGGAAAGGAACAGAGAAGCCTAGCCTGCTCGTCTGCCTGGGGGGCCGCATCATTTTCATACGTAAACATGTCGGAATAAAGAGAGACGGGGGCGATAAGACGAATGTCTGGTACACATATATACCAGAGTGCCCTGGAGGGCGGTTTTACCCGAGACTTTCGGAACTTGTAGTCGACTGTTTGGATTGCTCGCCGCGGATAATCCACCGCCCGGCGGAAAATTCAATTCCGCGCGGGCTATTAATTCGAAAGAGTTGTGCCCGCGCGCGCATGGACCAACTACATACCGTGATTCTTGTCCCCCGTGGAACCCACCCCTTTGGAGGGAGGATATCTCGAGACGCTCGCGACTCGGCTCGTCTCGAAATGAATGATGCCAGCGTTATTTACCCGGGACGAGTGAGCGGGCCGCAACTATTTTGATGAAATGTACAGAGGGTGCTTGGTAATACGCGAATACGTAACTTTGGCGGATGAATTCAAGTCGGGTGAAATGAATGGGACTGGAGAGATACGACGGGTAAATGTGTAGGGTCAATTTTGGGCGGTAGGGAAAATTAAGATACCGGTTTGTGGAATTGTTCCTGAATAGCTGTAATTAGGTTTGTGCGAATGTACTGTTTTTTTAAATGTTGGGTGATGATTTGAATGCGGATTTTGTCCATTTATAGCGTCGAATAAATCTGTAGAGGACAATAGAACTATACAATCATAGTGTAGCATGATATTTTTCGTCGGGTTATTTGTACCTTTGAAAAATTCAAGTACACTTTTATTTTTTAAATGGTACATGATTTCGGCCCAGTTACTAGAACCACCCTGCATAATACTGCACATAGCAAACTGGTGACTATCATCCAATAATTTGTCTCCACGTTCGATCAAACCTCAGTATAAATTACATTCAAAATTACAATCGTCCCCCGCTATCTGTCGACGACTGAACCTCACAAACCACAATTATCCGATCGTTACCAAGCTCTCTCGAAAAGAAAGAAACGAACCGACTGATTAAATTCAAACTCAGACCCCGATATTTACCATCAGGTCAGAATCAATCGACCAAATAATCTGCTCCCCCTAAGGATTAAAATGGAGTGGTACTTATGTACATTACCAATTCTCGGCAGTTTTAATGGCACTGCGAGGAGCCGTGTCATTGCGATTTCATCGAAGGCCGCGCGATTAAGACGCACTCGGCACGACGAAACGGTCCGGCAATTTCATTTGGTCGTAATCTCGAAATGCTATTTCTCCTCCCCCCCCCCCCACGAACGTCTTTGCAAAACGCTCGAAGATCAAAGGCGTGTACTTGCCTCGTCGAACGGAGGGTAGGAAGAAGCGAGGAGACAGAAGAAGAGAAAGAGAGAGAGGACAAGTCGGTGCTTAGTAGGGTAAATGGAACTTTTATGATAATTATTTGGACGCGCTGTTGGTGCCTCGTGCCGAGAAACAGGATCGATCTGGAAAGCTTCGCGAGAGTCTCGAGCGAGATTTCTGATATTGTTACTTATTTACCTTCGAAACGAGGTACAGAATTTCGGAACCAACGAATGGGCCGTTCATCCAACGCAATCTGATGGATTTTACGTGTTCGAAAAAATGGGGTACGAAATTTACCGTAAATTTTTTCATGATTAATCCGACGAATCTTGACATCGATAGGTTACCTTTTGTCTGTAAATATCGTCGAGGAGGAAATGCTTAAAATACGTTGAAAGGGGTGACCGTATACAAATGAGACACTCTAACCTTTTTAACCTACTGATATTTCGACCGAAAATAGCTACATGGGTATAGAATTCAAATGAATAAAAAGGACCTCCTGTAATTTTCTCTGTGAAGAAACCTGAATGTAATGTACTTTTCACTGGCATAAATATTACGAGAGATGCAAATGAAATTACACTGTAGATACACAAACGAAACTGCAGAAGGTTATCAAGAATTTCCAGAATGTAATGGTAATGTAAACGACAAGTTAATTATTTTAATAGGTATGGATTACGTGTTTTGTTCGTTTTAACGTGAAACATTTTTCTAATGATGGAGATAGCGGTGATTTGTGCACAGCCATTACAGTTATGAAACACGTTAATTCGTGAAAATCGCGTAGGCATTATAATTCCAGGCGGTCATATTTAGAGGAATTATCGTATATTGATCAGTTCGCGGGAATTTTCGGGAAACTAATTAATCCTGTTACTAAGTAATTAGGGATTAAACAAACGTGTCACAAAATCTGAGAAACCCGGAGAACCTCTCCGATTCCCTGCACAATTCTCCCTTCGCGAACCAACTCGTTTGCCCATCACTAAGTCGATTATCCATTATTACCGAGCGACTTGATTATCCGTAATTATTAAATTAATAACTGGATTACCAACACAGAGTATGAAAGTCCAGACCCGTTTAAAGTTCTGGAATTACTCATTCATCTAGTAATATATACACCCTGAACATTTTCCTGGAATATATACGTATTACGAATAAATGTTCGAGCTTTAATATTGAGCATTTACTCAACTAAAATCAAATTTTTACATCGCTGATTCGCTGAAAGAGCGACATATTTCGAAAATCGTTCATTTTCAGGTAATGGGAAAAATTAACTCGAAATTCGAGCTATTTTTATTGGAAAGAGCTTCCATAAAATTATACTATTGAACAAGAATAATTTCAATCCAAAATAGGGTTGTTTTAACCTTTTCTCTTTAATAGCAAGCAATACACAAATAATATTTTATTAGAGATCCTCAAAATCCAATGACAACGAGCTAAATTATACAAGAAAAAGAATTCTTCATTGTTAAACGTAATTATCCACCACAAAAAATTTGAAACTGACTTCCTGACAAAATTACGTTTTCATCTAACTCCCTTTACGGAAATATATTTTTTTTGAAAAAATTCGTGTCACCCATCCTACAGCAGCCATGAACGAATTAAATCTATGCAATATAATAAAGCAGAAGACATTGTATGTCTATACAGTTTATGTAAATTGTAAATTATCGACCAAAGAAAATGATTGAATTTAACGAACAAACATCTTTTAGGAAATGTTTAATTTCTCAGTATTATTTGTTATTGTTGTTGTTAGCTTTAGAATTTTTCAACTGTGTTTGCTTGTAAGCAAACCTAGACCGTCTACTGTCAGGAGTTACGGTTCGTGGATTCGATTCAATGAATGCGCGCGCGGTTGCATGTTCCTCTCGTTTCCTGCTCCCTCTTGTGGCCTACCGTGTAACGAGCTCAAAATATAGAGTAGCTGACCCGACGACAATTAACAATGACACTCGCATAATACCGTCGCATAAACCGATATCGAAATTATTGTTGCGCTGCGGCACGCGCGCGTGCGGTTCATGATACACGCGTCTAATTGCGTACCAATGTCCGTCCACGAATTGATCAACGACGAGGCCATCAACAATGCCGCGAAGACGGGACACGAGCAACGACAAATTATCGTCGAAACAGAGAGTACTTGAATCGATCGATCGCTATTGTTATTCCTGGACAGCGAATGTTTATGCAAATATCGTATAACCGTATATAGATACTAGAAATAAACAAAAATTTGTTCACTGTTTTATCAGATTCCAAATGAAATAAAAGTTGCACGTATGTTGACAACTTTCGAAAATTTCACGGTGTTAGGAATTATTAACATTTCTATATCTTTAGAAGATGCACAGATATTGAAACATACTATGTTCACTGCAGAAATTAATACACCAGGGAATTGGAACGGAAACAATTGAATTCATTCGTTCGTAGGAATACGATACGAAAATTCGCCATTGAAGAACGTTCCTTCCACAAATTGTAGCACGTAACGAGGACTTATGATTTTCCACCAAACATGTAACGTAATACTGGCGAGTTATTTTATATACTATCAAATTAATTAAGCACGTTCGCGTTCCAATTATACGAGCGTAAAATCGCAATAATGGAAAGCAATGTATCTTCAAAAATTAATAAGCACGAAAAGTGATTATCGTAAACAATTCGGCCGGAAATATTTGACAACTTGAGTAATTAATTGTCAGTTTTTTTTTTTTTTGAAAAATTGTAAAGTATAAATTTTCATTTTAAAGTAAAAGGAAATCTTTCAATGATCTTCGTGTTGCCGAAACAATTTTTTTTTGCTTCATCCGCGTTATTTTCGAACTCAATATCTTCAACGACAAGCGTTTTGATCGAGGAAACAAAAAAATTGATATCCATCTCCCGTGACACGCGCGATCCCTTTTTTTTTTGTTCGGTTTCGTTGTGATTCACTGTTGAAGTTGGATCACCGTGCAGCAAATCTAACGGCATTTCCGGCTTATCCGTTCGAACTCTATACCGTCATCTATCTCGTTTTTCATCGATCTCGATATCGAATCCCTGCAGCGTCCAATGAAACTACCCGGGGAAACGGTACGGTCGAAGTCGCTTGCGAGAAAAATTCGAGACAATGATTAACGAGTGCTTAAGCACTCCATGGTATTTATCTCTTTTGCAGCGTGCGAATTGTTCGAATGATTTGCATCAGGGGGCGGGGGTCTTTGAATTGAAGGTTTTTGCTGTTGTCGAAGAACGAAGAAAAATCGGCCACGACTTTGATCACCTTAAAAGGTTATTAACAATGTCGCGAAAGCGTTTTATTGTTATATTGAAAGCGATGAGAGGTCGGATGACTGTAAAACCAAAGAGACAGAGGTTTTTATGGTTATAATGGTTCAAACGACAATAATTTGTCACTGGAGGTCGCTGAGGACGCCTGTAGCAGACGTAGCTCGTTGCGATATAGAGTAGAAGTGGCGTTCGAGAGCCAAATAGTATCTTTGTGTAATGGTCAATGATGGTTAATAGAAGATTTAACCTTCTAAATTATATTCTAACCCATAGGTTTCCAAAGTGGGTGTTGAAGATATCTAGGGGGCGTTCCAGTTATTTTGAATTCTTTATTTTCAGTTTAACTTTTCAAGACTCAAAGATTATACATACAACTAGACTTGGAAATTTGTATAACAGAGATAGTTTAACCGAAGGGGTTGCTAAATAGAAAAAAAACTTGGAAAAGGGGTCGGTGAGTGAAAAATGTTTGGGAAGCTATTTTCTAACCTTAAGTATCTTCTAATATAACAGAAAATAATTTGTCATAAATTGATTTCCGTTGTAATATCTACACCTTGACCGTAAATTTGCACCTCTTTCTGATAGCATGATTCACTTCGAAACTCATTATAACCATCACCGAGTATATAGTGAAGCGTTTTCAATGAAGAAACGACGAAAACGTTTTCCGCGGGATTACCTCTTTCTGAATAATTCCTGTTAAAGTCAGAAAAAGAGGAAGAAAATAATCATTTTCACGGTGCATCGCGGGGAACGTCGAGTCCACGGTTCGTAATATAAATTGCATTAGCTCGCGCATATTGTATCGACATAAAGCAGGGGTGGATGGAGGAGGAAGGGGAGGGGGCAAAATTCACGCGGTAATACTTTAAATCTTTTACGTTGCTTCATTAATTTCAAATAGGTTGCATGACTCCAACTCCGAGGAGAAATTCAACGCGAAGAGGCGGGAAAAGAGTGGCCACAGCCCCGCCTTTGAGGCGAAATAATGTGGAAACTTCTCTCCACGCTTGACTTTCAACTTTCTTCGCGGGACCAACGCGGCGAGCGCGATAAAAAGTATTAATTAATTCGTGGAAAATATTTCAGTCTTTCGGGCGAGGACAAAATTCTCGAGAAAAAATCGAGACCCATTTGATTCACCGGACTTAATCATTTTAGGAACACCGATGGCTAAAATGTTAACAAGCTTTTTAGAATGAAAAGCACTGAAATCTCTAAAACTCCATTAACCAAATTTGTTTGTTCATTAATTTTATTTCTATAAATAACAGCTTCGATTAATTTTCCCATCGAATATTCGTCCGATGTAATAGAGACACATTGTGTAGTAAAAATAACGAAGTGCGTTGCGTTGTTCTCGTGGTCCAGGGACAGATTGCGTCCGTGCACCGCGGAAAATTCAAAACCATTCCCCCTCTTTCGATAAAGTATCGCCGAAATTCGGCGCGGTGTTTTCGTCGCGAAAGCGTGTTTGCTCGTGAAAGCGAATAAATTACAAGTACTCGGCGCGTTTTCGCCCATGGGGTCTCGGGGCTCTAACGCGGAGATACAGCGCAAAACACCGCTTATTTACCAAAAATAAACGAACTTTCTAAACAGATAATGAAGTTACCTGTCCGGTCAACTTCGCCCGTATATTCGCGCAAGTCCCAGTTTTCTGTTTGAGGGATTTAATTGCGCGTACCCCGGCATTCGCCTTTAATCCAGATAAACATTTGCAAGTTTAAATTAAATCGGTCCTCTCGCGGGGAGAGGGAGAGTTGGCTCGTTGAAAGAATCGGCCGCTATCTTGGTTCGTGGTGTACACACCAATGGTAGATCAAACGGTGAATGTTTGAACCGATCTACGGTGTGTTAGAACATGAAAATAATAAAATAAAATAACTGAAAAATGCGGTTCCAGAATTTTCTCCAAATTTCGAGCATATTTTCGTATACGCGTATATTAATTTACTGAATATTATATAATATGGGGAAACAAATTATTCACTGTTTCTTTTCAGAATAATGTAGCTTAAATTAAAGAAAATAAGGGTTTTGTCTCTTCAACTGCAATTTGAATATTCCTGCCTCCGCGTCAGTTGTAACCTGAATATTTCGCCCGTTGCAACGGTCTTTGAAACAAAAAACCTAATATACTTTTTTCGACGTTCTCCCGTGACACTACAGAAACAACGGATATACATACGACTCGGTTGGACATGTTGATTCTCCTGCGCCGTCAATAAAGAAAACACGAAAGTGGCCCCTCACGCTGCTGTTGAAAACACAAAACATCGTTCCACACCCCTTCCCCTCCACTGGCCATCAATTATTTCGAAGGTTTCAGGGGCGTTTCATCAGCCGCGTGAGAAATTGCGCTCCGTGGCCCGTGTCGCGATACACCTCGCGGGACATCGCGAAAATAATTTGCGATCTGTCAAGCGATACGACAGTAGCACGTGCTGATGCATCACGCGGGTCCTCGCGCGAAGAAGTTTATAACGGAAGTTGCGATCGATTCATCAAAATCACCGTGGCCAATCGACGCTCCGAAACGAACAAAAAAAAAAAGAAAGGAAAAACAAAAATTGAAGTCGCCCACTGGATCGTTTTTCCCCCCTTTCGATCCGATACAAACCCATCGCTCGAGGTGCGACGTAAGCTATAACGCGAACTGCGAGAGCACGAATTACCCGTGGTGTCGCGAAAAAAAAGAGCTCGAACGAAAGTAACAGCGGTACGAAGACAAAAATTAAAGTGTAATTAAATTTAATTGGTCTGTTCTTGGAAGTTACCCTACAATGCATTTCAACCTACAAGAAAGAAAGTCTTCAAACGGGGGGTAGTTAAATAATTAATTTTTTTCGATTTATCCCTAGTGCACTGATCAATAAATTGTTGTATTATTATTTCTTGAACTGAACACTTGGCCTAAGTTAAAGTCGAATGTCAGGAAATATTCTTAAATGTCAATTGATTACAAGTTTCTCTGATAAACAATATATTCAAACAGAAGAATTTAAATGAATTAAAGATTCAGGGTCTCAGTTTGAGTCAAATGGGCCGGAACTGTGCACGAGGGTTAACATGAACAATCGACAAATACAGTCACAATGTACTAATTACTCTCGAGAGATGTTGCCAAAACGCAACATCTCCCACAATAAATTTCACCTGTTGTCATCATTTCGGTTCGTCTACGCAATGCCCGAATAAAAGAAAATGACACGAGGAAATTATTTAAACGTGAAGTCAAACTGTACCCTGTTCTCTATAATGTCAATGGATTCCCCGTTGCGAAGAGATCTTCAGTTCGCTTGACACCGATTTATCGGGGCTCGTTGTGTTCGGCAATCGGCTTGAAATGCCGCGGCCCGATTGTCGAATAATCAGTCCGCGCCCCCGGAATTTGGCGTGGACGTGATCGAGTTGAACCGTCGTCGTCCGATTACCGTCGAGTGCCGCTTCTAATTTATAATTTATCAACGGCTTGTGCAATCATACGCGCTTAACCGGTCCCCGTTTGTTAACCCAGACCCTGGGACTACCACCGTCAACACTAGAACAACTCAAGCAGCCAAAATTACTGGTTCGTGACCTCTTATAAAGATTATTAACACGTTCACTGCCATGTACAACACATATATTAAATAGATATGCTTCTGTGGCATAAGTTTAGTTTTATACAAATATGAAAAAATATCAAGATGGCTGTATATATAAAAAAAAATTCCGAAAAGAGTTTTATTGATATCACACAATTAATATCGATGTACTCAACATGTTTCTAGAAAAAAGATGTTGGGAGAAATTTTTTTTGAAGAAACCACGTGGCAGTGAACGTGTTAAAATGTCATAACAATGTATATTTTTTTCCAGATTCTTTGCAACTTTTATTGCAGTACACAGGCTGTTAATAAAAATGTGCGACACCTTCACACAGGGTGGATTTCTAAACTGGAATGTGAAGAATGAAAAAATTGCGCTAGAGGCTTCGTCTTCGAGTTATTAATCGTTGAAAATACAGGCAAAATACACGTGAAACAGGTTTTTGTTCGACGTGTAGAATCCAGTTGTGAAAGTATCCCGAATATTTAAGTTCGTTAATTTATCGATTTGCATATTTTTAATAGGCTGTCTCTTTCGCCAACGCGACAGAAGTAATAAAACGTTCATCTTTGATCGTGTTCTAGTGTAACCAGAGCGTTTCGTTCCTTTTTTTGTTTTCGCCTGACTCTTCCTGAACCGTGTTTCGTTAACGCGAAATCGATGCTCCGGCAGAACAGAAAAGGGTATTCAGAGACAACGCGTTGTTGCGGGTCGCCAATTTTTGTTGCGTGTCGTCCTCTATCCATAGAAACACGACCGGGACGCCAAAACAATGGAGGAAAAAGTGGGAAATGGGAGATCCGATTATCATTCGTGTGCAGCCAGCTATGCGAACCGTTGATGACTCAATATTGACAGTGGTCGTGGAGAATGGATACTTTCCATTTGTCATCTCCTCGACGATGTTTTCAGACCCGTGGCTCTTCTAAACACGGACACGAGAAGGGGGATATAGAGTCTGCAGTATTCAGTCACTGGATTAATACAGTGAGCCACGGAAGCATCCACATCGTTGGATACTGCAAATACAGTCTGGTACTGGAAATATTCATTGCTTTGCTTCAATATTATACACGTTATCGCTTGGACCAGTGGCATTATTAGTATAAATAAAATTAATCGGAACAGAAATGCTTAGCTCATTGTCTTCGCCAAAAGAAGTTGGACACGAATCATTTTAATTATTATTTATCATATTGCTATGAATATTGTCGTGTGTGCTAGGTAAATTTAACCGCGATGCAATAAATATTTTCATACTATTCAATCTACACGTACAATAATTGTGCAAATGCCAGATTCAAGAAAGCTTCATGTGTATTATTCGAAATGTATTTAACGATTAAATAAAATTACGTTGTTCCCATAAACAGACGGTATTCGACGGGCAGTTAGTCTTTAAGAGTATACCTATCAAAATATCCGCGACACATGATCTCGATCCAAAGATACAATAGATTCATACCCTCTAAAACGATCAGTACAGGAACTTCGAATTCAGCGCATCGCCCAGTTCCAGCGGATCTGTACAACGACCGAAAAACCGAAAATTCAAACTTCGAAACATTACCATTTTTACCCTATGAAACCGTGACTTTGTGGGGGTACACGCTGCCAATATGAACCTCTAAAAGACATCCTCTCCCCGATCGATACACTGTCCAAATGTATTAAAGAGACTATTAAATCCCCGAACAGCCCAACGTCCATTCGCTTGCCCCCCCCCCAACCCCTATCGAAACCAGCTTCCTCCGCATCGGAGGAACATTACACACCCTCGATCACGAATAAATCGCGAGCAATGTCACCGGAGGCGCAATAAAACGGTATAAGCAGCGTCATCCTTCCCCTGATCGATACGAGACGTGAGAGGCATATTTCCCGACCGCGATGAAGCCACCACCCCACGCAGGGGTGGAGGAATCGAAGGGGGTTGAAAACAGCGAAACGCGTCGAAACGACAAAATAGAAGGTCCGTTTAACGGCGCAGTTGTGCGTAACAATGCGTGGCTGCTGATCGTCGTTTGTAATTGACAATGTAAAAGATAATGGGCCTATAGTCGAGGAGAAAGTGGGGTATGGAAAACGTGTGTCGATCCCTCGATCCCCGTTCTGATCGTTATTGTCCCCCTGGATCTGTACCGGACTCCCGAGTGCCGGATAAGAGGGACTCTCGAATTTATTATTCGTCCACGTGCTTCATGTCCGGCGCAGAAACAATGGGAAAACGAGAGACGACGCAGACGTTCGGCGCCGGCTCGAGGACCACTCTCGCCTGTCGATCTCTAGCGAGAGTTAGCCCTCCCCTCCAGCCTGTCCACCTGCGCGACTGGACTTAGAGGCAGCCTAACGCAACCGAGGCTTTAACGGCGGACAATCGATCATTGGCAGCCGGTGCATCGGGCCGCGTATGAATCCAGAATAACTCGAAGCGTGTTGTGTGTGCAATATTCCGCATGCACGAGGGTAAGCTTGCGAGCGAGCGAACAAACGTTTCCGTTCGATCGTTTGACGATGCACAGAGGCCTCGACGATGGGCCTTCCGATAGATAGATAGAGGCTGATGGAGACGCGACGGTTCACTGGAATATTCACGCCTCCGACGTTTCTTCCCCTCGAGTTTCACCTTTCCTTTTGCACGGAACTTCCTGGGACGACGGGTTATGATCGACCGGTCGCGAGTAATGAGATTGATCAGGGCTCAGGTGACGACGCGCGCGGTCGTCGCCACTGTAATTGAAGTCGCGAGACCGTTTGCGAACGATGTCTTTTTTATATTTATTAGCGATGGATGGTGAATGGTAATTTATTGGATGATAACAATTGGCTGTTTGGTGGAATTGATCGTTTGATATGTCTGTGACTGCTGGTCGAGCATTCTATACTTTGTTGAATGATCGATTTCAGTTGACCGTTTTAGAATTAGCGATTTTTAGGGAGCACTTGCTCTGATAAGCTTAGATGATGTGATATATGGAGAACACTGAAATCTTTAAAATTCCATTGAAATATTTGTTTGTTTTATTACTCTACCAGGATGCTTATTGACGAACAGAAATGTCAATTAATTCCATTGTCTCCGTTGTCGTAGCGGAGTGAGTCACTGAAACGTTCATCTCCCACTATCGACTCAACACCGCGATAGTAGGGATGGCTCAGCACTGTAATAGTGGAGATGGTAGATCGCGTGGGGGAATAAGGATGCACAATTTATATTACTATCCTCTGGTACGAGAACACTGAATATACTGTATGCATGTAATATAAAATAAAATTGAATACAATGTATTGTTCAATCTCTATGAAAACAAATCCCCGACGATATTTCACTATCAACGTGTTATCATTAACGTTTCCCATTGTGTCTACACTTTAATGTCCGGGAACAATGTAGAGATCCAGGCTGGCACGTAGGCAACCTGTCCCGTCACAGATACATGATACGAACTACATTTCCAGCACGAGTTGCTCTGCAAAATTCGCGTGTCGGGTTCGGGGAAACCGTTCAACTTTTCAACTTAACACCGCGGTATCGCTAACAACCGGTAGGTGGAGGGGGAGGGTTTTTATCAGCAGCGGGAACAGTGGAGAACGGGGCCCTGGAGCGAATCGTATGAAAATAATTCGCTGTTACGTCATGTTACTCGGCTGTAATGGCTACAACGCCCCTGCGCTGTGCCCTCGACTCCATTCATTACGCGTATTTGCAGACGCTCTTCGGCCCCGTTCGCTGTGTTAAAGGGTTATGAAAATAAATGAATATCAATGCAGCGAGGTGGTAAGAGGAGCCGAGACAGCGCGCAACATCGCGGGATACGGTTCTCGTGTTGTGTGTACATAGGGGAATGGCGCGGTGATACCGAACTTCCGGTTCATTCCACAAGAATTATCGGTCTTCGAGGATGAAAACGGATGCCGCCGTGTCTAATGGACAGACACAGAACGGGGGGAAAGCTTCGTGCTCGTATAACCACGGTCTGGGTTAGACAGACTTCTGTAATTAGTAGAGTGAGAATGTGTGTGCACTTAATCCTTTGTGTCCTGACGGAATATTGTATTACCACTTGTACGTATTACAATAGAATGCTACCATGAACCAATAAGCTTAGAACCTGGCTAGGACTTATAAGTATTTAGTACATCTTTGAACTCCTTTGAGATGTTAACAAATGATTCTAGCACTCAGACATTACACTCAACTATTTGGATAAAAAAAGTATAAGAAATAGAAACAAGTATTTTTTAATAGATGTCAAGTATCTGGAATAAAAATTACGGTGGAAAACTAACGACGATTTTTTCCGTATCAGTTGTATCTATTTACTAGATGATGTTTTTTTATCGATACGTGACTCGAGAAGATTGAGAGACATTTTGGGAATGGTAATATGGGAATCGGGAAATCCATACGGAAATGTGAATGGTAATGGGCGTTCAATATGCCTTCTTACGAGTTTCCAAGTACGTAATTCTGTGACTATGGAATTACGGATTAATGTGATATTTGAGAGGTTCTGAACGGTATTCGTGCATTGCAATCCCGCTTATACGCTGAATTTGGGTTGATTAATTGTAAGTCGGGGAGTGATCTAAATGTAGTGGATTGAAACGCGAGGGAATATCACGTTTCGATTGAAACCAGTTATAACTTATTGTTTGCTTGTTAATTGAAAAGTAAGTGATTCGAAAGTATTGTCCAAATTCAGAAATTTTTAAGTATCTCGAAAGTTATTAAAGCGAAACTGTAATTACCATTTTTTTTTAAAACAGACAATAGAATTCAAATCTGTATAACTTTACTGAAAAATGATATGGTATTTTGAAGTTACTCTTGAGAATCAATAACCACAAAACAGAGAAATAGTAGTAGATTCAAGAATTTGGTAATTAATACTGTAAAGAACGGTATAAACAGCGACAATAAATTTATTTTCGAAATTACTCGAACAGAATGGAATTCAATTAGTATTTCAGCCTTATTGAAACCTCATTTTCGTCTAATATTATATCTAACCCCATTTCATTTCTATCAACTTCTCTAAATGTAATCGCGTTAACCACGATTTCCAATCATCTCCTGTCCCTCTACACTGTTCAACCTCACCCTAATAAAAATATTCACACAAAAATCAAATTCTAATCCCAGAAATGCTCTGATTAATAGATTATTAAATTCCAATGCTTATAAATAAGAAGACGTATTAGTAGAAATTGTTACGTTATTCTATTAGAATTCTTGCTATTTTTCTTAAATAGAATTTGCTACAGAGATTGAATTGTTTAATAATAGTTCCTCGGCTGTTGATCGTTGGGTCTGCTAAACCTGTTAAACAGCAGCCGGTAGGCGATGTGTTAATACGTTTCACCAGATTCTCCAAAAAAAAAGAAAAAAAAAACAGTCTCACCCAAGTCTCACGGCGAAAAATGTCAACGAAATCAAGGGAATGCAACGGGAGGCCTCGTATTAAATCAACACGCCGCAGCTTGGTCGGGACCTAAATTCAGCGCCGGATATTTACCGAGCACCCGTGTACTTTCGCATCCGTAAAATGGCCGAAAGTTCCGGTCGGCGAGCACGATCCACGGGGCTACGTTCGTTGGTAAATTAATGATTAAATCTGGCTGCGAGCGCTTGTACATTACACGCGTAGGCATGACGGCGTACGCGCCCATAATAATCGACGCCCACGTTTTACGTATGCTCACTGAGAGGATCCTGTACCATATAGGGTGAATCGTTTAAATGGTTCGAAACCGTTGATGATTACCCAAAAATATTTTACATAACAGTTGAATAATTTCGAGGGACAAATAATTTCACAGCGACTACTCTTTGTGTAGGTGGACGCGAAGAGAATACATTAAAGGCAAATTTGTTTCTTTTTTAATGGAATCATATACTTTTTAGTAGTAGATGCAGCTCGTCTTGTTACCAGTAAAGTTTAATAAAATATTTATCACCTATTTAGAAGATATTGTGAGCAAGAGACATTCCTAAGAGATATTTATCCAACAGGCAGTTATCGCGAGCCTACTTTGTAATATTCAGATTAAAATATCTCTCTAAACTAATGTCTTGTGTAGTTCAACACTTTTTTACTTAGACTGATGAGCTGCAACGATCAATCTATTAAAAAATGCAGGATTTCATTTAAAAAATAAATTTTACCTTCATGTTACCTCTACACATTTACCTATAAAAGAATGATCTTACATCGTATTATTTTCCCCTTGAAACCAGTCCACTTTTATCCGAAACATTTTTCGGTATCACCGATGATTACGAAGAGTATTCGCGGGGATCGATTTAAATGACCCACCGTGTAGATCCTATATTAGAGGAACTGTATGTCGACGGGTATGTGTTTCGCTCGGTGTTATTTCGCACAATGCGCGGTTCGACCCCGATTCACCGCCGTCGCCGACGGGGCGAAAGTCTCGGGGAAATTTGTCGCTTCGTGGCGGGCTTTTTGTGCGTCGGTGTCGTTCTCCCAACGCGATTGTGTCCTCTTATTTTTGCCTTTTTTTAAACACTCTTTTCATCTCGATCCCAGTACGAATCGATTATACAAGACCACGTCGGTCGACCGAGATAGACCCGACGTTGGATCCATTAAAAAATATGGGACACACTGCTCTTTCGTCTGTGATATTAGATTCGCGAACATGGTTTGGTTATTGCGACGAACTTTCGCTGTGTTGGTTGATTCACAAGTGATCGAGGTGAGAAGGTCAGCGATGAGCGTTAGAACCATTGATTTTGGGGGTAATTGGCGAATAAATTGCTTGGACTATGCAAATTATGGGATTCTACTAGCAACTGGACTATGCATATACCGTTGAGTTTGGGAGAAATTGGCGAAGAATTGATTGAACTGTACAAATTATGGGATCCCACTGGAAACTGCAGTATGAAAATATCTCCTATTTCAGCAGGCTCTAGGATTTTTAAGAGTTTCTCTATGCAGTTCGTCTGATTTAAATCGCAAAGTCACCGAAAACAAGACGCTCGTTTAAATGTTTCGTAGATTATTTAAATGACAAGTACATTATCAGTTCCGTGAAAGGAGAGCACTAAATCGCCCGACACGGGAGAATTACACCATCTGAAATTCTATTCGCAGCATTCGCGGTGTATTCAACGAAAAGCCGCAGAGTCAATTTCGCGTCGTAACGATCAGAGATGACTTCCTTTCGCACCTGTCGCGAGCTCGAATCGGGGGGATACGGTGTCTCGAATATAAATTAACTGCGGTAAATAAATCACCGCGGTCCTAGTGTGCACGCGGCTTTATGCCCCGAGTGGCGCTAATTACAAGCATCCTTTGCAACACTCGCGCCGGGTGTGTAATTAGATACGATCGCACGAAACACACACATGGTTCTGAAAAAAAAAAGAGAGAAGAATAAACGAGAGGCCACACTCTTTTGGTCTGGTTAAACAGGCACGCGTAACATTTTTAGGTAACCGCGAATCGGCCTTCTTTTGTTCATTGGGGGCGGAAGGCAATTAGAAGAAAAATGCTCGTTAAAAATTTTCACGAAACACGAATTATACTAGTAGCCTTTTAAACCATTGTGGCGGCTCTCTGGTACCGGTGTTTCTTGGTACCCACGACGAAAGTCCATAGTTCGAAATGAAAAGTAACGTTTTGAATAATACACTTGGCTTTCGTATAATGTCACGTTAAAATACTTGTAAAACTTTCAACCACTCTCGCAATAGCCAAAACAATCATGAATACAAGATGTAGAATAATAGATGTAGAATCAAGATATCACAGACATTGGTTTTTTTTGTATTTAATAGAATTGAGAGTACCTGTAGAATATAAAACAGATATAAATGTGTACTTCAAATAGGTATTACACCTGAGAAATTTCTACAAAATGGAATTGATCAATTACATTTGCGAGGGACTCGTATGTGCTCACGAATTTCTGCGAGAGAGACACCGCAGTCCGTGCGTGTAAACCTTGTAGTCTATGCACACACAGTTTCCGCATATAGACCTTAGAATACAGTGGAGATCCGTTGTCCGTTTCTGTATACCAAATACAACGTCATCACATTTATTACATCCATTTTTTTTCCTCTCTGTTGAACACCGTACAACACAATCCAACCATTTCCAACCACCCGTCGGAACACTTATCCCTGACGATTCCGCAGTTGTCAACGTCCCCTGCTTTTTCATTCCCCTTCAGCTTCTCGATATATAACCACGGAAGACGAATGGCCAATCTTCAAGCCAAACACCGAAGTTTCGCGCATAAACCGGAAGATTCCCGCGAGTAGACGAACGTAACATCCCTGCCCTATCCCAGGAGAAAGAAGAAGGAGACACGAAAGGCAAACAGCAATCAACCGTTTCGTTGCGCCGCGAGCTCCCTCGAGGAATTGTTTCGATGGGATTCTTTGCAGTGCAGTTAATTAGCAGCGTACACGGTATACCCTTCCACCCTTTGGAACAAAAAAGAAAAAAGAAAACACAACGAAAGAAAGAAAGTCTCTCGTAACACGCGTATGGCGTTCACGGTCGGATAACGCCGGTTCGCCTTCCCCCTAAGAAGAAGTTGCTGGAGGCGGGAGAAAACGGGTTGACGACGAGTCAAGCTGACGGACCGAAAGTGAGGCCGGTAATGAGACGCGAAACTCGACGGCGATATCCAAATAATTGCTTCTTGTTATCTTCTGTCGGCTGGAAAATCTGTATTATTCTTATCGGTCTGACGAATCCACGTGAAACTTTCCACCCCAAAATCCCCTCCCACCCCTGGGGGAACGGGTTGTCGTCGACTTTCGCCACTGTTCGCCCCAAAGACTAACAGAACTCGGTCAACTGTTTTCGGTTCCTTTTAGGAAACGACGAGTATCGCCTTAAATACGTTTCCGGCGTTACGGATACGGGTCTGGACTCCTTAACTGGAATCGTTCGGCTTCAGACAGCTGAAAACTTCGAGCTGGATCATGTTTTTACGACGGTGGTAGGGGAATGTAAAATATGCCTGGTATCTTGGAAGGAAATACGATCTGAATATTTTTATGTAAATGAAAATTCTTCAGAGATTTGAGATGTATAAACTCAAGACACTGGTATTTATTTCTACTCCCATGGATAGGGTATTTAACACGCTGAAAGGGTAATGTTATGGATGGTGAATATTAAAGGTAAGGATCATAGAATTACGCAGGATAACGGAACCAGTACGTGTGAATCACCGGGAGCCCGTGTCACGAAATATTTGAGGGATATACGGATCCAAATCTACCGCGACACGAGCGGAAATTCGTATTTTAGTTGAATTAGCAGCAACAGCGACTAAAAGATTCATCTTCCGGAGTAATGAATAATCTCTGACGGGGAACAGAGAACGTTTAAACGTCACGCCAGCTAATACTCTCGTTACTTTTCTACCTATCTATGAAACTGGCGAAAAATGTATATTAATAGAATGTGGTTTCTGCTGGATGCACCTGTCAGTCATTGCGTCTAGACATAAAATACGGAAAAATTGAGCACGTTGTTTTATATTTATAAGATCTGAATTCGTTACAATCTCTTTTTACACTCTCGATTCTTATGTGATCGAGATGGAGTTCGATTGTTCATTAATATTAATACAAGGACGGTTTCAGTAATATAAGGATAATGCGAGAACTTCGTGAAATCAACGTTTGGTAAGCCACAAGACGATCGATCTCTGTAGTGGATTAGGAATGTACGGAAGGTGTACAGATCCAAGATCCAAGGAGTTACACCCATTTCCTGCGGATTAAGCGACCAGCGATTATTCTTCGTTTCAAGGAGTATCGCCTAAGGATTTAAATGGCTCCTGAAGCTGGTCCGCGATCGATCGCGTTCCCCGGATGAAACTTTAATCACTGGCGTCCGATTTTGGGAACAATAATTACATCGAATAAATTCCACTCTATTATAACGCGGTTAACAGTAAGGATTCAACGGTAAATTAACAAAATTATCCACCAGTCATAACATTAATAGATTAAGAAAAGTGTAAATTATTATTTCTCGAATACGATTATATAGTGTTAATTTTTTAACACCGAATGATTGAGGAGACCATGAATACGATATTATTATTATTGGATTTTCCACGCTGATTAATGGTATGGATACACTGACGGAATATTACCGAATAATATGCTCATAATTTATAATATTAATTTCCGCTGCATCGTCGCGGAGAGTAACGAGGAAGAAGGTACACCGACCGCGCTCGGAATATAAATTACCGACCGACTAAGTAGCAGACTATAATCCTTATCGAATTTTCAAGTAACCGGTACGATGTGCACTTTTACTTTCTGTAAAATTTATTAGACAACTTATCGCGTGTTAATTACTTCCATCCAGATTCATCAGAAATTAAAATAATAAACATTACGATTAACCCTTGCAATTCTATTCACTAAACCACCATATTAACATTTTGAGAATTTCCGTTAAAATAATTACTTAAAAATTCTCAAAAAAATTTGGATATTGTAAAAGAACATCCCTTTTGGATTATTCAGGTAGAAATGGATCGGTTAAGTAGTTCTCAAACTATCCAGAATACTTGAAAGCTCAGAGCGCAACCAATTCCATCGGCGATTGCCTCCAAAAATTTTATCCTCGGCATGCGTTACCCGTACACAAAAATGCGTACAACCGTTCAACAGCGGTGCACGCCAAAAAGAAAAAAGAAAAAAAGCACAAACTGTACCGAGGAACGGTAACAAAAAGGATCTCGTGTCGATACCCCGACAACTCGTTTCAATGGGGGTCGTCGACGAAAAAAAGGAAAAAAAAAAATATAAAAAAAAAGAGCGGGAAACCGATACACGTAACATCGGCCCACAAAAAAGACAAGCCCACACCCGGCATTGTGTTGGTTTTCCCTGGAACCACCGTGTATACGTAGAATCGTTCATAATTCCGGAACCACCAGATACACACACAGCAATCAGTGAACAGGATACGGATAATTCACACGGCTAAGCAACCGATGCGTGTATACAGGCTAGGCCGAAATTCGTGGTACAAATGAGGTCACCAAGCAAGTAGTACAACTCTCCATCAGAGAAAAATGAAGAACAACGAAATTGCGTTAGAAGCTTCGTTTTCGACAAAATCGAATTTGAAAGTAAATCTGAAACGTGTGTATGTATTCATCGTAGTGGTAAGTGAAAAGGGAATGCAACGAACAGACGCCTTGAGCCAAGTCCTATTCAATTAGAGGCATATACAGTGATTCCTGAATGAATGCGACACGGTTTTCGGTTTTGCCGCGAAGAAACCATCTTTTTTTGTTCCCGACGACCGAATATCGTTCCGCGGTCTGGATAAAGGAGAGACGACAACCGCCGACTGTAAAAAAAACACAGAGGGATAAAAAAGGGAGGGGGTGGGCGAACAAACGAGAGGAAATTCTGACAAGGGTGTAAGCGACGCTGGTGAATGCTGCATGGGGGTCGCGGAACAGACAATCAGGACGGGGTTTCGTTGTTTCTCTATTTCACTCGTTTTCTCGCTCTCTCTATCTACAATTCTCTATCTGCCGGTTAAAGTTTGAGAGAGCGCAACATCGTACTCCAGCCGGTGCTTTTAGAAGTAACGTTCGCGAGCTTTAATTGTGTATTCGGCCCGCGCCAATGGGGACTTCATTATCTTACCGATGCCAAGGGGTAGGGCAAAGTGGAACAAAAGGCTGCGCGAAAGGAAACATAATTAAAAATTACGGGGCCACGCGAAAATCGTCCTTCCAGCGCTCGTGAATATCGTCCTACCTCTGCCCCCCCTCTCTCGCGGAGTGGGAATTAAACGAAGATAAGGGGGACACGGTGTAGCTTGGTAATCCGTGTGTACGCAAAGACCGGTTGGTAACGGCCCCGCGAAACGTGAGATAAGGGCTAACTGCCCCCAAAGTGACACGGCTAATCTCTCGAAAGTATTAGACATCGTTGTGGCTGTTCGGTTCGGATTCTTCGAGACAGCACAAGAATGGAGGGGAGCTGCAACTGCTGAATCGAAAGATTTGGAATCGCGTTGAGGGTTGGTCGATGTGAAATGATCGAATTATTCTACATTTCTGCGGTATCAATCGAAGGCTAGACAGCCTGCAGAAATATAACGGGTGTACACTCCGGTTCATAAATAGATATGAGGACTTGAAAGTTTCTCCAGTGTTTCGATCGAATCGATCAAGTCCTCTCGATTGTTCTACCGAATTTACGAGGTAAGGTCCATGTTCAGTTCGGCTGTCCTCGGTCTACAGGAAGTCGGGCAACGGGAAATTTATCCGATGCGTAATGAGGCAAAATTAATCAATCGTCGATATTGCCGAGCAACGCGCGCTGGGAATCGGCGGTCAGGATCCTTTGTGAATTACAGGGGCCGAATGGATGCGGTAACGTACGAATCCATAGATTACAAATTCTCGAATATTCCGATAGCTACCGTTGACGTTGTCGGTATCGAAGGCCGCGGTAGCAACGGAATTCGAACGGGTTCCGCCTCTTTTTCAAGGGCTGAACGCCACTCGGAATCAAAGGCCACTTCTTCCTTGGGACGACGACGACGAGAGAAAAGCAAATTGTTCGAGGACCGTTTGTAAACTGTTTGAGCATTAAATGGAGATCTTTTGTTGCCAATAACAGAAGAAGTAGGGTAGTGGGAGGGAAGAGCGCGGAATGGAGTTCTTTTATGGGGTAATGAAAAATCAATTGAACACTCGACGCGAGCGCCTTATTATCTAATTAGCGTTATTGCCGTTTTCCCCGGTAACGAGAACATTAATTGGGGAACGTTTGAAGATAATGCCGCGAGTAATTGTCTGTAGCATCATGTGTTTAAAAAGTTTTTATCCAAGAGCGCCGGCAGATAGACTGGTTTCTATCTCTTTGTGTAATGCGAGCTGTCTAAAATGGTGGACATTATTAATCCTTATCCGTCCCTTGTGTTAATTTGACACATTTTGGTAAATATAACTAGGGCTACGTGACTTTTATCTTCATGAATTTGCAAATTTAATCATTTCTATCGTTGTTGTATTAATTTTTTACCACTCTGTCAATTTGACAACGAGGAATAACATCAGGTTGAGAGAATGAGGGACGAATGAGGGTTAAGTAATTCAGTGTTTCCTTTAACGTGTTGACTACCACGGTGGTCACTGGCGACTAATTAAACTCCATGGACAAACAGTGACAGTAATCTTGAAATGGTAAAATCTGCAATACTCAAATATGTCGATATTTATATTATTAACGGTAGAAATTGAAGCAGATATATTTTATTACGATATTGTTCTCATAATAAATATTTGTACATACAACGTGTTGATAAATGAATAATATATTATAAACTCGGCTTCCACCTACTCGTTTTCTGTTTTAAAAATGTCGGGGAATATTGACGAAACGGGAGTCAATATTAATAACGCCCAGACATTGTATTCCTTGGAGAGGAACATATTTTCAAATATTCGTTTACTTCATTACGATACCTCCATTTCATTGGTTGGTTATTGCGCTATAACAATCGCAATCAAAGCAATTTTATACGAAACGTAAACAAAGGAATATTTGTTGGTAACGCGCGGTATTAGTTTTTTCTTTCTTTGTTCATCAGAAATCGAAGCTGGTGACAGACATGGCAAATACAGGTGAATTTCAAGTATCGAATACACTTTATTTGCACAAACGGATGCAGCCGGATGCGTGTATTTTTTTTTTGTATTTTCGTTTCGACGGAACGTTCATTCGTGACGTAGTCAGAGGAACGATGTATTTTTTTTTGCAATAATTTGTTAAAAATCTGAGCGTTGTATATCGATATGTTCAAGTGAATAATTTCTGTTCATTTGTGCACTCCTTTGGTTTCCGTTTAACAAAACCATTGAAACTACCATTGGTCGGCCCTCGATATTGATTCGCGGTTAGTTTTACGAAGGGATACAAGAGAGCATGTGACGGTTTGAACGGAAACACATTTGAAACATTGACTCGCTGTATTAATTGATGCGTTGTTTAAAGATGATTAAGTTTCATTGATCAATTCACGATCGTCGAACGGATATTTAATAACGAAGATTAATATTGTCCTCGTTTAAAAAAAAACCATGAAACGCGTAATAGCTTTATCGATACATCCATCATCATTGAAAAATCGGGAATTTTACAAAATGGAGTATTCAGAATATCAATAGTGCTTGTATTCTACATTCGTAAGATAATTGAAAAGATTTAAAAGTTACGCGATAAAGTAGAAATAAAATGACCAAGTTTAACAATAACTCAGAATTTTTGGGTTACCAAAGTTCTCGTGTAAGTAATCAAAAACGAGAATGATTCTTCGAATTCTTATCTAGTAGATCAGGGTGAATTTAGAAACATTTCGATGAACAAATTATTAAAGCCACAGAAAAATATGTTTTGTTGTGTTTCCTTAGAAAGAAAATTATAATATCAAGGTTCATACACTGAACAATTTGTACTTAACAATGAATCCACTGAAAAGTCCACTAGGAATACACACAAAAAAAAAATTAAACTTTCCTTCTGTAATTATAAAAAAGAAGTGTAGTTAAAATAGTAATGCAGCGGGCTTCAAAAATTTGATACTATCAAATATTTATATTTATACCCAGAAAAATAAATTTTTAAAGGTATAGAAAGATTTATAGCTATCAAAACGTTCCGATAGCTGTCAAAAGAAATTTTGTTAGCGATCACTGGCAGCTATTCAACGTCCGACCGTGTCTCGCGTCACCGATTATTTTCCTCGAAGTTAATTAATAGCGTGACTCTGCCGGCCCGTCGCGATCACCGTCATCAGCAATCTCGTTATACGAGCGGGCGAGCAACGGGCGCGCAGTTATTCCTTCATTGTCGTGATTACTGTCCTCCCACATTGTCATTCTGCGGGCCGCGGCGGCGTTACAATCGTGCACTCCCCTCGTGTCTGTTAGGGCAGAATGCAACGGGGTACGCGCGGCCAGTAATTTTAAACAGGCCAACGGATACAATGGATATATCCTTACAGAGGCGTCTACGATAGAGAGAGAGAGAGAGAGAGAGAGAGAGAGAGAGAGAGAGAGAGAGAGAACGAGAGAGGAGAAAAAGCTCCTTTCTTTCTACGCGACGCGGCCTCCTTTGAGCGATTTTCGTGCCGCAATTGTTCCGTCGCCGTTTCCAGGACGATCGCACGCACGGTCACCGCAATTATTGTAACCATTTTCATTCTTTCTACTCTTTTTTCCGTGACAATAATGGGCTGGTCGATTATTGTTTCGATTCTCACGTAGAACGCGGTACTTGTGAACCGAGATTTTAACGTGGATCGTTTACGAGTATACGAATTAATATACAAGATATGATGAGATGATATAATCGATACAAAATGAAATATAAGATGCAATTGTATATAGTAGTTATATGAAGTGATCCTAAGTCAAGGATTATGAACGGATAATAATAATACGAGTATTTTCCCTGGGAAGAATAAACTCGATTGGCTGATAAAGCTTACTTCTCTACTACTGTACTCTTTACTTTTGTATTCATATGAAAGTACATAATTGTCGAAACGGGTTCATCGACTCGAAACAAAAATTTAAAGCCACTGAAATATAAAAATGAAGGAAATACTGTATAGACATTGTTGCATTTTCTATATTTTTTTAGCAGGTAAACCTACGAGAAGATGATCTGGTAATTAATAACGTAAACACTGTGGTATTTCCACTCTTTTGCTCGAATCGATTTTTTTCAATGTTTTCCTCATGGGAACACGTAAAAACATTCGCGATTAACAATTAACAAATCCTACTTTTCGGGCCGTTGCTCTTACCAGCGTCACAGTGTTGCAACGAACGACTGCAGTTCATAATAATAACTTCAGTTTTGAATTCGGAGAAGTCCGAAACTTTTGGACAGCGAATTTTTCCGCGGCTTTACAAGTTACGCTCCCGCGTTACGAGTTTCACGCCAGGCATATAATATTCAGCGTACAAAAATTCTGACTAATAATTAAAATTCATGCGGTCGACGCGACCGCGGCACGGGCAAACTCTATGGTTACCGTGTGACCGTGTATTTCAATGAATTAGTCAAAACTTCGAATATTTTCGTCGCGTGTGTTTCGCTAAATATCACAGACATTCTCGGTTTGAAATATTCCGACTTTCTATTTCGGACCCATTCGCTAACAATATACTGGAACACATATTTGCTAAAGAACCCTGCAAGAAGAATGTTACAATGACAATTTATTGGCAGTAAGTTTGCTCTTTTCAGGCGGCAATTTCATTTACCAGCTGCCATTAGACAATTTATTATTGTTTTATTACCACCAGGTGTAGTGCATTTTCCATCGCGTTTATGGTGCCATTAGGATCACACTAATGCCCCCCCTTTTAGTTAATGTGCATATCGGGCATTAATGTCCCGCCATTTCAAGCGACGTAATATTTAGAGTCCCCAGGTCGTCTTGAAGGTACTCTTTAATCTGTCCCGCGTGATCGTAATGCGACCCGATTTATTATGTAGTGGTCGTAAACCATAAAACTATATAGGTGAAACACGATCTCGTTGCATTTCAGCCCACATAATTATTTTGCAATTCATACGGAGAATAAAGAGAAATTACATTATTTTTACATTAAAATTTGTGTCTTGTCTTCTGTAGAAAAACTAGAATAAACTATTATATAATACGTAGCGAATATAGCAACGATACAAGTCTAAGAACTAAGAACAATTGTGAAATTAACACGCGACAAAAGAAATTACATAGAAACTAATCAATGACAGATGTAAACTGAATTAATTGGAAATGGTACTGGAAAGTGACCATTATTTACACCAAGGAGACTGATAGAATTTAAACAGACAGAACGCAGTCGTCTGAAAGTAACAGAAAACCATTCTCAAACTGGAAATACAATGCTACTTGAATCGTACTTGTTGTTACTGGCGGAACGTTGCAGAATATTGCTGACTCTCGAGAACTCTTTGTTATAGTCGCAGAAGGACAAGAACGACACTGGCTTTCAGTTTAGAATTTACGAGAAGGTAAAATCCCGGCGGATGCTGTGATATTCGTGGAGTTTTTCCAGTTAACTTTCACAGGACTGCTTCTCGATTCAAGCAGTCGCAATAATGATCACGGTGTCGTCCACGTCGTCTTCACTAACTCGAGAAATGTTAACCGAACGATATCCGAGTTTGCACTGTTTTTTCTATGAAAAAAGACGAACCACATACGCCCGCGTCATATATTTCCATCTATTATATAACTCACGGGAACACAGTTTCTGGCTCCGAAACAGAAGGATAATTTAGTTAGTGCAAAAGAAGTAGGAGGTAATTCATAGCGGAAGGGGAAGTGGATTTAGCGGCCAGTTGAAATTGTTCCAACTCCGGTTCATGAACCAAGGGAAAACAGTTTATAGAACTCGTGATCTGGTAAATGCAATTTCTATCGCCATTATTTTCTGCGAGTATTCGAGTCGCTTCTTTGAGAATAAATCCAACGGAATAAGGATCGAAGCGTGTTTTGGGCGTCAGAAAAATGTTCGTTTTTCACAGGTTGATCGTTACGATGGGTCTTCGGTGAAACGACCTTAATATTCTTCGACTCGTTGGAGATTACGTCTTCATTTATCGCGCGGAACCCCGAGTGTACTTTGTTTCTTCCCCCTCGGAAAGATTCATCGACGCCGTGAAACCAGCGAACCGCTCGGAGGGAGAGTTGGGGGGTTGGCAAAAGGGGTTGAGGGATGATGGTACAGGTCGGGCGCAACAAATTGGAAAGGGTAAATAATCGGACTACGGCCGGAGACAGTTGACTGGAACGCGGCAACGTAATGGAACGCGCCGTGAAAAGCGGCACCTCGCCGCGAGTAATTACGTTATAATCGTATCGGGCAGTTGTCGTTATTTTGCGGCAACTGCGTTCCTCGTCACCCGCCCGGGCATAATAGATTCTTCCTATTGTTTGTTGCCGGCTACATCGAGGTCAGCTACGAAATTATTAAAACCGTGGGGACAGGTAGGGGCAGGAGGGGGTGGGGGAAGGAACAATTACGTTAAAAATGAACGCGCGCGAACCATTGTCCCGGTGTAAAATTGCGTACCTTGCACGCTCGAGAAAGCGGAATTATCGTTGGCGAGACTGTCCTCTCGTCTCTTGGAAACCCCGCGATTCGTCGCTGTTTTATGGATAACGAACGGGCAATTAGAAATCACGGGAAATTTCGTGCACAACCGTTTTCGCGATATTCGATCGCCTTCTCCTATGAGATTTCACGTCAAGCTTTCATACTTTGCGCTGTTATTAGAGACTGAAACCTTTAAGAACACCACTGTTAATAACTTTTATACGAAGGTTCTGACTCAAATTTGTATTATAACATTTACAATTATTATTAAGGATGGAAGGGGTCTGACCTATATCGGTCCTAGTTAGGGTTTCACAGTTTGTTATTATATCAGTTTTGTATCAGTTCTATAGGGTTCTATATGAGTTCTATGTGACTTTAATGTGTATTCTATGTGAGTTCTGTACCAGTTCTGTATTCTGGTTCTTCATGACTGTGTTTCGAGAACCGTAACCGATATCCTAACAGTTTTCAATCCCTAGCTGTTACAGCTAATTAATTTTAATAGTTTACGCAGTTCGGTGCGCAGCGCGCATTACGCCGTTTTACACAAGACCACTGTATATGCTTCAATCGAAACGTTGAGGCTCAATTAATTACTGCAGTTGCGACACGGCTTAATAGTCGCGGTACTCTTTGACTGTATCAACATTCCGCTAGTAATCTAACGTCTAGGAATCCGACGATTTTGTCAAGCTTACGACTATTTTGCCCGCACACGCGAACATTAACGTGGGAAATAAGTTCGGTGACTATGATATCGTTGAATTAGTTGAGCATTCCTGGAACATTGATACACGTTCAACGCCCCGTGAACGGTATACGACTGGCGGCCATATTGTGAGCGAAGGAACGATAATGTATAATTTAGGAACAACACTTTCAGTTCCACGAAGAACTGACTGGTTTGATGGAATTTGTGTTCGCGAGTGTGGAGACAGCGGAGATATTAATAAGTAGATTATAGATCCTTATACGAATTTCTATTTTAGAGACGATGTTTTGAGAACCAATGATGAAAGAGAGTCTTCTTAAATATTTTTAAATTTCGTGAATTTTTATGTATGCTCTCAGGTAATATGGTATATCCTAGTTACTTAATTATGCTGCAGGTTTTCAATAGAAACACATTTTATCGTAGTTACGAGATAGTTTTTCAGCATCGAATTCAATTTACGCAAGCCTGCAGACCCTCTGTTTTTCGCGTCTTGCCACGGGAACCAACCAGAACCGGGATTCTTCGGCGTCTATCCTTTTATTAGCATAATTCGATAGAAATCGAATTCTCGGTGTCGAGTATTCTAGAAATGCAGCCGCGAGCGTGTGCATTCTGCGTGGCTGCGCTGCATGCAACCGCTAACCCTTTCTACATGCCGGAGAAATTCGCTTGCTCTGGGAGCTGATAGCCTGATTCGATTTAAATAAAACTCGGGGGTAGCTTCGGTATTAAGTTCCCCGGTAAGAGGTTTCGGACGCGCGGGACATGGGAATTATTTGCGGATCACTTCGGTGCATTCACGTTTGGCAAAATTACAACCATAATTCGACTAGATCGAAACAATGAACACAAAAGAAATTAAGAAATTGAATTCATCCACGTTAATGCACTTCTTACATAATTTTACAATAATGACAAGAACATATAAACCCAAAACAGTTCACTAAATTTGATCCTATAACTCCAAGTTCATATATGATATTCACATAGAAGAAAGAACACGGCAATAGCTATCGATGGATTAAAATATTCCGATATCCTCTGTACGAAGGTTAATCTACATAGGGATGATGTTCAAAACTAGAAGTACCTTTAAACCGTTTAATATCCACTACAAACTACTGAATCTTTCGACCCATCGAATAATCTCTTAACAACTTCGAACGCTAAGCCGAGACTACTTCCGGCTCTAAGTGATTTATCCAGAGCACCATCAAAATTTCAAACGACTGCGAAAAACCATTCTCAAAATCAGCTTGGTGTCCCGATCACCCGTTGAATCATCCCCAGGCATCGTTCTATTTCGTGAAGGGTTATCTAGATATCGAGTAGACGTGGCGTTTGATCGCCTTAGGAGACTCTCAGGTGCATCCCCGCGGTGCAGTTGCATCCGAACAGGTTAGACCCATGTCTGTCACCGAAACGAAGTGTTCCTCCTCCTCCAACGGGGTGAACTCCTGAGCAATTATATAAACGTGGTCAGTTAGAGAACCGATACGGGAATGTGGTGCAACGGTCTAGATAGCACCATTCCTTATTCCTCTCGTGAGATCGTTTCTGAATTAATGCTAATGCCTAGAATGCCAGGGTCCGGTTCGAAAGGTGGCCAGAGGGATGAATCAGTGGCGGCGGGAGGGAACGAGAGAGGATGAGACAACCGACATTTGAGAACCAATTATCGAGGCAGTTCCAACCGCGCTCCTTATCATCCCCTTTCATTAAATTCGAATTAAGATCCCGTTCCCCGATTTTATTCCTCGACTTTTTCCCCCGTCTCCCATTCGTGCCACCACCCAAGCCCCAGAACCCATATTTTTACCGCAGGAAACGAATTGTGAGGGGAAGGACGTTGTTGTCGGAGGTCAATGAGGTGAAGTTGCTAGACGACGGACGTCTTCGAAGGGAAGCCTAATAGAGGGATTATTAGATGATGGATGTATAGACAGTGTCACTCGTAAGTACTCGCTCATGCGTGTTAGATTCACCTTACTAAAGGATGCATCAAATTTTTCTGAGGAACTAGTTCGGCGGTGCAACATGAAAGTTAGTGGCTTTGCGTGGTCGGTAAGTAGGAATTTGGCGAAGTTCAAGGGTTATTTAGGATATTCATAGGTTATACATAGGACATACTTTTCGAAATTCCTATTTATGGACCATACAGAGCCTCTAATTTTCTATGAAAGAAAATGCAACGAACGTGAAGAATTGCATTTTAGACAGTGTGAAGTAAAAACTTTCTTTTCCGTCTCACACATGCTATTATTTATAATTAAATGTTTCGTCATATCTGTATTTTTTTTTTATCGCACAGCACGATAAACATGTATGGAATTTAAGTGCAATCAATGAACCAGGGGGAGAGTTGGTAACGTTACGCGAGGGGGTTAGGGGGTGCGAGTTCACGCGCAATTGAATCGTTGAACGAGCCCCAGCCTTCCCAACCGGGTAAATTGAATATTACAGGGAATTACAAAAGGCGGACACGGTCAAAGAACGGTTGCGCGGTATCGTGGCATAAATTTGTTTAAATTGCCGCCCACGTCCTCGATGAGAACGTTCCGCGTTTAATTTTTTAGGGTGGAGCACTTTGCCGCCCCCTGCTCAAAGTTCCGCGCGTGCACTTTTCCCCGTTGGCAATTTACACCGGCGGAAATTATCGCGAGAACTTTGTCGGAGTGTACTCGTCTCCATTTTTCATTTTTCCTATTTTTATAATCCACGGCAAACGTGTATTAGTCTAAGTGGCTGTCCCCTTAGGTGAAAATTAGTTGTTCGAGTTTCATCGGCCGTGGTGGACAGTTAAAAATTGCTACGCGAATTGAAGAAGAATTTTCGAAGGTGCTGCTAAGAAAACGATGACGTGAAAAATTGAAAATATAATTAACCTAGTTAACTAAAATTTTCCTTTAGCACGATTGGTTCTATAATTGAAACTGAACTAGTACTGTTAGAAGGTGCTAAGTACTAAGAGATCATAGAATTTGTGAAAACCAATTTTAACCATTTTGCTTCTACAATCACCCTTTATAAGAAAGCACTAATTCTTGTAGAATCTAATAATCAACCTCATTCGAAAGCAATTTTGATCTATTTTACTCCTAAAATTACCCTTACTTCATTAATCAAAAGCAAACAATGATTTCATATACCATACTAATCGATATCGTCTCAAACAAATTGATCCATTTTGCTCCCTCATCCACCGATCAAAATTTCTCCAATTTCCTTTACGCCTATATGTATAGTACAGGTGGTCCCGTTTTCGTCTAATCGATACCAATAACGACCGTATCAATTTAACAGCATGACACGGATACATTTCACTAGGACACACCGACATTTCGAATCTAGGATCGATCAAAATATAATAGTTATCTGGCGTATCAAGGGATCACGAGGAAGGGGGAGGGGGGTATGTTACCGGCATTCTGTCAAATTTTATCGTGGTCAATGGTAAACGTGAACACGCGTGAATATATCAGTAAGTGGTGGTGAATATTCGGGGAGATAGTGTGACCAGTAAACTGTGCATTACGAGGAACAATGAAGGGGGGAGGAGGTACAGATTTATCGGAAAGTTCGAAGCCCCCCTCACGCCGACCCCCCAGGCCGCGATGTCGCGAAACAATAAACGATCGAAAGGGAACGTAACTCGCGGAACAACGTAACGCGCGACGATTGAAAATTTTTACACCGTCATCCGCGAACCCGAATACCGTTCACCCATCTTTTTTCACGTTTACGATACAATGAACCGGGGTAGACGAGGGAAGAGAGGGAGAATGAGACAGAGATAAAAAAAAACGGCAGCGAATCCAGGCCGAGATCGCGTTGATGGAAAGGCGGAATACGCGTCGAAATCGTTTTCGTACTTCGCTTTTATTCCCCCCCTCGGCGCTCGATACTGCGGACTTTTATGTGGATGATCGATAAATACGCAGAAATATATTTACGATCTAACGATCGGGAACGTCTCCGGAAACCGAGCCGAATGGACGATGAATCTTCACTAAAAAAAAAATGAAGAAATCGCGTTTACTCGCTTTCTTTATTCGGCTTGGGTCCCCAGAACTGTCTTTCAGAGAGTCACATTGGAATTTGTACACTCGAAATGTCATACACTCGTTGAATAGAATACACTATATAATTTGAATATCATAATTCTACATCATTCATTGTAAACAATGTACTCTATACACCACTTTACACCTTCGTGCGCTGTTCAATAAATTATTGCATTACTTCTGATCTGTTCAATCCAGAGTATAATGAGATTTCAATTCGAATCTGTAGGTTCACGTTCCATCGAGTAGTTAGACGGTAGGAAGATCCGCAGAAATGTCAAGTACATGACCACGGAAGGATTAATAAATCCTACGGGCAATTAAATCATTCAAGCACATGCAATTCCAAAATCTGGTAATCCTCCGCTCGTCTGTGTCCACTTCAACCCTCCACCTTCCCCTCGATTCCCTCTCTCGTCCACATCCCCGGCAGAACTTATGAAATTCAAACGCGGCCACTCTCGGTATCGAGCATTATTTTCATACATCATGGTTTGCCAGCCGTTATAACGTCCATATACACAACGCGCTATGTAATATGTATTAACTTACGTTAAGGGTACGTACTATTACTCCGCTGGCGGAGGTCCCCCATTATCATTTATAGTGACACAGTCATGGCACCCCCGGGAAGCACAATATAATGTTCAAAGTATATTAACAGGAACATGGTATACGAGCGACGTAAAGTAGTATATTGGGACATCGATAACACATGCTGATATCCATCGAATATTCATATCACGTTGCATTATTCCGATCGAGCTCACCGGGGATAAATTAGGCATCGGACATACGGTAACACCGGACAAATGAATTCGGGCACGAACGTTTCTCTTTTCTTTATCGTTACAAAAGACAACAGATTTTTTCACGGTTAATATAAATTCAAGTTTTACCTGTATTTAGTTGGACGAAATTATTCGGACGTTTCTGTATATGTTTCAAATTGTAATTTGAAACATGTACTTTACGAGAACGTCACATTATATGTGTATTTTATCCATTTTAGGGTAGTACGAGGGGCAAAAGTTTGCCGAAAATTAAAAAATAAAAAATCATAGACGTTTTGAGTGGGGCGTCAATATCCATAGTTTCCTCTGATCAGTGCATATGGAAACGTGTTTACTATTCTTTTGAAGGGAATATAGTGACTGGTTTAATGTAAATTTTTAATTAATGAGCAATTAATGTTTTATTACTTCGCATTGTATCTGTGTGGAAATAGTATAAATGACATGGAATGATTGTATGGATGCATGCAAATTTATACATAACCTCATCTGGACTGACAATGTAATCGTTATAACACGTCATAATTGGATATCACGATAAATTTGGAACCAAATTTTGTGGACGAAAAACAGGTGAAATTCTCTAGAAACCTAATTCATAGATTTTTCACAAAGGTAACACGAATTAGGAAATCGATGTTTGAAAAAACAAATTTCTGTATTTCATGATATAGATTGAAAAGCAGATAAAGAATTTCTAAATTTTTTGTGAAATATCCACAGAAATTTTACTAGAATTCAGTGTCAAAAGGCGATCGACACGAGAATTAAATATTAAAGCGTGAAGATGATATTTCGATTCAGTCTACGATTTACGAAAAGCGAAGCATATTTTCAGCGTATTTTGTCAAGATCCTGGAAATCGACCGGTAAAATCATGAAACGGGAGGCTGAAAGAGAGTTATCGAAAAATAACATGGGAAGAAAGGGGGAGAGGCGGGTGACTTTAAAAGCTACTTCGAGAATATTCCGGAAGCTAACTCCTTAGTATTCTTTTGAAATTTCCTCGAGGGATTTCAAGCTCTCAACCTTGATGTCTCGTTATTGAAATCTTCCTGGGACCTCATGTTACGTCGTCGATGTCTTGTTACTGGCCTTCCGACAATAGGCTCTTCAGACGTGCATTCTGTTATCGTAATGCGTCTGAACGTAAAATGCCCATTTTCGAGAGTATCAGTACCTCGTTCACTTAGGACACGCTACGTTAAGGCAGGATTTTTGTAAATCCTTTTTCCCGTATACAGAATAATTCGCTTAAATTGACCGACTGATATATAAACTGACAAGAACTATAGGATGTTTTACAGAAATAAATTACTGTTTTATAAAAATTAAACACTGTCGAGAAAGTTAAGGTGAAATCTAAAGATATTTAAGATAAACAGTAAATACAATATAATATATAATTTGAAAATTATCTTACCTTACCAAAGGACATGAGATTCATAAATATTAAGGTAAACAACCTATCAATTTTCTTAATCTTTATTTAAACGAAGTTCAATATTAGAAAAATGATTGTTCTATTACTAGAAAGTTCTTTTATCCTAACACTTACATATGGCTCCCTATTAATTCGCGTACAGGAGGCTCTACTATGTCCCACGTTAAAATATTCCACATCACCAGGACAGTATCCACCCCGAAAAATCGTGAAATAAAACGTAACTGAACAACCTACATGTCTATTCGCTAAATCCACGGGTCAAATCGTCGCATTCTATGCATACTAAAAGTCCTGCTCGCCAAATAAACGACTTCTTCTCTTCTCCATAAAATCTTCCCCGGGTAGTTTTTTATTTTTTTATTTTTCGGTTTACGACGCGCGTCGCGGAGAGATATTCACTTTATACCTCAGAGTCGCGGGGTATTCTTCGCCCACCCACGACGCGATTTTCCTCGACGTTCCAGCTGCGGAATCTATTGCAGTCGCGTTTTAAAGGCGCGATATGTAATACGTCGCTGCGAATTTTCCGGCCGTGTGCGGGCGCTTCGGCGCGTGTATGCTCTGGGAAAGGCGCAATTTCCCCACTTTGTGCACGGGATGGCGAACGGTTCAAACTAGTTTTCGAATGCAATCAGAGCACACCACGTCGGCCAAGGAATTTGCGCTCTGTTCTTCATTAAGGCGAATTTAGACTTTACATTTTGGATGTGCAACGGCGGCTGCGAGTCATCCGAAGGTGTGAAGCCGAATTTACACGTTTTCTATGATGGAATGCGAAAGATGAAAGCCAGAGTATTACCAATTTTTTGGTTGAAATAATTTCAGTTGTCTTTAAAATGTCAATGAGTTTCGCCCATGCAGAAGAATGTTATAGAATGTTACCGTATTTACTAAGTAGATCAAATGGAGTCCAATAGAGAAGGTTATAAAATGTTATCAAAATTAAGTTCTCCAATAGAGAACTTTCCAAGAAATAGCGTCATTTCACTATGAATTAATCATCCATTCGATTCGTCGAAAATAGAGTTTGGCTTCACTCTGTTCACTGGTCAGTTTGGATGAAACACTGACGAAAGCAATGTTTCTCGATGATCATCCGAAACGTAAAGGTGTAAATTCGTTTTGAGAATTGTTTCCATCTGCATTTTATCCACCAGTGAACAAAGTAGAGCGAAATTCTGTTTTTAACGAATCGAATGGATTGTGGACGAATGGTGAAAAGTGTAAATTCGCTTTTAGATGACATACAGTGGACAGGAACGGGTGATATTCTTTGCCCGGCTAACTTCCGACCGAGAGGATATTCTCACACGATTGTTGGAATTTCATTTTCCCGCGATGCGTCGATCCTGGAGCCACGGCCGTGTCTTTTTGCCCCGGTTAGTTCGCTGGAAAATTACCGATAATAATTGTGTCGTCGGCTCTGAAGTTAAAAATAATACCTACGCGATTTTTGCAAGTAAACACATGTCTTTTTTTTTTAATGACAGGTAAATTCACGTAGATTATAATAATATTTACATCGAAATATTCTGACGAAATTAGGATGGAAGATATTAGAGACTCGCCATAATAACTCTGATATGGATTCATTAAATTCGTTTAGCAAAGGGTAATACCCTCAGTATTAATAAATCATAATTATTTCTTAATAGCTGGTCAGTCGTAGGAACTGGTCCCCGTTGATTAATACCGATTACCAACGATTAGTTGTCATGTACCGCCTCAAGCGACAGTCAGCGCAAGAGTAAAATATCAGTCGTGGACGGAGGGTGAACTACTTACTAACGTCGACATTAATTCTAACCAATTGCGGCCGCATATGCGGATCGAGCGTTGGCTGACGAAGCCGTCTAACAAGATCTAAAGTTCCAACGGAAGCGCGTGGTAGTGAATGTGAACACATTGGCGAGAAAGAAAATCCTCGTATTCGTCTTCCCTGTTTTCACTCTATTTGACAGTAAAGTTTCCTTCATTTAAACCCCCTGTTGTTTAAATACTGTAACATTTATATTAATTAATTTGACACGAAAAATAGTTATCCGGTCCTAGTAGATACTGCCAAATTAGAATTTTATTTTGAACCTAAGCTGCTACTGATATTAATTTAAATGGTGTGCACACGATGAAACAAAAGATAAAAATTATCGATTGAAAATCTATAGATCCTGAATGTATAATATATTTTTCCTTCTAAAATATAAAGAAATAATACTATTATCGTACCCCCAATCGCAAAATATTATTCACCGTTTCGTGAACAAACAAATTACAGCCGCGTTGATAGCGGTAATACGAATGGTTCGACTGAAGGGGATTAGAAACTTTCCTGTATTCAGACCCGTTCGCGAGTAAATTCCACCGTGCTGATCCCATTCCCAGGCTGTGCAATCTTGCAAATATAATGCACCAGCGAGCGGGACCCTCTTATCTTTCTGTACACAATTACACGCGTTTACAGATATTAACTAGCAGTTCGGGGCGCGTGCTCACGTAAACGTTGTCTACTATCCATTACGTGTATTGTATACATATATTGTATGTACCAAGGGATTATCCCTTCAGCTCTGAATATTAAATGTCCGTCAAAGTCTAACTTGCAGAGTCTTTTGCATAATCTTGTACAGACTGAAAGATTCGAAACTAAACTCTCTCGAGCAACAAATCACTGGTACATCAAGATCATTCCTCAATCTTTGCCATAACCGTTCTTACACAGAGCGTTAAAAAAGAAGGATTCAGAACTTTAAAGATAGATAGTACTTGCGAAACGAAGGAAAAAAAAAATGTTCCAATAAAAATAATTATTCATTCGCGCAACTAGACCAGCTCCAACGGAAAATCTTCCCAATTTGTGGGGTTCGGCAACCCCCGTCAACCATTGCAGGCGTTAAATAAGGATCGTCTAAGTTCGTAGGATCCATCAATATCCTCGAATCTCGTTACACGTTACCTTCCTTCGAAATATTTCGGTTGGCGCCAGCGAGAAAAACTGTTCGCCTAAAGAACAGAAGTTTCACGAGCCGCGCAGCGATGTCAACAACCTCTTGACGAAAAACGTTGAATGCCATGTTCACGTTCAATTAGACGACGTCGTAAATGAAGAAGGGGGGGGGGAGGGGGCGGCTCCAGCTAAGAAACGGTCGCGAGCTCGTTAGACGCGATTTAAACCGCGGCCGAGACGCAGCCGCCAGCTTGGAAAACGGGTACGCGACAGAGAGCATCGTTATACACGCGTGTGTGCACTGTTTAAATACGAGTTGATGAAACGCCGTCTTCGCGCCACGTCGACGACGACGACGAAGGGACTCACGCCCGTCGTCGTCCAGCCACTTGACATCCCGCGACCCGCCCACATCTCGTAAACTGCTCTCTACAGGCCTTCCCACAACCGGTCAAGAAATTTCCAGCAATTCCCACTAATCTTCCCGGCTGTCTACCGAACACGAGATCCCCCTTAACGATGTAAATTGATGGCGGCACGGAATTGACCATCCCGGGACACGAGCGTGGTAACGTCTTGTTGAACCTCGAGTTGAAATATAAAGTCGAGACGGTTGGATTTTGCTGTCTCCGTGGCTGCCTCTGTATTTATACGGAGTAATGTAGTGGAAGTGGTACAGAGAGTTATGGATAGATTTATATTGAAGATTGTGAATTTATTTCTGATGTAACAGAGCCGGAGGAGAAATTAATTTGCTGTAGGTTCTGGGGTGGTTTGAAGTGTAAATTAATTTTAATCGTTGAACTTTTCTTTCATTATCGTCACCTGGTGGAGAATTTTTCAGGTTCCACGTGTTAGAAAATGTATGAGCTCGAAGGAACTTCCCCCGTTAGGCTCAGGAGTTCTAGGGTTAGATGATGGGAATTAAATTGGAATTTATTTCCTCTGTTTGAGAGCACCGATTAAAGGTTTTTGTCACATTTGACACGTATTTTTCAATTTCATTGTTTTCCAAACATTGACACACACGTTAACAACTCGTGAAGTCCGTCCTTTATTCATAAGAAAGACAGTGTTTGTAATGTTAAGGGCCCATATTAGATCCTATAGACGTCAACGTTTCGTCAAGATTTCAAGATCAGTTAGTACCCTAAACTATTTAACCCGCGGTCTCGAGACGAAAATTAAGAGTCCCGTAGTGTTTCGAATCGCAACGAGAGAGTAAACTTATCGCAACAATCGCTTCCCGTATTCGCTTTGTACAACACACAATGACCGCTCGGAAACAACGGGGGGTCCGTATCCTTAACGTCCGATCAAAGAACAGGCAAGTAGCGAGTCCAGAAATTAAAGGAAACGTAATGTCGATGACTGGGTTTCCTCGGTGGTTCTCCGTGCAGCATAAAGGACTGTTATTATTCCTGTTGTTATTATTGTGCCGGGCGCAAAGAACAGAAGAAACTACAGAGTATTACTGACGGGACACTTTTAACGTACGGAACAGCCATGGTACAAACGACCGACAAGTAGTCGGCCATTCGAATCTTTCCTCCTTTGTCTTCGGCCCTGTTCCTAACGTCCCTTCGTCGGGCTTCTCTCACGGGCCAATTAAGTCCGGCAATTAGTTTAATAATTAGTGGATTAATTAATATGCCACGCGACGAGTCACGACGAACGGCGAACAATGGCGGAACGCTTCTGAAAGCGGCTACCACGTTCCGATTCGGACGTGGGACATCTGCAAACGACCGGCAGTTCTCGGTTTCTGATTTAAAGGGGGACATTTTTTCTGTTCGAGCGGTGGAAAAAACGACGATCTTCTTTTTAATCGCAGTCTCTTCATCCCCTAAGCATGGGTAGTCATTCGTCAGGGACTAATCGTTTGTATCCTGTTGACCTCTTGCATGTACTCTAGTCTTGTGCATAAATAGTAGGACGTAAATTTGTAATTGGTATAAATTGAACACAATTACTGTAAATTCCTTCATCCTTCGTCTTATGAACGAAAAAAACAAAACGGTCGACAGCGTCGAATAATCGAAAATTGAAAGAATCTATCGTAACATGAATACATTTTCCGCTGATATTTCGTTCTCCAATTAGTCGTTTCATTTTTCTGTTTTTTTTTTCTGTTTTTCTCTGCAGGCGGGGCGACGGCAGTTTTTCCCGTCGCATGCAACAGTTTCCCCGTACCCGCGTGTAACGAGTCGAAGCTTTTTCAGCCGGCGCCACGCGGACTCAACAAACTATCGCGCGTCCGCCTAGCGGTCCCTCGTTAATCGTGTTATTTTTCCGCTAATTAAGCGTGCGATAAATTCGACGGGGACAGGAATACGCTTTATTGGGAGCGGCAGCCGGGGCGGTCGTGTCCCGTTTATTTTCCGCGTTTGCGTGTACATACCCCCTTCGCCGATTTATTCCTCGAGCTGCCATTTTCGAGGCTATCTTCTGCCCCCTTCCCGAGTAACGTCTCATTTTTCCCCTTTTTTTTCGTGAATGGGAAAGATACGAATATAAAAAACGACCAGGAAAATATATTCAAGCGCAAGATTTAGCAGATATAAAGGTATACGACCGTTGCTTTCGGTTCTACGACGGAAATATTAACCGTTGCTGTTAACTCTTTCGTTCCTACTGTTCCTATATGGCTACGTATTTTAAATTAGGAAATAGAATATTAGTATCGTATATTTTTTGTTATATCTGTGAGTGTGTATTAGTTTCTTCGGTAAAATAAGACATTATTTGTCGTCTAGTCTCCTTCATTATCGCACGATGGAAACTTATGAAACTCTAATTTCTATCAAATATGTCAAGGGGATTTATGAACTAAAGGTAAAAAATTAAAGTAAAAATATTGGCAAATAGGCAACGAATGACAAACGGCATTAAACGTTTCCAAAATGTCCAAATGTTCTTGCGAACCTGCCAATTTCGACAATGCTCTGTCCCTTCGATCTGTCTTCGTAACAAATCGTGTCCCTCGAACCATCGACGAAAACGCCTATCAATGTTTCAGTCGTGGTTCCACGTCCGTCTGTGGAAAGCTGCATTCTGTCCGCGCAAACGACGACGAATCTACGATTCAAGTCTGCATAATGCAATAACGTCTCGACGAACTTCTATTCGCAGCGAGTGTACAAATGAAACGGAAACAAAGGAATCGGTTCGCGAGTATTTTCTCTGTCTGTCCCCGGAACGGAGACGGGAAACAGCAGAGTGACGGTAGAGGAAGGGCAGAGGGTGAAATTGGCCAGGAGGTACGACACTCGAAACTCGCCCCTAAACAGAGACCAACCCTGTGGCAGACACACAGAGGCCAGCCGAAGGGGGCCGCGCGCAGCCTCGCCCCCGACTGGTTGTTGTCGGCATAAAGCACTGGAAAGCCGACGAATTATTTAAAAGGCACCCGGTTATTGTTCCCGGAAGCCGACAAACCACCGCGAAACCGCCCACGGCCGGAAACATTACGAAAGATTTTGTGCAAAAATAAAAAACAGTACTAGCCTTTGAAGTCTTAGAACCTTTTTTTTTATCACTCTGTACTTGCTGAAGCTAATGAATCTCTTATTGGTGTACCAATAAGTCTACTGTTTTTCGAGAAGCTTTCCTCGAAATAATTGAAATAGGTACACTGTTCCCCTCAGCACCCACGTTTGGAACCTATGCTCTACACGATGCCATTTCAGAAAACATTGATAACCTTGAAATAACCTTAAAAACAACATCGAACAAAAAAAGTTTCTTCCTACCAGCATCTTTGCCCCCTTCGGAACGATACAACTTTTATCCTGAAAATATTGTTCTTATCATGAATCCCGACAGGGACATTTAGGTGTTCCCTTTTCCGTGACCAAACCAGCGTATAACGTCGGGTGGTCGGTGACAGAATAACGCGATAAAATAACAAGCGAACGCTCGAATTCCATCGTGTTCCCGACGAAAGGAGCAGTCCAACATCCGCTTACGTCCGCGGTCCTTTGAAGCCTTTCACTTATAACTTCCGGTTCCCTCGTGGCGGGCCGTCGGTGTGTACATAACTGGCCTTATTTCTCGTCTAGCTGACACAGTTTTATCGAGACTACTGTTCACGGTATTCGCGCTTTCGAAACCCACTGAACGCGATAACGTTCGTTCGGGAGCGAACCGTATGACAAATTCGCGCGATCTGGAAATCGTTTACGAGCGGCGCCGCACTTCACCGCGGCCGAACGGCCACGGAATACAGAGTGGGGTGTGTCTCTGGTCCCTTTGCGCACCACCGACTCCTCAGTTTTCTCGTTTTTTCTTTCTTTCTTTCTTTTTTATTTCCATCTTTCTCCACCCTGGGCACGCTCGGTGGCTCTTTGGGTTATTGTTTCGAGAAGCACGTAGCGAAGCTTTGGCACGCGCGGTCCCTCGGCACAATTCCGAGGAATACGAAAATTGTCGAAGCGATCGGACGTTCCTCGTGGATCGGTTTCTTGAATTTCTTCCTTCTGTCCCCCACTCGTAACTCCAGTGTGTTTCGCGCGAGAACAGGGAGTGGCTCTGAGCGCTGCTGCGGTGGTGGATTAACCCTTTGCACGCGTGCGTCTGGTCACTGTTATCGGAAACCTGACACGTTGAACGCCGCAGTTTTTATTGGAACAGTATCATAAGGTACGATTGTTTAGGTACTTTTTGGTAACCCTTTAACATCTTCAATCGTTATTTCAAAATTATGAGACTGATATATTTGTTGTATTTTGTTATTTTGAAGTCGAAAATATCGATATTAAAACAACCTATTTTTTATAGGATGTCGTAATGTTTTGTATTCTGAAGATATTTATGAGGAATAGAGAAAAATATGTATTTCTATAACTCTTTAAAGAGGAAGGACTCCATATTGGAATAAGGTTAGAATTTGCTACTACAACGTCGAATATGTAATTCCTGTATTTAAGAAAAGAATACCATAGAATGATCTATAGCAATCATTTAATATTTATACCTGAAGCGACAGTATTACGTCTAGCTACAAGATAAATTGTCTAAGTGTTCAAGAACCACTTTCTGAGTGCAACAAAAAAAGGAACTTCGTAACATACACTAAGCAGTCCCTACGATGAGCTTCTGAGAAACTATTCTCGTAAAATCAGGCTGCGTGCACTCGCCCTGGTTCGCTGGAAATCTAATAAACCCGGAAACGTCGTATTAGTGGAATTCATATAGCTAATGCTAGCGACTCTGGCGTGCCGGGGCGCGTGGATTAATGCAGGTTCTGCAGCTGATTTCGCATCAAAAACCGCACCCAGGTTAATTTCCCTCGCATAATACATCGTTTCCCCCGTGGAAAACATATTCAATGAGAATTCGAATGAAAACCACAGTCATAAATATTACCTCGATGAAAAGTACCCGACCGAAAGTATTTCACCCGCCGCAAGTTAATATAATCGAGTTCGGTCGCCAATTATTCGCGCAGATATCAGTAGTGTTAATCGAAAAAAACCTGGTAAAATATTAACAACCAAGGTTTCACACAGCAATTTTCTGCAAGGAAATGTTGACGCGAGCGAGTCGAATGGCTGACGGGTGAACGTTTGAAACGACGACGGTAAACGGACGAGGAAAACAACGATCGCACACACACGGACTGTGGACACAGGCATTTTCGCACTGCTATTTTCACCGGTTGCTGCCTGCACACCTCTCGTGAAATACGCTCGAACCGTTTTTTTCCACGACGATAATTACACGAACGTCTGGCTGATCGGATATTTTTAATTACCCCGGTATGTGCAGCGACTGTTCGCTCAATCGGGGATAAATAAATTAATGCGATCAAAGGGGAGGGGAGTTAAACACTCGATTGGAGGGTCGCGAATCCCGACTCCTTTTTTTTTGCTCCGCCCCCGTAATTACTATTTTTTCCCCCACCGTTTCTCCGCGGATTCAAAGTTTCGTTCGACCACGCACCACACGGACGAAACCTCCCCCCCCCACCCTCCTGCTTACACTGTAAACTTTTCTGGTACTTTGTTTACGCTGCTCTGTCCGTCGGAATAAACTCCGTCCGCGGTCCGTCCATGAATTGATAATTGGGACCATCGCTAATGAGGCGAAAACGTTTCTGCGTTTAAACCGTGGAGAGCCACTTTTCAGAAATTCTTTTTCCTCTGTCCGTTGTTAAAAAACACACGGGTGTAGATGAATTCCGTTTGACGGGAGAAACGACAAATTGGTCGTGTAAACTGTGCGTTGATTTTAAGCAACGGAATACCAATTAACGAATTGCAGGCATATGCATATTTGAATGATGGAACAAGCAAACGTGTCTGCCTGTATGGTCAAGTAGAACTGTCGGATTATTTAGTGAAGATTGTTGTATAACTGAAATTCATTCGACAAGAATAGTGTCGTCATCAAGACCTTTCACATACATATTAGATATTTATTAAGTACTAATGCTCTTCGAACATCTTGTTAATACCCTTAAAATACCTATCAAGGAACTCCCAAATACTTCTAAAATATCTTTCAAATACCTCTCGAATACCACTTATTCGCATCCATGGACTGCCAAATGAAGCTTAAGTTCATGAAACTTGTTATCTATAACTGCACTGTAACATACATACATGTAAATTGCTCGAATAATTTCCATCCTAACGAAAATTTCCATTTTAAATTACCTTCGAACAATATACGAAGGTTTAATGGAAAGATATTCGATCATCATCAGTCCTCGCTAAATACTCGAAAAGTTATCGGAGTTCCTACTGCCGCGGGGAGGAGGGAGGGGGACAGTCTTTCACCCTCAAAATATCCTGCAATTAAAGAGGGAAACTTACGGTAGAACTTGCTCGATGCGCTCACCGGAGTAGAGAGAGTGGGGGAGGAGATCCTTTAAATCCCGAAATTCATGAGCCCCGTCGTTCGTGCAATTTTGAAAATTCTCCCCGACCTGTAGAGTTGTATGGAACTTTCGGCTTTTCAGGGGCGGCGATCAAACTTCTGAGGCTGGACGTGCCGAGTATAGCGGATCCCAGGTGGGACAAAGTAACGTTGAGGTGCGAGTACGATCTGGCCGGGAAGGATTTGTACTCGGTGAAGTGGTACAAGGACGGGGCCGAGTTCTTCAGGTTCATGCCAGGCTCGACACCAACGGGCCGTGATTTCCCGGTCGAGGGTGTGTACGTCGATGTAAATAGAAGCGACAGCAAGCAAGTGACGTTGCTGGGACAGGCGAACACCCGCAGAGGTTGGTATACATTTCATTATCTCTAGCTTAATTGGTATTCATATCAGGCAATCCCCGTAAGCACTGCCCTTTCTAACTTGGGCTATTATGTAGATTATTATCGTCAGACCGCGGAAGTTTATGCAAATTCTGCAATTTTTGATACTGGTACCACAGAGGGTGTTGCTGTAAAATATAGTACTGACGACCAGGGTGTGTTTCTCTCATGAAGAAAATCAATCGAAAATGAAGAATAAGATTTTGTTTCACTATGTTTTCGAGAAAATCGATTTTGATAATTATATTTACACCTTGGTCGATAGTATGCTGTATTTTACGGGACACCCTGTGTAACTATTAAAGTTGTTGAGGATATTATTTCGAAGTACCAAGGGCTTAACTATTTTCATCGGCGAGGGAACAAAGAGAAGCCAAATGTTGAATATTTATCGAATTTCGATGTTTGCACCGTGGTTTCATGAGAATCCGAGATCTTCGTCGTCCGCGCGATGTTCCTCGCAACGAAGAAAGTTAACGAGGAAAGCAAAGGGAAGGCTGCTGGCTGCCGCTGCCTAACGTAGCCCATTTTAAATTGAAATCGAAATTATTATTCCGCCGTGAGAAAGAAGCTCGGGGCTGGCCAGTGATAAAACTTAATGGACTCGTTAAATCGTGCTTAAATAATGAACGAACTTTTCGCGTCGTGGGACGAGACTTGCGTCTATTAAATTTTTATTTGCGATTCATGTTTCGCAACGCTTCTTTTTCGTTAGGTTTCTAATCTGTAAGTCGTTGCAATTGCATCGATCAGAGAGTAGGGGATGAGAAGAGGCCAGGTCCCGAAGTTGTTCCAGTAAGTTCATTAATTCATTACGGTCGAAAAGGTAGCCTCGACGATAAGTTAGCCGGTGGGGCGTGCCCCTTATTCTTTCGTTTTAAACTTTCGTCGCCCGTAATGGCTGTCTGGAGCACGGCCTCGAGTGTAAAGGGTCGTAAAACGAAACATAAGGAGACACCGCCCCTCGCTTAGAGTCGCGTCAATGAAATCGAGAATTGGCCCATAACGAGCGCGAAATTGTTTTTCAAATGAAAATAATCAAAGAACAACTTAAAAATGTCACGCAATATACATATATCTACTATTTCTATGAATAATCTTCTATTAAGAAAATAACTATTTTAACATTCTCCCAATAAGAAAGGAACTATTTCACGTTTAAAATCATCCCTAAATATTACAAAGTTTGCAGACAGTCTCCCCTTCAAGACCACATCCAATAAACAAACATCCGTAGGAATCAAAATCACCCTATACTCCATTAATGTATTTCGCTCCCATTATATTTGTTCTCCAAGCATCGAAACGATCAACTCACACGGGGCTCTCTAACTTGCCACAAAATCGGTTGAACAATATTCCCACGTCAATTAACCGAGCTTAATCGACTCGTTAATGGCCCCCGTTCCGTCACCCTCTTCGGGGACTGAATTTGAAATTTAAAAATCTCGAAACTTTCCTCCCGACCCAATTCCGGTCCCCGTCCTTTGCCCGTTGACAATCCGCTCGAAGTGGCCACGATATTCCATTAGGCTGATGATTCATTAAAAAAAAAAAGAATCTTCGGAAAAACTTCCCGATTCGCGACGGTCATCCATCACCAAGCCCGGCCTTCGGGCTGGGAGATCTATCCGTGGAGGACACAGGCGGTGGAGTAGGAGGCGGGCCAACGCGTCTCTGTCGTTGCTCGCAAGTTCCTGATCAAATTTATCACGCGCCAGCCTCGGGGCCGTAGTACGGGGTAGTTCGCACCCCGCGTTACTTTAAATATCAATCGTGGCGGACAGTCGAGAGAGGGGGGAGGGTGGTTGAAGCAAAATGGGGAAAGATATCACGTGTGCTGGCTGCGACAGGTAAGGTGAACCTCGTGGGATCGTATGGCTGCGAGGTGTCCTCCGAGGCTCCGAGCTTCCTGACAAGCTACGAGGTAGCGAACATGAGCGTCGCCATACCACCGAAGGAACGACCCAACCTCCAAGGGCTTCGACCTTCCTACGAGACCGGCGAGAACCTTCACGCGGAGTGCACCTCCGCGCCGAGCTATCCAGCCGCGGTGCTTGCTTTCATCTTAAATGGGAACGAGGTGAGACTGAGAAGTGGTTTTATCGTAATATGTATGGATGATGATACGTATGACGAAATGACGAAACGGTGTCGAAGTCAGTTAGGGTAGCGATTTTAGAACGTCTAATATTTTAATTTAATTTAATGTAACGAGAAAACTTTTTGGTAGAGAAAGAAATAGTGCTAATTAACAGAGATGGTTACAAGAAAAAAGTAAATAAATTAGTTTGAATTGAAATTAAATACAATATCTTTGAATCGTGTCATTCAATTTGTCAAGAATTTTGTAAAGAGACTATTGAAAATTGTCCTAAATCTTCTGTAACCAGGAAAAGAAGAAATGATATTTATTGTTTCTAACTCTGAAAATATGAATATTTCGACTTATCGGGACTTTTCTTCATCATTTGACGAGTACTATCTATCCTAGAAGTTATGACCCCCTTTTTTTGTATTAGTCTGTATAAATTTCTGAATGTTCTTGTCTATCGATCACTAGGTGAACGAAGCGTTTACGAAGGAGCTACCAATTGATGGCCCATCCGATGACAACATCGTATCATCGAGTCGTTTAAGTCTGTCGCTCCGTTTGGAACGACACCATTTCCCTGGCGGAACTTTAAGTCTCACCTGTCAGTCCACCTTGCCGGGAATCAAAGGTGCCAGAGCACTGGAGACGACGGAAACCGCGACGCTGGCTGCCAGTAATCAACGACTCGCTCAAGAACCCCCTAGATCCGGCTCCAGCTTCAACATTCCCGTTTTGTCGACCATGATGCTCTGTATACTGGCCACCGTCGAATCAGTTTGTTGCGGTAACTTTTCGTATCTACATATGTAATTGCCGAGTACTCTCTATTATTGTGATCCTTGTCTTAGGGAAGATCGTTCAAGGGACACGTAATAATTTCAATATTTAATATATTGGACGTATTATGTTTGTTATCAATCATTTGATTACGGATTTTGATGCATTTATACCTTATAGGACTGTGAAATACAATAGATGACAAAATTTTCATCAGACGAATTTTCTATTTTACTTTGAACCCAATGAGAGACTCGAGACAGGAAAGAAATGTCTACACAGTCGTTATGAATTTATTTTCTATACAAATTCGCAATAATGACGTATAAATAGGGATGCAAAGACATTCAAATGATTAATTTCGACCATGTCGCGCCTATAAGCTGGATGATATAAAATGTTAATAGGATTTATCACACAAAACGCGAATGTTCCAGGCACATTTCACATTATCGCAAGCTTAAGTTAATCGTCCTATCTACTGTTTCAATTTTAATGCCATTACAAATAATCTCCAATTAATTCGATTGTACAAATACAAATCAACCGTATCACTCGAACGATGTTCCCCGTCAGAGAGAGGATCGCGCTTCTTAGCTAGGAAAAAAGCGATCGATTCAGGGTTTCGCGAAATTCATGGAACTCGTATTGTCTGGTTTCGCCCGCCATCATGATCTAACCGTGCGCCAAATTTCCGTTCTCTCCCGTTGCGAATTTCATTGTCGAGTGTGTTCACATACCGCAAGATCGTTCTTCGAAGTTTTATCGTTGGTGGGCCAGGGCGGCCGGAATTCCGTATGGGATTTAAATGTTTGCGTAACACAGAAAAACACACAAATACACACACACACACACACACACAGAGACACAGATAAAGATCCAGTCACACGAAGAAGATATCACTCGAGTGGCAAAGAACAAAGAAGACGAAACACTATAGCAATATAATTTAATCGAGGCGAGGTACGACGTGTTGTACATAGTGTATGATTGTGAATTTAGATTTACGAATCGTGTAATTAAGAGGAAACGATAAACACGGTGAAAGTACTGAGGAATCATTAGAGCCGAAGGGGGTCGCAATCACCGACCCATGTGTGGTCGGGATGTTTTACGAGTATATACATACATAGTATATATATATATGTATACACACGCGTGGCCCACACGCGAAACGTGCCGAGTTAGGATCGTATAATACGAGGAACATAAATCTGAGTCAAATCTGAAGAGGGGCGCGATGGTTCCATTGATTCACATTTATGGCGTTTAAGATAATTGTATTTTTCTCTCGGCAATCTTTTTTGGTGGCGTACAAGAATTTATAAATATATATACATATATACATATATGTATACACGGATGATAAATTCGTCATATTTACGTTTTACTGTAATTTTACATGATCCATATCTGATCGTTACCGATACGTTTCAAACAATAAAGAGAAACATTGAAGCATACATGTTGGTTGATTCTTTGTGTTTTACACCTCGATCCTTTCTGGAGTTTGTACAGGTAAGATACTATTTCTTTAGCGTTTTCGTAATTTCTATACACATTTTTGAACTAAGAGAAGGTGGGAAAATATTTTTGTATTACAAGGATTTAGTGGTCTGGAAACCAATCAGTATTTCGCGAGCGTCAAAAACTGCAACCTATTTTTCTGATCGAAACGGAAACTCCGTGAAAACAACATTCCCGTATACACCATATTCGGGGTTTTCCGATATATCTCCAATCAGTTTCACACGCTGGATGATTTCTGGAACGCAACCAAAAATAACTCGATCAGAAACCATGATGATTCCAGATATATTAACACGTTAACAGAACTTTGATTAACCCCTCCCCCCCCCGTCTCGTGTTCATCCGCAGTCATCCAAGGATTCAATTCGCCTGGAAAGTATATTATGCGAACGTGCATTTCATACTGTCGCGAAAAAATAAGAAAACTATTTTGTACAACACAAACAAACTATACCTGTAACCTCAAGTCAATTATAACCGCATAGTTCAACAACGACCCTTAATTAAATAACGAGCTAAAATAATTTGCAATCGTTTCCTCCTTACATCGTCAAGTCTCGAAATTAAAGTAAATCGAGAAGAGACCGCATTTAACACGCACCAATCCCGACAACTTTTTCCCATTTCGCGGTGAAAACGTGGGAAGGGTGGTTGGCTGGCAGGAAGATAAAGACGATCAAGGGTAAGGCGAGACGAAAGCGCTTTAGCGGGCGGTAAACAGTGAAACGGGGGAATCTAAATCCGTACCGGAAGGATTCACAAGGAAACGGAGAGAGGCTCGGTATAAGCCGGTTCTCGGGTTTCGATCTATCGGCCGAACTCAGAGGGGGCAGGTAGAGGCGGCTCTTCTTCCGTCTCGATTCGATTTCCAGATTAATTAAGGATCGCTGGTCTGAAAGGACGCCCTCGAGATCCTTTCAACGGGGTCGAGTGTCCGTTCGGGAAAGGTGTAACGAGGCGCCGTCCACCGATTCGAATCCGTTTCACGAGACAGCGACCTCGATAATGACATTTTTCGCCCGGTTCCAGTAAGTCGATCTTACACTGGAACACGGGCAGTCGGATACCGTTAATGAGAAACGGACCAAAACGTGTCCCACCATCGTGATACGAATTCGTGTCCTTGCCACTTAAGGGACTCGTTAATGGGCCACCACTCATCCCTCGACAGAAGTGTTTACAGCTGGTATGGCATGGTCTTGAACGTACAGAGTGTACAATCGTTTTATGAAATTTAATTATCGTTCGTCTTTGTCACAAATTAACCTCTTGGGAGATACTGGCACGTATGTGTACGTTTAGTATTTCCTTCATTGAAGCATCATTCGGAAACTGTAATTAAATATTTACTAGGAAATTCTCTAACAGAAAAGGATTGTCGTTAATTTTTGTAAATGTATTTTAATTAAATACAGTCCAAGAATAAGGAAAATATTTTTTCTGGTCTCATTAAGTTCGTCCCTGAAGAGGTTAAAATAGATTACGTAGTAGTACGTAGAAACGAAATGCAATGTAGTGGGCACTCGAGTCGATTTTTTATATTTGTCTTACTTTTTTCATAATGAATCACGTGATACCCGATTTGAAATATTATTCGGCTGAACCCTGTATGCTCAATACGTAAATCCAAAAACGACCTATGTGGTTGATCTATTCTGAAAAGAACATTCATGGATTCCTCAGATTACTAAACACTTCAATTACTGGATAAGGATTTGATAAAATATTGCACTACAAATATTGGACAATCGTTGCAAACTTTATCTAGAAACAGACCCCACAGACTCCACTGTAAAAATGAACGATAGTAACGTTCGTTTACTGTACACAGCTCATAAAATGAAATGCTTTCCTGTGCTCATAGATGGACACACAGTTCCTCTACAAAGTTCAGCTGTGTAAAGATGCCAGAATACTTTTAAATCTTCTAGAAAAACGAAAAGAAAACCAAAATCGACAAGGGTCGTTCCTTTTTACGAGCCCCTCAATTTCACCCATGAAGGTTGGCAGAGCGTCGATTTCGTACGCGCGCCCTCCCGGATAATCGGCTTTTCTACGTGCACTCGGATGCCGATTAGTTCAATGAGAAATTCACTCATTTCGCGGGGAATGGCCCGTGGCCTTGTGTTCCTTTCCACGGGAACAGTTGGCCACGGAAAAACAAGAGAGACCTAGAAACCAGGGGGAGAGAGAAGATAGTTTCGAGGCGGTCGCGTTTGTAAGACGCTCCGAGGCACAAGCCAAGCCCTCCTATTATCTCCGCATTGTTTTATCGTTGTTACGCGCCTGCGGATGCTCGCGCGGGCATTTCCACGGTACCTACGTGAAACAACGCTGCTCCCTGCCTCTCTGTGCAACCAGTCTGCTTATTTCTGGAGCGAGCTATTCCCCCATCCCGTCGCCGACGTTTCTCCTGCCGATTGCGCAAACACGTGTTTGTTTTCGTCCGTGTACTGGAGAGGGTTTGTTTGCGCTCGCCTGGGCGAATGTGCGAGCGTGTTTTTGCGAGGCGTACGTGCGCATTCCCTCTTACGAGGAGGAACCGGAAACTGATACGAAATCGATAGATTCGGGACCCCACAGGCTACGTGTGCCGACAGCACGCCCTTATGCCACGTGTCGAATTCGAGAGGATTTCCTGGAGAATAAAAGCGGTGGTGGGCAGGAGTAGAAGTGTTGTTGACGATTATCGACAAGTTAACCGTAACCTATCGATAGATATTGATATATTGATAATATTGTTAATATTAGAACTACCAAAGCAATTCAAATTACTGGTTAGGATTTCACTAGTCGAGGATAAAAGTCGTAGTGGTCCTAAGTAGACCTGCTGCTGACAATTATTGTCGATAAGTTAATGATAATTTATTTGACAGGTGTTGATATATTGATAATATTGTTAATATTAGAACTACCAAAGCAGTCAAAATGACTGGTTAGTATACCCTTAGAAAATGTACGAGGAACAATTTCCTCCGATTCGAAAAACGGGATGGATCCATTAAGCGATCAAACACGGGGGATGTTCAACACGGTCTTCTCCTGTTACGATAATCTGACTTGCTCTTCGACGACTGGTCTGGAAAGACGTAAAACTTTAATGGCCGTCTAATGTACCAACAACCATTATATAGTCAAGTATACAGAAATAGACAGAAAATGGAGCGCTTGAAAAATCTTACTTCGCCTGAAAGTATTTGTTCGTGACGGCTGACCTAACAAATGTTCATATTAATTTAGTAAATGTAAAATATGTAAAAGTGTGTTAAAAGCAAAAATATGAAATCATCAATTTAAAGTGCACTTTAAATAGGAACTGAATAAAGATCTCTGGTGGTCTGACCAATGACGCACCAATTCTACTTATTCCACTCTTCCTTCAGTAACCTTTATTCTTATTCCATTTATCTAAAATTATGTTCATCGTATCCCGTCCATATAAGAGAGACTTTCAAACCAGAAATATTAGTAAAACGTATTCTGTGTCATAAATTTTCTTCAGGAGAAACAGTACTAGAAGTTCGACTCGACGTTGTATCCGTTTTACAGGGCCATGAAGTCAAATGTATCTCTCCTTTAAGGAATCATCGTAAAAGATAAAATCAATTTAACAGCGGAAATAAAATGTTGACTTCTTCATATAGATTACCCTTTCTAACGTCCAGAAATATTTTCGTTCGCATCTCTAAGAAAATATCGACCGTCGTTACAAAGACGATCAGAACTTTCGTGACCTCTGGGAAAGATTTATCTTTAATTAAACTACACTTGGACATTTCTCGTCTTCTTCTGCCTCTCGGGGGAAAGATTTTCGGTTCATTTTTCCTTCTCATATTGCGCTGATTTCACCTCCGTGGATTATAATACCTCACGTCGCGCGCTTCAACTTACGGGCAGTAGGTGAATAAGTGAAAAAGAAACGGAGCCGGGCGCGTACGTGACCTCTCACGCCGATGAATTTGTAAAAATAAAGAAGAAACGAATGGCCCACGGGCAGCGAATCAAGACTGATATTTGAAATGCAAATGGGTTTACTTAACGGAAGACGCATAAATCCTCGGAAAATAAATTTCCTGGCTCGGAAAGATTACAGGCGTGTATAAAGACATACAACGGCTGAAAAAGGTCCTCTCCCCTGTACATTATACTTCGTTCCCTTTTGCATAATCTATTTGACAAAAGAAAAATGCGAACTACCCAAGTTACGATGTCCGTGTCGGAAGATCGAACGCATAAATTCCCCTTTCGAGCACTGACATACTGCTGTTGTTTTCGCAACTTTTTGGAATTATATTCTCTAAAGACTTACGCAGAATCAATTAAAAAACTACTACATTATTCAAAACAAAATGTGACCCTTGTCACTTACGTCGTTAATAATCCAAACAAACAACTGATGCGACGTTAAATAATAATAAAAAAAAGGCTTGAATAAGTGATAACTAAATATCTGTGAAGAAAATTAATCGGCCATTTTGTTTTTTCAATTACATGCATTGTCAAAGAAAAAAAATGAAATATTACGTTAAAAATTTTGTTACAGCCACTGTAGAACGAAGATCATGTACTCGGCAAGAAAAGAAAATTCTATTGTTTGATAAATGGAACAAAAATCTTCAGTTCTTATCTTTCAGTAACACTTTTCTATTTTCGTCAGTTTTTCGCTACGTTCTCCGACCGACACAGAATTCGAGAAAATACATTATATCGCCCGATGTATCCCGGAAACAGGGAACGAACGGACAATTACCGGGGTGGAACGTTGATTAAACCTAGCGTGATTTCCCGGGCTTTCCCGCAGACAGCCGTGTAGAGGATAGAAAGAGAGAGAGAAAATTCTTTTGTGCCGCGGCAGAAAAGAAAGAAGATTTCATACAGGGTCGAGCGAGCAACCCGTTCGTGCATGATGCACACGTAATACGCACTTACTTGGAAATCGTGCGAAACCAGATTCCCCATTGGTCACGAAACACAAGGAGCAATCGTTCGGAATTAACGCTGGCCGTGTCTTATATTTACCTTTCGCTTGTAATTTCGCTGCGAAACACGACCGTTCCATGCTCTCGACTCTCTGTGTATTTCATGCAACAGCAACGATGCGCGCCTGGAGGTGAACGTGAAATGAATAACAAATTTTGCGGGGGTGGAAAGTATACAGCTCGAAGATCATCGCACCTGGAGAAATTCGTATTGTTGTTTGGCGCTCTCGCAACATTAACAGATGTTTCACTACGATGAGCAGATATTTAATGTCTAATACGTTCAAACAAACATTCGAGACGAACTTAATTAACCCTTCAGATTGGTAGTTAAGTACTGACAATATGGCAATTATTTTAACCCTTTAAAGCTGGAATTATGTCATCGTAATTTTTTTATTCCACATACTTGAAAACCTAACTGTTCAAATATGACTTTGTAATTTCTTTTTTATTTTGTGTATTTATTCAATGAAGGCTGACATCACTTTATAGCATCTCAGAGGACTTCAATGAAGTAGTAAAGTCTTAGTCGGGTTCTACGGTTATTGGTTCATGGCAGCATGTTATTGTAATATAAATGGTACTATACAAAGCAGCGTCAGGATATGAAGGGTTCAGTGAATTCATTGTTCCGTGGTAATTTAACATACCAGGTGTACCGATGAGTAATTCACTATTTCGTGACGAAGTTTGTGTTCGTGTCTATTGAGAGTCATGAACCTACTATTTTATTTGCATTGGTACCGATTTTTCAGCATCTTATTCTATTGTGATTTTTGTAAATCACACGTTACGAGTCTCGTACTTGAAAATTATTCCAAGAAACTCAATTCACGATAAGACTCCTCTAAATTCTACGGTAATTAGATCCCGGAGGATTTCGAACTTGTTCTTCCTGTTTCTAAATAGGGATTGGTGCGTGATTCGACTGGGGAATTGTGGTCCGGATCCTCCCCCACGATTCAGTACGCGTCCAAAATTCAGTAAACCCCCTATAAATATCTTAGCGGCGATCCTGATCGACCACTTACAGTATTCTCTCGCTAGACGAGACTTGCTTGGTTCTATCGAATGACTAATAAAGAGGTCGCACCGCGATGATTCGTCGAATATTATAATCGAAAATATTTTTTCACTGAGAACTCTCAAAAGATCAATCAAGTTCGAAGGAACACATTTTCAAGGTGTTATTCTTTAAGAAAATACATCAAGAACAATCGATTTTTGGATCCCTCCGAATGGGAATACCCGATTAAGGCTTTAACTTACGACCTGACTTATCGGTTCCAGGACCTATACCTTCCTAAGCGAATCATCAGCGGTAGGGAACGAGGGCGTTTCGAAACGTTTGTCGTCGAAGGGCTCAAAGCCTGGTCGTCGACGTAGCGTGTCACGTCGGACGTCGGCTCACAAAAGACAAGGAACGCGCGTGCAGTTGGGGGATGGCGGGGTTTCATTTCGAAACGGAGAGTCGACGAATATAATTACTTTTCGAGTGGAGCGCAATTTTCCCGACGACTAATTTTAACTTCCAACGGAAACGTTTTGCACGGAGGACCGGTTGATTTATTTGCCTCGGGCTTCTTCTTCGTCGGCGTTGGGGGAGGGGGTTGTGACTGCATAAAAGGCTTCGGTGTCCAACGCCCTGGCCCCTGTGGGGGGAACGTCTCGGAGGTCGAATGGGAGAGCCATGCAAGATAACGATGACACCTTGATTCCCATTAACTTGAATGCGCCATGGCTGGCTATGAGTGCGGGGTTAAATAAGTGGCGGATAACGTAGCGGCCGTATGATTTATAATGTTACGCGGACGGAGCGGAAAAAAAGCTCCGTGAAGGGAAAGAGAAACGCGCGGGAAATATTGCCGGCACCGGCCGCGAGGCCGAAGAGAGGAAGAGTGAGATTTACAAAGGATTTAGAAATGGAAAACAGAGATAACGTTTCTCCACGAAATGTATACCTCTCGCTGTGATTTAATTCTATGTTATATTATATAAGCCCGGCTTCGGAGGTGTTTCGTTCGAGGGAAACTGCGGTGGAATTGCGTAAAATCAAGAAGCGTCAAGAATTTCACTTGATCTCACGCGAGCTGAGAACTGTCTTCAGGGTATATATTTTACGGTATATACTGTGGTGTCGTGAGTGAAATTAATTCTGTTTCAACAGGACAAATAAGTGCTTCTGTCCCGAAAAAGTCATCTCTAAAATCGTTTTCAGATGTCTGCAAACATTAACTCTACAAGTAATAATAATATTAATGATTGACTATTAGCTGAATTGTAAATAAAATTGTTTCATAATTGAAATTGTTAACTAGAAAATAAAAGGGATAAGCGTATAAATAACAGAAATAAAGACGGTCGGTACGTAACAGCTAAATCAATATATTAATGCGTGTAATATCCTTTATTGCTTTTTTTAATATCAATTGAGTCTAGCCCATTCGTTACCGAGGCTTTTACGCGGAACCCTCATCAATCGTTCATTTATGAATGTGCCCCGATGACGCAGAAATATACGGGTGCGCGCGGGACCATCTATGATTCAAGCTGATACAGTCTATTATTATTATGAGTCTCCGAGCATTTATACAAACTCATATTTTTGTCGATTCATTTACAATGGGGTATCATATTATTAGAGCCACCTGCATAAATTGACGATTTTAGAATTTCGACTGTGTTTTTATAACTACAAAAGCTAAGTTTAATTGTTTCGTGTATTTCCCGTGTACGTAAACATAGAAAAAAAAAACATATTTTTCGTCTTGCTTGAATATTTTGAGCGATAAGACACAAAGAAATAGTGTGCCCAAAGAGTAAGAATGAATTCTTTTATTCTTTTGGCAGACCACTGTTATTAGTAGACTGAAGATTTTATGGATTCATAGAATATCCGATTTTCTAAAATTCAGTATAGTAAAAAGTTTCAGAATGTTTATTCAGGTTTCCTTTCCATTTCAAACCTACTAGAATCTATACATTTCCAAATCTATAAAATGCTATATTTGCATAAATATCCACAGTCAAGTTACTACTAATACCTGTATAAAAAGATGACAAAGGGGTCTTCCAATGTTTCGACAAGAACCAGTGAACGGGGTGAATAGCGACCTATCGGTGCAGCCTGGGGGGCATGGTACGAAATTATTTGTAACAGTTCGATCAGGATAAGATCAAGATGAAAGAAAACGAAAGTTCGTCGAAGATTAAGGCGGAGTGTATTGGCCAGCGATAAAAGGAAATTTTCTCAAAGAACGGCCGGAAAGTTGAACTATTAGGTCGTTATTCGGCGAGAAAGGAGATCGCAGCGAGGTTAACAGGAGCAAGAAAAAGACGTCGAGCAACTTTCCTGACAGCTCTGATCTTAAGTTTTCCGACTTCTTATGACTTCTTTCGCAATAAAGCTATGTACGTGAATCGCATCATTAGGAGCCTTTTATCCTCTGAAATTAACCCTGTTACGGCGCCTTTGTAAAAATAACAGTAAAACACGAACTAACGCTTGCAATTAAGTGGCGTCGTTGAAATTGTGTTTCCTAATTAATTTATTTTTTTTGCACTTATTGCCTTGAATGAAAAGGTTTCACGTTTTCTACGGGATGTTACTATAAAACCTAGTTATACAACTCCGTAAATAATGGTTACCATTAATAACATAATCCAGCAAAGTAATAGTTCTTCCCTTTCATCGTTCCATCTAGTATTTTATCACTCACTTCCTCTACAATTGAATTTTCAACCTTCGTTGTTTAGTTATGTAATTCTTTTGCTACTGAATGATTTCCTTATTATTTTCTTTTGTCATTTCGTTGTTCTGTTGAATCAGAGTCAATGGTCAAGTGTTGTTCACTAGTATCCAACGTTCACCTCACTAGCTTCATCACGAACACAAGCCTGTTATTTTGCTCCGACTACAGCCATACAAACATCACCAGAAAAATCATATATTCCCCGCTCGGAAAAACCATCATAGAAATCCCAAGGAAGAAAACGATCACAGCCCCAGAACACACACACACACAGCGAACTATACCAAGTTCAACCGGCACGTGGCAAAAACTTCGTCCCAAACTCTTAATCACCTGTCATACAACACCATAATCATCCGAGGAGATACGTGTGTATCCCCTGGCAAAAGAAAGGGCTTAACGAAAGCATCCGGGGCGGAAATAACCGAAAAGAATCATTTCCAATAACACGCGAGCGGGGAGGCAAGAAACACGTGAGAAGATCTTGGTTAAAATTTCATAAACCACGTCGCGTGTTCGAGCACGATCTGCGATCTTTCCTATTTTAATATACCGACAAGCGGATCCTTTTTGCAGAACTTCGTGGGCAGAAGAGTTAACACCCTCTGACCAGCTTCTCACATGGCGATATACAAATTTCATAAAACTCCGTGAGAAGAGAAAAATATTCGGTTGGCCCGAAAGTTCGTGCACGTTTTTTAAGCTGGCTGACGTTCATGCAAACGATTTTCGACGCTTCATCATGATACTTGGAGAATTTTTGTAATTCTCTTCGTTATACAGGATGTAGACATCACTTTGAACATTTATAATATAGAAAGTAAGTTCTACTAAGACTTAAAGAAAATTTTTTTTTTAATGTTCTATGTACGATACTATCCTTTTGAAACCATTCAAACTGTGTCTGAAACATTTATCGTATCATTAAGAATAAAAAATATCAGGTGTTCGGTCTTAGATAGAACACCCTGCATAACGAAAATTATTGTTGATTAACTCGCAGAAGGCAAACGATTTTGATGACGTGGATACATTTCGACTCCCTTGCATCGTTCCTTCTGAATGTATTTATTGAATTAATTATATACTAAATTATAGAAAGAAATTCTATCTTCTAACTCTTTTTTCGTTAAAATGTACGATTAAATGTTAGCTACCTATCATGTGCTTTCAAGATTTGAATTAAAGTTAGTTGCTTTTCTTCATCGCATGAAAATTGCAGGAAGTTTTTGGCCAACCCGATAGAATAGGAACGGAGGTGCACGTGTTGTTCGTGCCAAGCTTGCCGTTATGTTATCATCGATCTCCTTACCGCCGTTCGAGATTTTTCTTCCTACAAATTATCCCCGGCAAAGCCCAGATACACACACACACCACTGGGACTTCTTGCTCCTCTCGCTGCGCGCTGATTGATAGCGGATCGTGATGGAAGGAATGGCAAAGATAACGGTATTTACAAGCGAGACCCCGGCAACCCGCTTTAAATTGTAGATAAACCCCCGGTCCAATAAATGAGCCTGGCTCGGGCACCCTGGGCCATTCCGCTTCGCCCTCTGTTAACGACTTCCATCGTACTCCTTTATGCAAAGACGTTGTATTTATGTCGCGCGGAGAACGAAAAATTTCTGGCGGAAACGACGGTGCAGTGTGTGTTTCGTGGATAAGCGATACATATTGCGTAGATGGTTTTAACGATTTGGGAAATTGTGAATTCGTTTCTCACTCAACGTATAGTGATCGATTTTCTTAAAGTAATATTTATTGGCGATTGATAACTGGAAATTCTGATTAGATATTTTTGTTATTCTAATATAGATGTACGATCTAATACAGATAGATTTTACGCTTTCGTGACTTTGATAATTCCTTTTTTGCCGAACAGTGCCGATCTAGTTTCATCGACTAGCATTATTACGGATTTGTTAGTTAGGACTAAAAAATTCGGAAAAACTAAAATTGAGAATAAGCAAGAAGGATGCTTGTAGTTGTAACGTGCAAATGTACTATGCTTTGGTCGTCGAGGAAAAACGAATAAGCTTTCTGCGGTTTTGTTTGTACCGGTGCAAAGCATCACAATGGAATTTTCCTGTTTCTGTGATTGAGATGTAAAACTTCCATTATTTAAATTAACAGAGATACATAACATGGAGAAGCTATCGAGTTGACTCGAAAGTATCTCTTACAGTAGTAATAGATATATATTGTTTAAAAAGTATATTATAAAATCTGAAATTAGTTTTTACTCAACAGCTATATATTTTTTTCTTTTAGTTATCTGTGATATTTAACTGAAACTTAAATTCTCTGGATTCCCTCGATCTATCGACCTCCGTTTTTCCACTCTCAGTAGAAAAACGCCATTTGTTCGGTCCACGGGTTACGGGATCACAGGACACCGAAAGACGTATTCGTAATGGATTTGTTCGCAGCGTTAATGTACGTTGCGAAAAAACAGAGCAACGTTTCGATAGCGTACCGTCAATGGATTGGCGTTAGCATCGGGGGACCTGCGGGACTTTTCTGGGAAAATAACGACCGGGGACCTTCGATTGCCCACAAACATCACTGAAATAAAATCATCGTTTGTAAGTCGCTGCATTCGGTATCGACTTTGCACAAATTTACGCGCCACACTACTGTTTATTAAAACGTTTTCAGTCTGATTTCATGAAAGGAAATTTGTCGATAATCATTATAAATAGTTTCCTTTCTATATTCACTGTTAGAACCATATGATTATCTATATGTGTTCGTATTACATACATCGTGTTTAATTATTTAGTATAGTCGTCAGTAGAGCGCGCCACTGAATGATAATATTTTCATTGTCGGCTTCTATACTTGCAGTTTTCTATGTTTTGTTTAATATTTTGGCTTTATGTAGTTTATCGAAGTTTATGTTTTTAAATAAATGATCCAATACATATAGTGTGTGCATCATCACATAACACATCATTCACAATCTGTGATTCATCCTGCATGACGATTTACACAAATGCAACAGAACTTCTGAAATTGATATTGCTCTAGCTGAGGGTAATTAAAACCAAAGGGTAATTATAACAGGGTAATTACACTAAATCCGTGCATGAACACGAATTGTTAACGTTTTCATCTACATAGTGAAAGGGGTTTGATATGACTGGAGGTTACATTACATCGACATTAACAACCGGGAAACTCATTAGGTAAAAGGATCCATCGGATGCTGCGGGCGTCCTATTACAAATTATGCAGACACAACAAGAAGACAAAGAATATCGCGAAACGTTCACGAGGATTGTAAATATCTATTTTGTTTTTCCGCGTTACACGTTCTGTGTGCCCGTGGCACAATGGACCGCATACCAGAGATCCGACTAACGACGTTTATTTATTTTGCGTTAATTAAAAATTTCATTGGTAAGCCGCATTTCCGTTACCGTCCCGCGCGAATACCTTTCGGTGAACGCGTAATGAATTCTCCCACGTGTAGAACGTGTCTAAACGGTTGTAAACGGTGACTGGTAACAGAAATTGTTTCGGTGTCGATCAGATATGATTGGGTTACCCTTTGAAATGTTAAAATCTAGGGACTCGAAATAAAATAAAAGAACTTTTTAATTTGGGAATTTACCTTCACTTTCAAAAATCAATTTTTCCATTTAAGAAATCGTTTGAATTCTTATGGGAACAAAATATGTTACACTTTACCTATTATGTATGTATAAGATGAAATTTTTGTTATGTCATGATTATCAACGTCAGCTACAATTCTTTATAGGTAAACTTATAATATTATAATATACAATAATATTAGAACACCAGCGTTAAAATTGCAAAAAAATATGATAATTCATAGAGATTGTATATATTTTGCGTAAAATTCTTAACCTTCAACATACCTCAAAAAATTTGTTCTTTATACCCAGAATAATTTTCTAACAACTTATCGAATTTTTCTCGCGTTTCAGAGCCATCCTAATATTTATGGGCGGGAGTGTATTTCGACGGCACCTCATCTTCTCTGATATGCTCCGTCGAAATCCGAATCGGTTAACAATTAATCACGTTGTTCTACCTGCGATCGGTATTGCTACAGCCGCGACTTCATTACAGCATCGTTCGTCGACCGTCAGAAAAATAATGAATACGTCGCGCATCGAGGACACGATATCGTGTTACCAGTTACCGCCATTAACGCCCAGTCGATCGGCGTCCGATTCCGACGAATTAATATCGATGACCGTAATGCGCACGGAATTTCGACGCGTGATGGAAATTGGACCGCGTATCAGCGTCAATCACGTCGTCGGACAGGCAGACGGTCCCGTGAACTATTTCAACGATGACCATAAACTTTCACCGCATTGTAATTCAGTGATTACGATCAATCTCTCTCTCCCTCTCTGTCGAATCGATCCCCTTCCGTCCATTCCAGCATGAACAAGATATTGGGTTGGCCGAAAAGTTTGTACGCGATTTTGATCCTTTATGGCTCATTAACTGTTTAAAGACCTGTATAACGATCTTAGATATTGCTATTTTCCACTATGTGTTATTCGAATTAAAATTGTGCCCAACCTCTGTTATCTTCCCATGCTTTTGTCGAAATAATGAGGGTCCTGGTTCGGCCACGAACAATCGAGGTCTCGGGCTGCTCTATTATCCGACAGCTCGCAATACATTGGAGTGTAGCTGGCCCACCATTATACGGGCAGCCGGTCAATTTCGCGACGCGAATCGAAATCTCTCGTTCACGCGGCTCGTTCGGTTTGATAAGATTGGAACCGGGACAGCAGCCGGATACGCGGCGAGCCTGTGCGGGGGTACCTTTCCTGCGGCTTTCATGCAGCGATTCGGATAATCGAGTGTGTCGTGTGTTTCGTAATTGGTTAGGATTATTGTAATCGTTCCACGTTGTCCGCGTTATTTGTCCGTTATTGTGGACGCCACGGGAAAACGAATTGGAACTCGTTAAGTTAACCCGGGAATAAGGTTTATAGTGATCTTTAATTTTCTTATTTATTCACCTGATGACTAGACTGTGGATTTTTATTGCAAAATAGCATTTTACAAAGTGATAAAAAGAAAGGGAAATCATCTAGAAAACTGAACATTTTTTATGCTGTTTATATTTACAATATGGTCCCAGTATCAATACTCTTATCATTCTTTTGTAATAAATCTGAATTTTGAAATAAATATTCGCATTTTTACACGTAATCTGGTCATACAGAAATGATAGATGTGTAACTTATTTCGAAAAAGTAAAATAAAATTTTTTAATGTGATAGACGGTGCCTCTGTATAGGGCTGGTTGATATGACTGACTATAAACAGACATTTTCTACTTGACATAAATGCCGATGGGTTCTACACGCTATTCTTTGCTTTCCCATCGACCTTACTATTTTCTACCAAATCTAATGGTAAAGTACTACCATAATAGAATTTTATCTTTACACCATCCTTCCCATTTTATTGTTTTTGTAATTAATTAAACTTACCTTTCTGAATTTTCTTACAATCACCAGAAACTTCCTATATACTTCAACGAGACCAACTTCATCGAAAACAAACGTTTTCCCTGACACTTTCAAAACCCCATCAAAATTCCTAGTGGAGAGGCACAATAATCACCCGATCGGACTAACTGGATTACAGAGAAAAAAAAGGAGCGAAATCTGCGGACAGTTCAGCGAATCGAAATGGACACCGTTCACATCGGGAGGCTTGTACTAGCTCTCACGCGAGTCCCGATAGTTCGTGGCCGAGCATGGACCCGAACACAACGGTGCAATCTAGTCGGAGCCATGCGGTTAAGTATATTACAGAAACTGCGCGAGATGACTGGTCCATTTGTAAATGAGATTGAGGGGCGCAGTGTCCGTGACTCGTATTCAAAAATCGAAGAAATTGAATCTCGAAGTTTCTGATTTCGTTTATGTGGAATTGAACAGGTACGCGTTCCCACAATCTAAAAAAATTCTAATCTAAAGGTATAAACAACAGATTAAAAGAGTGTTGCACCAGTGCAACATTGGACGTTAAGGGGATAATTCCATCATTTCTGGACTTGTTGAACGGTGTAATATTTCCTAGCGAATTATCATATTAACATATCAATGATCTGTAAAATAAACCTAATATAACGAAAAAAATTACATTACCGATTATTTATCGGCACACATTCCTTAGATTGTATACTCCAGACGCAAAAGTGATTGCTATCGGAGAAAGCAGGAAAATAGTAGGATCGTTTGAACGCGATATTCCCGTGCAATGTCGTGACGAGGAGCGAGGGAACGGATGACGGTAACGGGTAAAAATTGGATTTAAGGCTCGAGGGCGGCCTGGTGCCGAGGAAAATATTGTCTGCCCTCTCGTCGCCCGGTGATGAAGTGTGTATTAAGTCGAAACCCAGCCGCTCCTCTCGTTCCCGGTCGAGCCCAGTAGCTCCTCGAAAGTTTTCGAATTCCGCGTGTCCGTTACCCAGAAGCCACGCGCGCGCGCCTCGATACCGCGTATCACTTGGAGAACATTCATTAGCGGTCGCGTTCGTTCCGCAGGTAGGCGAAACACTCGTGGGTTTACGTAATTGCGACACTCTTTGAGTTATTAAGTTGTTGCGTCGAACTCCGTGGAGCGTTAATTTTCCTGGATTAATTTCAGTTTTCTCCTCCGCTCGTTACGCGTGCCACTCGAACCAGCCTATTTGGTTATTATATCGTCGGGCCCGTCTTGGTTAACGTAGGTATCGTGTTAACGTCGAATAACGAGACAGGGTTGCGCCAGTTACGCTTAAGTAATTGACGTCTGACGACTACCAGAATCGTTCCATAGGTAGACAGGAAAATATTTACCGTTGAATTTCATGATACAGTAAAGGCTCCATGAGAGTTCGAAACTCAGGTCCGCTTCAAAACTTTCACGGTGCACCGCGAATCGTTTCAACACCTCACGAATCTACTGTTTCTCAAAGCCCTACCCTTGGCAACAAAAACATGGAGGGGGCAGAAATTATGCTCTTTGTACGTTCTCTCACGAGGAACTTCTTAGCCAACTCTCATCGAGTCTTTACTGTACCTGGAATTATTACTATTCAAGGACTATACAATATAAAGGACTGTAAATGTTGGTAATGTGGATGCAGAAATGTTTAGAAATTGGATAACAAATGTTCATAATTTGGATAAGAGAAGTTCCACTGTGCCGAGTTAGCGTGTCCAAGATAGATTTAATGTGTCCATACACCTTCCACGGTGTCTATGTACCCATTTCTAAGAGTCCGTTCGTGCCCGATACGCTCGCCATCAACGTTTTATTTACTCTGACCGTCGAAATGGTAGATTTCCTTGGTGGTACGTTATCTTTGAAAGTATACTTTACACTGCTAACACTAGCCGGAGAAGAAAAAGATACTCCAGAAACTGTGTTGTTCGTTGCAGTGGAAGAGGCGATGGAAGTACGGAGAGAACGAACGAAATAAGGTATCTTAGCAACGATTCCCGATGCTCACTTACGAATCAGACTTTATTGAATTTTTGTGTTCACAAAATCCTTTGTTTGTATGGAACTTAGATAGATCTGAAAATCTTAAAGTATCCTTCGCTCACACTACGTATGCCTAATATATTTTGGCTCAGTCACAATATAAGTAATAAAATATAAAGGTACTTACATTCGTTGATGGTGGAGCTTTGCCCAAGGACAGTGATGAAATATGTGATGAATGTGAGTCCTTCGTCCGAGGATACCTTCTCGAGTGTTCAGTAATTAAATATGCGATACATCTGAAACAAAGTATAAATAATCGTATTGAATGGTATCTGATTTTCTTATACGATCAAAGATACAAAGCCTAGCTATTGTTCTCCTAAAGGAAAAGATAGTACGTTTTCCTATCCAACAACCAACTGACCTTCAACGTGGATGTAATACCCAGGCAATATCGAAAGCCTAGCAGCGACAGAAACCTCCTCAGTTTTTTCCCCGCGATCGGAGTAACTGCAACTAAAGTAGCAATTCCGTTTGATTCGTTTGTCGGAGCACGAGTTTTATCGCGTCCCCTGATCGTACCCGTCGTCGTTTTTGCGAAATTGTTCGATAACGTCCAATAGCGCGTGAACCGACGAACAAATAAGATCGGAAAACGGGAAAATCTTTCATTGCGCATACAAAGAGACGTACACGCTCGAACATCCATACACACACACATGCGCACAGGTACGGAAGCAGAGAACACACAGCGTTTGTCACGAACGCCTCCACGTTCACCGGAACTATGTTAATTTTATTTCACCCTGCGTAACGTCTGGAAATCGAGTTGTCGCCTGTACGCCAACGGAATATCGACAACTTCGATCGTTTCGTTCACGTTTTTACCGATTGCCTGAGGAGCGAACGGTATCGCGAGGGGAAAAAAACGGAAGTTTGCTCATTGAACGTGGAGACACACTATGGCTTTAAGGGGACAGAGAGAAATTAACAATTATTTCTATGGATATACTTACTACCTGTTTAAGACTTCTGTTGTTCAGAGACACTGTTTTATTGGACATTAGTCGATTTTGTTTAGTCTATATTTACCTATTACTTACAACGTGACTGTATGGATAGTAAACGTTTTATTGTTATTATGAAGAAAAGAAAAGTTATATCTAATGACGATAATAAGTCAAATGGGTTTGCCAGAAGGTACACTGTTGTTTTTCCGCTCGATCCTCTGATTCTACGAACGATCAAGAATTCCCCGTTCTAATTATAATCCATATATATGCTCGGACTGTGTGACGAGCGAGAAAGTAAATTTTTAAACGTAATTTTTCCGCCGCCCGAACAAAAGGTACCAGAGGGGTTGCACGATCGCGAAACGCACGAAAACCATGGCCGGGAGGTAATTAATATCTCACAGAGGAATCGCACGAGCATAAAATGAACAATTAATATTACTAGGGTATTTCGTTACACGATTTTCCGCCGGAATGAAAATACGATTTCAATAATTGGCCATTATTAATGCACCACCCTCCAAGTTTCGTTTCTCTCCAGTTCCCGCAGGGGGCGGGGGTGTGCAAAACGAGAATAAAAAGGCAAGATAGAAAACAAAGAAAACTATCAACGAGGCGTGGACGCGAGTTTTTCGCGTTCGAAATGTTTTTTTCCGCTCGGTTTGCGTTCGCGGGCGCGTTGATTCGTGAGACCGCTCCTCGAATCGCGAGTAATTACAGCGTATCGTTTCTTCGCGAGCGAAAGTTTGAAGAGTTTCTCGCAAAGGACCGATATCGATCGACAGGAAACTTGGTAGATTAGATTGAAAACTCGATGTTATCGAGCAACCGTGCGCGATCGTGAAGGGACGATCGAAGTTTAATTACTTGGCGGACAAACAGAATTGAGCGGCGAGACGTTTTACAACGGACATTACGATTTTTACTGGTTCGCCTCGAGCTACGGTTGTGTTCGAATTCCTTGTAACCAGAACTCACGAATGGGGGTAATTGTTCGAAACTGTGACTAATTATTGTCTCGATGCATCCGGAATTCGATGAATTGGATCGTCGAAAGTCCGTCCACGGTCGAAATAAAATTCGAATCGATCGCTCTCGAACTACATTTCCCTCACTTACGATCGTTGAACTTCCTTATCGTGATGTGACAATCGTGATATTTTATTGCAACGTTGTCACGTCTGGAAGTAAATTTGGTCGCTGCCGCGCTATCGTGGCCGAGCATCGGCACTCTTATTCATCGTAGATAGTGGCGGTGCTGCACGAAATTGTCTCGTAATTTCGTCGAGGGGAGGGGCACGTTTCGAGGACGTACCGTTCCGTTGTAAGTGCATTACGCGTCCCCCATAACATTTCCCGGCAATTTACGTATTTATTGTACTTCATATTCGCGCGTTTTCTATTAACGTGATAGCGAAACAACCCCGTGAATTTTCATTATCGTTCCGCAGCCGCGAATTATCCGCGAGAAATGACGCGCCGCTAAATTAAAACGTACGCAAGCGTGGCTGTTTAACTTTTTCAACGATTTAATTATCGTTACAGAGTCAATCATTTCTCGGTCACAATTTTTTGTCCGGGGTAATTATTGCGCGTACGGTCGAATGCTGTTCGCTGCTTATAGTTTTCACCGATTCGATGGATTTCCAGGTTCCATTTTTGACGAACAAGTGGAATATATCAATGCTTCGGTCAGACATGTCGAATACACTAGTGTTTTGTTAAGTTAAAGGACTGGGGGTCTGAGAGATTAAGCAGTTTTTGGTGAAAAAAATAGAACAAATCAGTTTTTGTCAGATATTAAAGGAAGTACTAGTTAGACGAGGAAAATATTATAGTAAGTAGAATATGACAAGTATGTAGTCAGACAAGTAGAGTGTGGTTCGTCAGTGATTCGGCAAGTATATTGTGGAGAAAGTAACAGATTTATTACAAGCCTGTTCGCCAAAGTACCGTCATCAACGTCTTCATCTCTCTGTATTTCCCAGAGTTTACAATCCCCCTCCAAACGATTTCGTACCACGATAATCGTCACACAACCATTCCCACGGCATATCCGCCAGTTTCCTTGTCGAACGGTTTAAAGCCTCTCCCATGAAATAAACATTGGCTGGCAGGATTCTCGGACGAAGTATCGACGTTGGATAGGTGTACAACGTGGATGTGTGTGTATTCGAGAGTCGTGTGAAGAGGGAGAGGGCTCCGAGATTGGCTGAAATCGCAGTGTCGTCTGGGCCAGAAGCATTAAGTCCGCTCGCGGTCGAATTCGGGCGGAAGCTCCACCTGCAGACACACGGATAGGTAGGTAGGGGCGCGACAATCGTCGAACGAGAATCCTCCGAGCACTGTGAAACATTAATCGGGGCCAGGCTAAGTATGAAAGTCAGCCGCGAGTATTTGACCAGAAGCTCCCGAGCGTTTCCGTTTCGATTCGATCGAAATTACTTCCGTGGCACGTGTTCATATTGACCGGGCACGACTTAATAGAGTGGACGTGTTTGAACGTCTGCTTCCCCGTGTAATAACGATCGAGGCACATTCGCGAAGTGGCCCAGACGTTATTCCCGATGAAATATCATCGGGTCGTGGAACGGTGAAAAATGAAGAATTACACGGTGTCTTTATTTATATTAAGCGAACAAGTAAAACGACAGACACACCACGTCCGATTACACAACTGAAATTCTGTGTGAAATTGGATAAGTGGAACGTTCCGTGTCTACGGTCCGGCAAGTGGCACGGAATTCGTGTCCTATTGAACAAGTAGAAGGAGATCGTGCCTGGTTAGACAAGTAGAATGAGGTTCGTGTTTAATTTGACATGTGGAATTAGGTCCCTGTTTGGACGAACAAGCTGGGGATGCGATCGTTCATGATTTCGCAAGTGGAAAAAGATCTGTATATGGTTGAACCAACTCCTTTGTTTTTAAGAATATTAGCAAGTTTGTAATCATAGTTCTATTAGCGTGTTTGGGCAATTTCCATTGGAAAAATTCTTGTTGAAAAATTGTTCTATAGCGATTTTGTTGAAGATTGTTGGGAACCTCTAGGAACGACAATGCGTGGTATTTCTTCTGCCGATTGGTTTAAATATGTTCTGATTCCAACAGACTCGTGTCTAATCAAATACGTAGCACAACAGACGACGTAGAGTACGAACGTATTCGCTCAGACAACCAGAATAACGTTGAACCTTGATCAGACATGGTATATATCTCCGTCTAATCGGACAAGTAGGTTCGCGTAGAAAATGTTCCCTGTTCCCGTAATACGTGTTACACATTAATAAACGGCGCTATCGCGGCCAGTGTACAATCAGTTCCAAGAACTTTAAGGTATCTCGACATGATGTAGGTGTAGCACCGCCGAGAAAGCACCGGCGGGTGGTGGGTATTCGTCGTATTACACAATAAAGTCGCGTCCTAGGGGCTATAAAAAGCGGACAGCCAGCGCGACGGAGGGGATGGTAGAAAAGGAGACAGAGAATGAATCTCGCGGTATAATATTTCTTAGAGTAGCGGAGGAGGACTGATATCCTGATCTAAACGTAACTATCCCCCGAGGGCGGCGAGAAATGAAATTCCAGCTATCTCGGTACGTGGTCAAAAATAAAGTGAGCCCCTTTACTCGGCTGGCCACGTGTAATAGGGTGGATGGGGGCGGCGAACTTTCATGGAATACCGAGCAGACTCTCAGCCCCCGCACACGTACACCTGTATTATATACAGGTTGATCCATGAAACCATGACCGGCACAAGAGGAGGGACGCGATCGTTGCCGGAATTCCACGAATTCCTCGCCTTGGTAAACCAGAATGTACATTTCATGCGGCACGCTGTGCTCCGTTCACCCTGGTTTCGCTTCATTTCACGGCATCTCTGCGCAGCACAGAACAGCTTTTGTCTTGCATTAATTCAAACGGGACGCTGTTTATAAAGCAGGGCAGTATTCACCGTGTTTAATTTTTGGACTTTGTAGAAAGCTAAAATTGTATTGTACACTGAAATTCCCCGCAAGCCACGAATCACGGGAAGAATGAATGAAATGAATAAATTTAAACGGACTGATTCATTTGACAATCCAGGTAGATATCGATACAGAGAGAGGAATTGTTTCGATGTTACGATTCGCTAAGGTAATAAAAGTATGGTTGAAACGTTTCCTCGGAAATTTTACCCGAACACCTCAAAAGTTTCTCCGATGAAAAGTTAGCGAAATAGTTGCCACAAGAAAATTATACCACTCGGTCGCGGTACAACACTCAGACCCGCGACACCACCCCCCTTGGTAATCGCTGGTCGAGGGAGGGACAAACAGACGCCACCGTGAAGTGGTCCAACAACCGGGGCTAAAATGAAAAAAGTTTCGTGGCGCGACGTCGTTGCGAAACAAAGAACGTACCGTGAGAGCCCCGCCTAATCAGGAAGCTTGTCCAGGAAACGCCGACACGTTCGTTCGCCGATGATCGTCAGACTGATCGGGCATCAAAAGGAAACGTGATCGAAAATATAATCATTTCTAATTCTCTCATTCGGGCTAAAAATGGCCGACACGCGGGCCACGTCGTGTAAGTGTTCCACAGCGATTGAGAGAAAGAAGGAACGAAATCTACGTTGGCGACGGGGTTCTGCAGGGTGTAGGTATGTAGGTGCAAAATGGATAGTGGTTGCCTGCCTTAGCATTAATGTCGGGATTAGGTCGAGGCCGTTAGTCCTGTGACGACGTCGATGCGCCGTGGAACGTTGGTAGCCTCCACTCTGGGAGCTGGGAATATCCTGGAACTATCAGCCACCCTGTGGGCCAAACCCCTTTCGCTCATCCCCACGTTCCCTCGAAACCGTCCCAGCCAAGCTCCACCACTTGCTTCCAGCCACTCTTTAAACAGTCTACCAGAGGCGGGTGATGAGCAAGAGAGAGACAGAGAGGGGATAGATCCCCGTCTAATGGGATATCGATATATTCATGGAGGTTCATCTTCCAGCAGTCTCCTTTTCCCACCTCAAGAGCACCGGGGGCATCTTACCCTCGGATGCACCTCCTGATGCATGCCGAGGTAAGATAGGGTGCCAAGCTAATTGTTTTCAGCTCCCTCTCACTCTCCCTCGCCTTCTAACCGGCCGTCCAGATTCGAAATTCTCTTGTGTCCGTTGACTCTTCCTCTTCTACTACTTCCCATCTTCCCTTTTCTGCCGAGGCTTCTTCAACCACCCCCGACGACAGCTTCTTTTTGTCCTTCTTATACGCGGGTGGCGAAGAAAGAGAGTCAATGTCAGTTGAAAGGATCATCGGTCGTTGAACCCATCCCAACCCCCCTGACCCCCGCAAAGGGAGAGCCTTCACCGTTCATCCCGTGTCCTCTTTAGTTTGCAATGCAATAAGCGACCCTCGCCGCAGACTTTCGACCCCTTCGTCGTGCTCCGTGCAATTAACGTCTGGAGGAAAGTTTCGATTGTTTACGAAGCTGCGTACTTCAATGCGTTACGCCATCGTCGTCTTTTTTTCCGCTCGGCCGGGAACTGGGGGGTATTGTAGAACCTGCAACGGCGAGGCTTCCTCCACGGCTTTTCAAACCGACGCGAATCGGATCCCTCGCGCAACCACCAGCCCCCCCCCCCCCCCCCCCCCCCCCCCCCCCCCCCCCCGCCACTGAACAACTTGCCCGCAATTGAATCGCAGCGCGGAAAATCTCGCGCATTTATGAGAACGGAGGATCTTAATGTCGTCGCGGATTCAAGACGCTTGGATGCCTGGTCTTGTGAACCGACTTGGAAGTTGAAGTTTTGGTTAGCTGGAACACCGAGATTCGCAGAGTGCGAAATTTTGAAATAATTGCATGTGGTCTATAGACTCTCCGCGCAGAAAAGACCCGATAACGACGTTTTTTGAGTTGGGCGAATTCCAAGGTACGACACGAAGTCGGGCAAGTATAGTTAACTGGTTAGGGATATTTGCCAAAAGACTTTATCGGGATGGGTCTTGGTCCGAAAAAGGAACGATGAAAGTATAGTTAGCCAATGTGGAAGTATGTATTACGAGACTAGGCTAATTACTTTCGGCTTGCAGAGGAATTTCGATTACTTTTTTAACTATGGTCGCATGTTGGACTAAATTTATGCAGTGACTATCAGCGTGTAGTTCGAGATTAACAGGTTTGTTAGTAAAACATGCCCGAGCCCTGAGTGTCTTATTTGCTGAAGTTGATTAAACATGGTAATTTTCGACGGGATTTGGACAATCCCCACTTGCTGCTAAAACATGGATAGAACTCGGTACAATATCAAATCTCCCTTCGTTCCAACAGCTTGAGTATTCTACGTTTCGCCGATTTTTTTATTTCCCCCAACCATAGAATTCACTTATGAATCTTTGATTTCTGCGATACTGCAATCATTGTGTTGCAGATTGTAAGTATTTATGAACAACATGAATTTTATAATAGAATGTAATATTTAATTTCGTACTAAACAAAATCCTGTCAGTAGTTATTTTCCAAACATACAAATACAGTACTCAATAAAGTCAGTTTACAAGGATATGAATTTAAATAAACATTCGCAGCTCACTAATCATGTTGTCACACCGCGTGTGGTCGTTCTGATTCTGATTCGTTTTCGTATTCCGCCAAGGCTGAACTGGAAAATGCCGTTCCACTCACAGCCCCGGTGAACTTCTCTGTTAGATTAACAGTTTGGGCAGCGGAAAGGGACGGAAACCCGTTGGTTGCGCGCCACATTCTCATATACGCGCGCGTAGACACGTGTGCCGTGCAAACACGGTATATCAAACCGAAGACGCGAGATGTTTACCCTTACTCCAATTATTTTCAGCGAGATGTTCCCTCGCATCCGAAATTCCCTGTGTCGGACAGAAATGAATATACATTAACGCGCGTGCGCACACGACGATGTCAATAAATAATGAAAACCACGAAGCGTTTAACAATGTACGTTTATATTCTAAACTGTGCTAATAATAAATTGAGCGTAGCGAACAATAAAAATAGTAAAATCCTTTTGTTTCCTTGAAATGAAAAAAAAATGGTAATTTATTATAACTGAAGGTAACTAGGTAATTACTCAACGAAATTAGAAATGATTTTTACATTTTCAATAGGTGTAAAATTATGGTAACTATGTCACTCCGTGACCTAAAGACATTGATGGACTACTAAAAAAACTAAAGAACTGGACTATTAAAGAAACGTTTACCGCGATTTTTCACACGAAAACGCGATCACGACAATATTGTCGTTTGTACACGAAGAACGTACCGTTTGTGGGACAATCCAAAAGAAATTAGTCTCGATAATTCGTTGCCGGACCGTGTACCGTGTCCCAGCCAATTAAGGGGTACATCAACGGAATCATTAGTCGGGTGTACACCGCGTCGCGCAGTGAATTACCGTTGAACGATTCTACCGAAAAGAGCACGGGTGGGTTGGCCTTCACGTTGAAGGCAGTTAGCTGCCAGGGGATTGGTAGCCTCCGGCTGTTTAACTCTCTTGCTCGCTATAGAATTCCGTGGGTACAACCACCATTACTGTCGCCATTACCACTGTTAGCCGGCCACCACTACACCCTCAAACCTTTCCCACCTGATATATATGCAACGAGTAACGTCAACCTACGCCACCTATACCGGGGGGCACCATCCTCGAGGCCGGCGCCAAGCACGGTGGGAAACGCGTTTAGTTGAATTTATGGGACTTTTGAACGGGGTCCACTCCATTATTTCCCCGGAATTATTCCCAGAGATACGCTGAATCCACGTCGCAGGGGGGGAGGGGGGGGGGCAGAGAAAAAGGCGAGCGCGGTTGCGTTTTTACAACGACGGAATTGTCGGGAAGGGATTCAGTTACCCGGAACGCGCGGTCTGCGAGAGGCTTACTTTCACTGACAATGCGGTTCCTGCTGGACCATTTTCATTTATCAACGCGCACGTATGAGATCCATGAACGATCACAGGATCGGGGGGATTTTGGAGCAATTAAAAGAAGCATTGCCTTTAGTGGCTTGATCGAGAACTTTTACTCTCGCAATACTTTGTATTATCAATTTAATAAAAAGATCATAGTCTGAACATCATTGAAAAGTTATTTTTTTATGCTAATGTTTATAATCCATAAGGTAGTTTCTTTCAAATTCTCACCGTGATTTTTCATTCAACATGTGGCTCTCGATAAATTGTTTCATTTGATTCATAAATGTATTATATTGTACTATATACATATAAATTTAGGAATGTTTATTCTATATCTATTCGGTCGCTTCTATACCGTATGATATTTTAAATCTTAGATAATACGGTTTTTATTAGTTTGAAACGGAACGATTTTATTCACACTGTTCCTAATACTATATTCAGCGAGCAGAATGGTAATTCAGGATTGTTGAAGGTATTATACGATCATCACAATTGAAAAATTCTACGATTGTTTTTCGTGTATAACCGTATGTGATTCTACGCACTGACAAAAAAATTCGATGATTCCAGATTTAAAAAATCGATTTCAGTATTTTCAAAATGCTTTTATTGATATTACTATGCATTCAATATATTGTCCATGGATCAGCAATGCTTCGACGATTAAAACGAGGCACTGCATAGAGATCTGGTGTATTATACGCTTTTATCGGAATCCGATTTTTTTCCCCCAAGTTATTGTGTGTCTCTATTTTTTCAGTGAGCTACCGAAAGACCATTTCGCTCGTATGACAAAGAACAGACCGAGGTTGCTTTCGTCGAGAGTCGCCAGTAGAAACTTATCGAATCCACGGAATCTCTCCCGCGGCCATCCGACGTAGTAAGAAAACTTATCAGATCGCTCGTAAAAAGTTATTTTCTGAAAATGAACTTGCCGGCCCGGCAATCGTCGACAATGCGTACAATACCCCGTGGTGGAGAATCGGGAACGTTTTTCGACGGCTCCCTCGACGATTTAGTCGCGATCAACAAACTACCAAACATGTATCGCGACGAGCAAACATTTAACTCTTTTAATATGTGGCCAACTAATACAATGTATTCGTACTTGTAAAGTTTGAATAATATTACGTTAATTCCTACGTAAGTTACGTTTTCCTTTTTTACGTGACCCTTTAACACCCAGTGTGACGTGTACGTCACATTTTGAAAATCATATTTCCAGGAGTTGTGTCTTGAAAATACAGATGATGTGCCTGTATTGGGACAATTTTTCAATTAACTAATCCCGAGAAATAATTGTGTTCCGTGGAAGAGGTGTTTGAGCATTAAAGGGTTAAAATAAATATCAAAATGTTGTCTAAATAGATTGATTTAATATCGATATTTTCGACTTCAAAATAGCAAGATACAACATAATTTTGAAATAACGATTTGAGGGTCTGGGAGTTAAAGGGTTAACATTGTTATTTAATTATTATTTTGTAATTTTCTAGTGTCCACCATGGAAGTTATTTACGACACAACCCAACATTTTCGAACTCACAAAGATATGGGGGATGATACCGTTCCGGACGTGGAGTATTCACACATCACCATCCCATTCACAAAACTAATAATTCCAACAAAGCCCTACAAAATTGAAAATACTGTGAAATAAACATTATCAATAAACCTGTATGGACAACACTTGAACGAAATTAACCCCACGATCTACCAATAACGAAAAAATCTCTTAGAGGAACATTGAAATTAGGTACCAGTTAGAATCAGTTTAAAGGTAACCGACTCCACGCCCTCCGTCAGGAATCCCCTCTACAATTCCCCGCACGCGAATGAACGTCGTTAAGGGAGACAACGTCTTCGCCCCTTTTTCGTTTCGCTGCGCCTGTGGGATAAAGAAGAGAAATCAGTTTTTTCCTCGCTGAGAAAATCCTCCCAAAGGAGCACCGAGCCGCGATCCTTAACGGCGGGGGCAACGGGGACCTCTTAAAATTTCCCAGCTGAATTTCCACCCGTGGCAAAAGAGAGAGAGAAAGAGAGGGACTCGCGCAAGAATCCCACCTGGAAGGATCCTCCGGCCCGTGGAAAGCGGTAGACAATGATAAAATAAGAATAAAATTAGGTTTTACGGGAAGGTGGAGTTTAAGCTTATATTGGCCAGGGCGTATTCCGTAGCTCGCAAGGTCCACCACGGGTATGCCCTCGGTGCATTCACCCTCTTATGTTTCGACGAGGTCCGACCGACGAGACAGATACACGAGGGCCGAGAGCGTTTCCGGTGAAACGTCTCTCGGTGTCCGTATGGTCACGGGGCCGTGACCTCTCGCCGGTCATTCTTTCCACGAAGAACGTCTAGCCAAGGCTGAAATAACGAGACCGTCCGCTTTATTTGCCGGACGAAACGCGGTTTTTTTTTTCTTCTCTCAGACCGCCTGAATAAAGGGTATCGAGCTCTGGCCGCCCTGTGAGAAATGTACCTGGAAGGGGAGAGTCACGTTTCTCGGCTTAATTTTCGGAAATTGCGGATCTCACGTGGAACCACGAGAATTTCTTCTCTTTCGGGGCGATGATCTGAGAGCCAGCGTGATTGTTGGCCCTTTCCGGGGTTGATTCAATCGACGTATTCGTTTGGAAGCCTGTGTACGTTGTTGAGGGAAAACTGATCTGAGGAGATTGTAGAAATCGCGAGAATGGATCTTTGGGATTTTGCTGCGATGTCTGTAGGTTTGTGGAATTATTCAGAGTGTTGATAAATATGTGGGATTATGTAGGATGAATTCTATAGAAAATTAAGCATCACGAAATTAGGTTCAAGGATTTGATTGCGAGTTATTAATTGCTGAAAATATGAGTGAAATACGTCTGTACCGTGGTTGGTTGTACTTCACTGTGTGGCATAACTATAAAACTACTCTAAAATTTTGTTACGTGCAGGAAATTGTTAAATTTAAATGACAAGACTGATTCTCTACTCCAATTAACTTTCTGTGTTCAAAACAATTGATTTTATCGTTATGTTAGATAGTAACTTGCAGTGAACAGAATACACTCTGTAGTTTGGCAATAAACATTATTATATTACCCAATCTAAATATAATACACAATAGAGAATAAATACTCCGATTCTAATGAACAGAAACCATACAATCCAGGCACAAACATCGATATCAGAAACACGAAGCCCCTACGATGCCCTCCCATTATCATTCGTATTTCAATTTCTGACGAACCGTTAATATTAAAAGTGATCCCGTCTCGCTTTTACAGCTCTCGCACGGTACACGGACACGCAGCTTTCGAAATCAAAGGGTAATCAAATCACTTTTGGTAACACTATCCCGCTCGGATTTCGTGCGCGGTCCGAATAAGCTCCAAATAAAACGTATCCAAACCTGCCCGCCCTCGCCATCCGGTGCAATTCATTCCGTAGTTTATACCAATTTTTCCCCCCACGTCCGTGAAACTCGTTCGCTAGTTCAAGCCTCAACTTTTCCCGCTCGCGCGCAGTCTCTCATTTTTGCTTAATTTCCAAACGTTGGAGTCGCGTGTTTCGACCTGACGACCACGTTTAGTTAGGAACAGCCGTAGAGAAAAAGAGGCAAAACAGCGAAAGGATAGTCCTTGAGTGAACGTGGTGCGCGTGCACGAGGTGGGCCAGAAAGTAAATTTTTCAGGACATTCTTCAGGGGGGATGGATCCGTCACGGAACGCGGGTAAATGGGCCGCAGTTCGACGACTGCATTCCGGTCGTTAAGTCGAACGGAATCGGAGAGTCTGTTACATTCTGTTCGCAGTTACGAGTAAACTTGAATGCACCATGCCGCCGTTGGTTCGAGACGGAACACCGCTTGGAACCGGGGGTGCCTCTCTCCTCTCCGCTTTCAGTAGCAGAGCCAAACGTAATTTGTTCTTCCTACCCCGTTGGTCCAGCACCGGCAAACCCGGCCAGGGGTTCGTTTTATACGGTTTCTTAAAGGATTTGGCTCTCGCACCTACTAAACTTCTCGAACGCTATGGAGATGACACGTAGAATTCTTTCCCTCCAACCCCTCTTTACTGGAGAATTATTCGGCCGAATTTTTCGATCTTATATAATTCTCGGAGATACTCGAACGTTTGGCGAGAGACGGGACAAAATGACGAAGAGCGCGCTGAAGATAATGATCTTGGGGTGAGTTAAAGTGGTCAATAGAAAGGGATTTCATTTTTAGTTTTTATACAGTTGTGAAAGAAAATATACACTACCGGCCGGAAGTATGGGACCAGAGTTCATAATTGATGGAACAGTAAGTCATCATTCTATTACGACGTGATACATGTTAGGGAATCTGCACCTATATAAATCACTTCCAATCAGTTTCAGCAGATTATTTTTTCTAAAATGTTTGTAAATGTTGTAAGTGAGTACTGACTCGAAATCTAATGTACTTAAATTTTCTAGCTGTGTAACTGTATTCTGCAGCCTTCGATCACTCATTGAGGATTTACTGTATAGCTTTTATCCTGACAAGATTTGACCATCACTGGTATAGATAGTACTTCAATTTTGGTAGCTGTGCAACTGTACGTACTTCAATTCAACAATGTTACGTCCAATCAAATGCGGTAGGTGAACAGCGTGGATCGCCACTCCGCTTTGATGTCCGCGCTTCAAAAAGCCCGACTCTGTGCGTGCGTTACAATGCCGGCGCATCGAGTTTTAGAAGTTCCCAGGCCTCCGTTAATTTCGTGTGGCCGGAAACAGTGCAGAATCATCGTAGTGTTGAGGTAGGGGTGCAGACCTGGTAAGTGAGACTGCGTAATTAACATACTATGAACTAGGCTCCAGGCGACTGACGTCTGGAATACACGTGCGCAAACAGAGACGGGAATCGTCGACGTCGTTGGCGGTATATATCCTCGTAGTTTGCTAAAACGTTTCCCAGGAAGCACGGAAAATCCCGTTCGGCTCGTCTGAATTACACAGATGGCGATCCGAATAATCCTATCCCCGATTAAAAAACATTTCAAACGGCAGAGCTTGTTTACGGTCCCTGGCGAAGTGAACTTTCTCTTCGAGCATTTCGACGGTTCTGCCACGAGTGCAGAAGTTTCCGTTTGAGTCGACGAATACACTGATTTATCGATGATGAAACAATATTACCTTGCTCGGCAATTTTACAACTTGGATTACTTTTACGTACATATATTTGTTAATATGACCTTCAAATGACCCACAGTTCTTTGAAAAGAAACATCGATGACCTTGAAAACTTTGGGAAAAAAACAACATTTGAGGAAAATCACGCCGGCAGAATACCGACCACTTAATATCATTCGAATTACGTGCAAAATATTTGTTGCATTTTCAGAATTAAGAAATTAAGACTGTACGGCAAACTATTCGCGCTAACTAATAAGGTCATGAAACTGATACTAAAATAAAAAATATGAAACATTAAAAAACAATGACAGAGATTAAAATTAAAAATTAAAAATATTGAAGTCACACTGTAAATGTTATAAAAGTAAACTGAAAGAAATAATCTGCCTAGAACATTTATTACAGTAACAATACTTGTCCTAATATTTATGGAAGTGGGTATATCTAATCATCATTTTTCGCACTAGTCCCGAATACCTGGGTCATAGGACATCTAGGTCTTAAGTTCTGCCTGATCAAAGAATTTCAAGATATCCGGAACCCGTTTCCGCCCGGCGAGAAAATTAATTTTGAACAGGGGTTTATTTAAATTCAACAACGCCCCTATTGGTTCGTGAACCCCCACCGGAAATCCGTTTAGTCACGCTCGATTTGTCGTTAGCTCACGGATCTCCATTCCAATTCCCCCGTTGATCGGGGGTATCGCGATCCCCCCGGGGTGAGGGGAGGCGACTCAGGGAATACCTATTGACCGGTTCGTGATCTTAATGCCGAAATTAGATCTCAATCGAGTGTGAAAAAAGTGCCCCGTGGGAGGTGTTCGTCTCGACCGGTTGGAGAAGCCGTTAGGCGGTACAGCTTAACGACTTTGCGGCAGAAATGGTCGCGGATAGCCGCGAAAGGGTAGGGGGGAAGTCTGGGTACTCTCTGGCTTACCCGAAGAATTGCCGTCTAACGTTCACTCTGGAGAAAGAAAGAGAGAAATTGAGAGAATTTCCCGACGTTGAGCAAGGTCGAAAGAGAGAGAGAGAGAGAGAGAGAGAGAGAGAGAGAGA
>NW_015373954.1:2358295-2395159 GCF_001272555.1 Dufourea novaeangliae | reverse complement strand
TCTTTCCCTTTATATATGTATTAGTCTATGTGTGTGTAAGAAAGAAAATCTCGGTTAAATGGCTGCGAGATTTCGTGGACCGATATAAATAAATAAGTCTGGCGATCTCCCCTTTTCTGTCCCTTCTCACTCTTTCTCTATCTTTCTCTCATGGCTGCGCATTCATATCCCTTCGTTGGATGAAGGCGGGCAGAAGAAGAAGAAGAAGCCAGGCAGGCATCAGCCACGCCTGGAAAAAGGATAGCGGGAAGAGAGGCTCGGAAGCGCGGCAGCGTCTCAAGCCGGCTGGAATCGAGTTTCACAGAACACCGACGGTGCTCTCCTCGCCAATCCTCCCTTTTACCGCTCGTCACGAGCCGAGCAGCAGCATCGCACGCCACCACCCCCACACCCCCGGTACACTGCATTAACAAGAATCAACCTTCCCCGGGTACAATGAACCGACTTCCCTTTCTTTCCTCCGTGGCCGCTAATTAAAAAAAAAAAAAAGAAAAGATTGTGGAAATGGCCGCGGCGAGCTCCGCCGACAGCGAACATCTGCTGGATTCTAACGATAGTTGGGGGAGTAACAACGATTTCAAATAGGAAACCGGCTTCGATAATCAAATAGTGTTGGAATTGGTAGTAAAATATGGAATAAATGTAAGTGATGATATTCACGGGAATTGTTAATTAAAGTATCTCGCGAACTTCAATCCTCGACGAATAAGATATTTTATATGTATATACAGTGGTTGTTATGAAATTACGAATATCTGAGTCTGTAGAATGAGAATAAATGTTGATATAAAAATGGATCGCCTGCTCGTACTGGATGATATAGATAATTTTAGTATAATTTGCGTAAGAATAAATTCGTAGAATCGGACTTTAGAAAGCGACGAGTTTATACTGATTGAATCCGAACGGCGCGATGTAACGCCCCGAAATGGATCCCTGAAACTCTTCGCCACAAGGTGGAATTGGATTAAGTATTATGGTGTAAATGGCTAGTTTGTTCTAGATTGACAACTTCGAGCGTGGTTCCGTGACCTCTATAATCCGATCGAATATGTATTCCTCGAAGTTGACCGTATTTCCTCGAGTCCATAGTATTCGCGATAGTTTAGAAGCCAGTCCAACTGATGCAATGATCGGACAGTTTCAAATATGAATTACAGAGTATTATGATTTTAATTAAATAGAATATATTACTTATTGAAACAAACGAATTATTTCTAACATTCAAAAAACTCCGAAACAATCTGAAACTCCTCCCGCCGAAATGAGAACCTGTCTAAGTGTTTCATTCAGAAATGAAATTCCATCGAAACAACTGTTTCCTTTTTCGCCCGCCAAAAGCACAGTATTTAGCTCCATCCCATTCACCCAGTTCCGTCGATGAAAAAATTAGCAATTTCTTTTCTCTCCGAGAGCACGTACTTAACAGCCTGACCAAAGGGGCTTTCATTTCATTTCCCTCCCCGTCACCCGTGAACTCCTTTGGAAAGCACTTGGTCGCTACCGCGGTAACAATTCCTCCTCAACATTTACGCCCCTCGTAAAACAATCCATCATACCACCTTCTGTCCTTTCTCGAATTGATTCTACAATACAAATTACCGGTAATCTCGTCGTTCGGAGGTTCCATCAATTAACGTGGTATTCGAGTTAGGGGATGGAAAGTGGGGGCTAGACGTACTTTTATCGAGACAAAGCGCACTTTTACGATTATTCATTCCTCAACTGTCGACCTATTTAAACTTACTGCCACGGAAGACTAATTGCAGGATTCACCCCCTGTTCGGAAAACGTAATTATTCCCGGTCCTTGCGTAATTAGTTACATGAAATATAAAAGGCCGCGCGAATAATAGAAGGACCACCGCGACGGATGTCCTTTTTTTACCTGCAACCTGTTTGCAACATTTAATTACCGCAAAAACCGCCCGATCCGGAAGCATTGTCCCAGTACCTACAGACCGACAAAAACATCTGAAGCACAGGAACTACAGGGTTGCTTCAACCGCCGTTGGTTAAGCAATCACGCATATCCGTTTTTCTTGCAAGCTGTCTGACGAATAGGAATCTTTCCAGAGTTACTCAGGTTCGTGTTGTTCAGGACGAAATTTAACGCAAACAGAAATAACCGAGTAATGGTTAGTAAAAGTCCCGTGAAGATTTTAGTACGAAGATAATTGTTCGATAAATAAACGTTTGCGTTAGATCAAAAGTAGGATGATTTCGGTCTTCGGTGCTAGCTCCTTCGGAAGAGTTTTCCGCCGTAAAAAAGTTTCCGCCGCGAGAAGTTTCTGTCTGCTCGCTCTACCCGTGCTCCGTGTTGTATGCGAGCCGCGGGAGAAGTTACAATAATTCCATGGATGTGGAAAGTTTCCGGAGGAATATCCCAAGGTCCAATATCAGAAGAACATTTCAGAAGATAAATCTACCGAACTACTCGGCGCTAACAATTTAATGACTTTCTTTTTTCAGTGAACCGTGTGATAAACAGGGCAATAAACATCGTTCTGAAGTGTGTACGTGAAATATAAGTATGATAACCTACATGTTACGTATTTCAGAAACGAGAGTTAAAGGTCACATTGCAATACGCACAAAACTTATACTCTTAGATTCTTGATAATTAATACATTGACAACATAACGAAACGATTGATCTAGTAATCTCTGCGTATATGAACTTGTTTTCAATTCATTTTACAAGTATTAGTTGCTAGTTATAATTTTCACCTATATTTCAAGAACACTTTAATTAGCTTATTTCTACAAATACACCCTGAAGGGAGATAATATGGAAGTTATCAATCACCCAATGCAATTCACTAAAGTAATAGGAAGCATTTACCATAAAACAGTACTTTTAACAGTAGACTGGTGAATGGTGAATAACTTTTGCCATTTATAATACGTAGGTACTGACAATGAGTACTGAACTAAAATATTACTAAATCAACGATAACCGTCTTCTATCCATGGAAACGCATCCGATATGTATCGACAAACTCTTCCAGCTGCTTCTCTCCAGTGCTAGTTCACCATCGCGAAATTTAATTTTCACCCGTAACTTAATCCTAACGAGGACGCGGATGCAATAACTCTCGACTGCATCGTAAAAGTCGGCAGAGTATTATTTCACCCTCAACGAGGAGTAGTATATCGTTCGAACAGACGCGAAGGGAGAATTTTCAGAAACGCTGATTTTCTATGCAAGGGATGAGTAATCAGCATCGAGGCCGCGATATTTCACTTCGGCGCGCGAAAATTTCGAACGTTGCTCGCCGTATAAATCATAGTTACCGTGCCGTTTAGGGGCCAATTTTTCAACCGGGCCCAATGTCCATTCGAACCCACCTTTGCATTATAAATGTTAAACGAGTGTCGCCCGTTGCTGGCGCGAGACCTATGAGCTCAGTTAAGACACATAAATCTTTTACGGTTTTAATAGAGTCAGCATGCTAAAATTACACTGATAATCTAACACGTTGACCGTTATATCTAACAATTGTCCTCCTGGAATTATAAAAATGAAGTTCTAACATACTATTACTGGCTCAATTCCTGATCACTTAAAGAGTATCTATCGCCGTTTTTTGTAACGTATACGTAGAAAAATTAATGAAATCCAAAAGAATTGCTGTTATTCGAATAAATTTATGTTTCATCTTTAATTTGGTATTACCTAACAAAAGTTCTGTCGTCACGTCCTGTAAAACTGACCAGCGCACTGCTCGTAAAACCCAAAGAACCGACCGCCTAAAGGGGAACAAACACGGGAAGCCAAGAGGGAGAAATGTTCGCAGCTCGGAAGATTGGAAATTCTTGAGAACTTCCGGCAGTCGCCGCGCAGTGTCACGACGACGGCAAGTTTTAATCGATAGCGACTTCCCGTATCGCGAAGTTTCCGACGATATACAGAGTACCGTCGTGGTTCTTCCTCCTCGGTCTTTGCTCTGTGACGAAATGATGGGTGAATGGTTCGGGGGAGCAACGTAAACGAAGGGACCGGAAGTTAAGTCCATTCAACGGGCTTCGACGACTTTCTAGCCCCCCTCCTATCGGTAGACACGGCGAGCGAGTTTTATCGCGCGAGATCCTATTCCCGTGTAGGATCCCTCGAGTGATTCCGGGGCCGATCGATGGATCGGTCGAGAGTGCACACTGAAAGGGGTAAGCAATGGTATAAACGGATCGTTGAAAGTCCGATAGGGTGACTGAAGAGAAAATGTAGAAAAGGACGGAGGCAAGAGGAGCCCTGAAACGTTTCGCCGTAGAGGGCTAATTCCCCTCCAGCCTCCCACCTTGGCCCTCGCCCTAAATATCGGAATAAATTGCGGGATCCTAGCGTGGGCCAGCCAGTCCTGCCCCGCACCTCGTAATCTTCGACCCTCGAACGCTGCAAGGCACTGCACACTCCCTACCAGGGCAGAAAGGGGAGGCCAGGGGATGGCCCTTATCGCGTGCACGCTCCACTGCGCTTCTTCGTGGCTGAGGGAACCACCTTATACCTCTTCCTCCGCATGCCTAACGCCTGCCTACCTCCGCCAGAATTCCCCTTCCGCAATCCTCGCATCGCCACACCATCCCACTGTCAACTGTACCCTCGCTAACGGGTGATCTATCAATTTCCAAGTAACCCGTTCTCGCCCTTCGATTCGGAAACAGGAGCATCGAGGCCGAACCGTTGCACGATACTCCGTGTGATTTCACTCATGGTGATCCATTATTTGTGGAATTATCTACCTGTCGCCCGATGGCTAGGGGATCTGTGGGTAATAACAGCGGGGTCCATCGGTCTGGCGATAGCGTCGATTTTTTTCAGGCCGTAGGCCAGAGGTGTCTGAGCGTTGCATGAAATTTAGAAGCTATTTCAACATTTTAGGTCGTGAGAACAGTCGCGATAGAAGCTCTGGATTGATCAAACTTTTGCAATAAACACGATAACTCGTGCATCGATTCTGTTTATGCCGATAGAGATGGGAATTAACAAGACTCTGTATATATTAGATCACTATTCGAGCTGTGGGAATTGGAGGATTAAAGAAAATTACCGGAATAAAAATGATCCCCGTTTTGTGCTCGTCCTTACCATTCGAGTCGAACCGATTATCCACCCGCAGTTTTTAATGTTATTATCATCGATATTAGCGTGATAATATGATCGCTTTTATTATCATCGTATTACCGGTTCTATGAACTTACATTTAAATTATGTTAATGATATCACGGCGAGCTCACGCGAGAGCACGGTCTTAAGCCCGGAGTCCGTTCTACCTCGACGCGGGAACAGCACTCATTGGATATAGTTATCTTCCCATTTTCTTAACGGTTCCTACACTCTTCCAAACTTCTTAACGGCACTACGAAATTATATGAGACATTACATGTGCTCCCGTGAACTTTCGTAATGGATATCCTACCCCCGTTCCGTTCCAAATAAATGCGCCGATGCCCTTAATAGGCCGCTTAAATATCACTTTGGCGAGGATAAGAGATTAAACTCCCAAGTTTGCTTGGTTATGACCTATCAATTTTTCTTTATTTTTAATGCATTCCATGCGAATCTTAACACTTTGCCCCGAATTACTCGCGGACTCTGCCGCGAAATGGACCCGAATGGTAGGTACCATTTCGATGTGAAAGTTGTCTGATCGATAGACGACATACACGTAACCCCGTGCGACTTAACGGAGTTTCATACTTCTGAGTATTTAAATTTATTTATGTATGAAAAAATATATATATTTTTTTTAAATTAACGTTTGCAGTAAAATTTAATGGAAAAAAATTAGTTCAGATTCACGACGTTCCAAAATTTAGAAGAATAAGAACTGTGATAACGCTGGATTACACGGTCCTCGTTTTTTTTTAATTTTGATGAGAGCAAATTTAATGGCGAACGCATTAATAATTCAATGTTTAATCATGCGTGTATAAAGAATTCATACGATGATTATGTTGACCTAAACTACAATCATCCCTTGTAGGAAAATATTCTACATATTTAATATATGCAATCTTCATGAACATTGTTGAATTCCGTAACTTCAAAATTAGTTTTACTTATTAAATCAATTCATTCACGCCGAGATAATTACAAAGATATATAAATTGTTAAAATAACCTTTACTATTAATTTACATGAATTTAATGTAAACCAAGATTAATGTTTGCACAGTTAATTTGAATTGAACGAGCTTATTTTTAGTAAGAGTAATAAATACCAAGAGATTATCTGTTGGATGTATCAACGTTATCTCTACTGAGTTATTCAAATATGCATTAACTTGAGAAATGAAATTTTCAGACCATTCCGACGAAAGACCGAGATATGCTTAATCGAAGCTTTTCTTTACGGGATACATCGGAGGCTAGTGAGTAACAAAGCTTCTTCCAATTAGTCGAAACCGTGTTTTGATTTCGGTACGTGTTTCCCGCGAGCCACAGTACTTGATTAAAGCAATACGGAGTTACACTAATTGTAAGCAGCGAGATAGAGGGCCGGTCGTAATTACTTCAGGCATGTAGACGCGGCTTGAATTTAGTCTTTGGCCCCCTCCGTTCATAAAAATATGAATTCGAGCAGTGTTCACTCAATATTCGATTTATATACCCCTTAATTCAGAAATTGTAGTCGTGTTTCTTGAAACAAAAATACATTTAACCGATCCATGTACTCAATTATCACTAATAACCACTAATATATTATTTTAAATTCCCGTAGAAAAGAGAAAATAAATTTCATTACCAAAACTTTTTTAACCTACCGTTAAAATTCATTTAAAAAAAAATCAATGTAAATGTGTTCGTGGGAAACTTAAAGAAAAAAAGAAGGCCACGCGTAGAGAAACTCATGAAAACGTATTTCTGGTAAGCTGTGCAATTCGTACTCGCCAGCAGAAAAATTCGGAATTTCATAGAAATTCAAAGGCCGACACATTATCTATCGGGTGTCAATAAATAATCGGACCGGAGAATGCCGGTAGCCTGCGGGTGTAATAATTTTCATACCCATTCAGAGCCGCGCTTCCACGAGACAGAGGAATATCGGAAGAAATCGAGCTGAAAGATAGAGCGGCTACGTAATATCCCCGGCTCCTTCGCCTTCCAACCCCTTCAGCCTTCTTTTTTGGCCTAAGATAGCCATTCTCTACGAGCGCAGACACCTCGCAGTCGATCTGGATTATCCCATTAAAATTGGCAGGTGCAATCGTCACAGTATAGAATAATATTTTTCCGAAGTACGAACCCTATATGTATACCTTTTATACGCCATTCCAGTTTCGGTGAATACGCTTGTGTAGCATACAGTACCTTTTAACTCGCAATGTTGCATTGGTGCTATACTCATTTTAAAAGTGCCAAAAATTACAGAGAACTTTTTGGATCAAGCCCCGTACACCGAATCCAGAAGAGAAATCTCCAAAGAATATTTCAAAGGTTCCGTCATCCTGAACGCAGCATACCCCTTTAACGCGAACACACGACAGAGTCTAACGGTACACAAATTTCATGTAACCGGGCCACCGGAAAATTGTAAACGGAAGGGCGGGGAAAAATCAGAGCCGCGAGGGAAGCATCGCCGAAGGGGGAAAATAGGCGAGCGTTCGATTTGCACCGACGAAATTTCATAATCTTTTCGAGGATCCCCGCGGTCCCCCTTGTAGATCGCAAGAGGGATGATAGGGATTGACGTAGGATCGAAAAGCATTGCGTGGAGATGCACCGGGCGCAGAATACCGAAGTCGCAGGGTTAACGTTCACGGCACCGCGATATTACGTCGATCGTTTCACCCCGCGGCTCGGATTGTGATTTCTTTCGTTTATTTTTCATCTTATTCACGTGTTTTCTTCTTTTTACTTCATATTCTCGCGAATCACCCCGTTCGATCCCGTCGAGGTTTCCGCCAACTTTCACCGAACGTCCCATTTTCGTGCGGTTTAATCGAGCCGAAGTTGACGGTGTTACGGGGAGAGGTATCGCGGAGGGGATGAATTTCTAAAAATAACGAGATTCTTTTCTCACCACCGCTGGATTAAAGGTGAAACGTTCAGTGGCACGAAATCGTAATCGTTCAGCTTGTGTCTACCAGACTCCTCGGTTCTCTTCTTCGTCAGCTACATCCCGAATTTACTACCCTCCCCCCTCGTCTTGAATCGTTCGCTCGGCGAAGGGAGCGACCCCTGGATATTTTAATTTTATTGCGGAATCTTAATCCATCTTTCTTTTATTCGAGGTACGTCCTCCGCGTGCCTCGAGCGGGTCGTTCATCAATGTCCCACCGCTTTGTTCCGGTGAGGGAGGCAGGGCGACGTTCAACTTTGTCTCGTCTTTTTCGTCCGGTGTCACTTTAGAGACCTGCACGGGCGCCATTCTTTCGGAGTTTATTGTTTAAATACTGAGCGCGTTCGAAGTGTCCATGAAACAATATAGTACAGTGTGGTCCGTATATATCTAGCGACAATTAAAATGAGGGTATTTTTTCGGAAATTTTCTGACACTTTTATTGAAACACGAGAGTGAATGTAACTATGAGGGCTGTTTTTATCACGTCAACATGGACGATGGCAGTTAAAAAAAATACACACGTGTCAAATATATTTTTACGAGAACTACTTCGTAACAATCAAAATCGATGGTTGTCACTTCGGTATTTTCCTCTCTAACAAGAAAATACTACTATTACAGAATGTGAAAAATAATCAACGCTCAGATTTTCCGAGTCGGAAAAGTTGAGGGAATTCAACAAGTACTGTCTCGCTTGTATATCAACCACAACAATAGACAGGTTTTCCCCGGGACAGCATAAGGAAGGTGGCTACAAATCAAATCTTTTCAGAATTTACAAAGGTATGAATACATCCGCGAAGATATCGATAGCACGGGGAAGTGATTGCACACATTTCTTCTGAAGCAGAGCCAGAGCCCGGGATCCATTCTCGTGGATATTGATACCATTGAAACGAATACTTATATTTTTCTACGGTCGCGTGCGCCAATGGTGAATCTACTTTGAGTGCGGATATCACTTATTTTTACGATATATAAAACTCTGTAAATCCTTCCCCCGTCGGTAACGTGCCTCGTGCACCGGCGCACCGATTCTCATCGAATTTACTTTATTTCGGTCGTTATCCGGCCGGGCATAAGTTTCGAAACTCACCGCCGTTAATCGAATTATTATTACTACGGCCATCGTAAACTTCCGTTCACGCGTAAAAACTCACGATAAAATGTCAGAATTCGATTTCTTTTTATAATACAATATCGAGGCTGTCAACGATAGTAGTTCGATAGTTTTCTTTGTGAATTTCAGGCATTTTGCAAATGTAACGCAAACGATAATGAGCAGCGTATAAAATACGGACATTTCGTACGACTTTTTGTATGTTTGAATATTTTCGTTACATCAAAATACATTCATCTTCGGTTTACAATTATACAATTAATAAGTCGAATATTAATGCGAGTGACTGAATGGCATAAAAGAATTATTGTGTATTTCATTAAACTATTACTAAATTATAACTATTATTAGTCTATCTTTTTATAATGAAACCCATCAAAACGTTTTCATTCACCGAACAGAACAATCTATATCCGTTTCAATAATTCCAAGGCTCGATCGCATAATTTTGGGCCGGTAGAGTGTTCGAGCGACTTGCAGTCGAGAAGATAGAAATACTACTGAAAAATTAAGAAAAACGATCACTTCCCTTTCTGCGCAAAGGAACATCTCTATTTCATACTAACGGACTTTCAAAAATAAATAAGTATCCTCCTTGGTACCGAATGTAATGGGAAACGATACTCGTATTTCTCAAGACCCGATCAACAGCGGAATTCTCGCGTCACGTGTCCCCATCAGAAAGTTTCATACGACCAGCTTGTTCCCAGAAATACTGTTCTTGTACTTTCTATATGTATATATATACGTGTATATTGTATATACCGGCCGAAATGCTTCTACATTTTTAATGTTTCTCGGGATCCCGGTGCTCTACGGGCGATCACGTAAAAGCGGAATAGTAGCTTACGGATGGACGGGGGGGAGGAAATGGGCGAATGTTGGAGGGGAGTGAAACTTCCGCCCGGGGGTAGAATAAAGAGCATGTCTTATTTTCAGTAAGAAACCACTTTCAACGAGATCGAATTACTTTAGTGTCGACGACGCCCCTAGTATTCATAGGGCGGCCGCTTTTGAGGATTTACATTTTAATGCCGTGGTCCGATATTGCGGACATGCGTGGCGAATTCCTTTTGAGAGTTTTTAACCGGTTGCAAGTAATATTAATTTAATTCTATTCGTTTTAGGTTACGTGCGAAGTTCCGTTCGTTTGATTTTCCGACGAATCTGCCACGTTGCTCGCGTTCAACATGATAGATATCTAGAACGGAATTATAATATATTCCAATTTAATGAGGGTAGGAATCGAGTTTAAAAGAAATATATTGGAAAATGCGCAGCAAGGCAGACAGAATGGAAGAATAAAAGATGATGAACTCATAAAAATGATATAATTTTGTAGGAGTGCATTGTCCGAAATTCTTCGCAATTTTAATTGCAATACGTAAGTGAAGATGTTGTATACAGTAGTGTCAACAAGCTGTCCCTTTTGACAACGTGATAGAAATAGGAACGTGTTCCCATCTTCGGTCGTTCTAATGTTAAGAGAATTCCACGACTTTGTAATTTCTATTTCTTGCACCGTATGCTTAATACCGCGGCCAATTGGATCGTTCGTTACTGGATAATCTTGTAAATAGTTCGTAAGAATTATTCGAGGTCTGTGCTGAATATGGATGAATCCTCTTATGGGGCTTTAATTCCTGCGTAATGTGTTGTATACATATACGTAACGCAACATCTAACGATACAATCCGATAACTAATCCCAACAACATAGAGAAATACCTCTAAACAGCAAGCACTGATTTATATTTTTCTGAAAAATAAATATGTTCGTCGAAGACTACAGGAAGGAAATATTAGTCATTGAAGAGAAGATTGTAGTAGACAATTTCTAACAAAAATACTACAGATATTTTCGGACCTCATGGTTCGAAATGACCATTTTGAATGGCCCTGGAACCAGAAACGAGAAGAAGACTCAACAGAAACATTACTATTTGATGTCAGTACCTTCGAGCTGTTAAAAGATAGAAGATTCAATGAAATTATAATTCTATTTAAGTTAACCGCAATGTTTATTTCACTTTACGCGACGTTCATTGTAAGAAAAATTTCTCAGTTCAGGTAATTTTCTTCTGTCTTTTCGTTCCCCCTCTCGAAATTTCTAAGGAAATACCTGTTACAAATTTAACTTTGAAGAACAAATGACATCGTGCGCCGAGTGGTTCTAGACTAAGTGCTTCGCCCCGAGCTCTGCCCCTGGAAACTATATGAATAGAATCTTTTTACCCAGAACCGTCTGTACTCTATTTAACTGCTGGCACTCAGCGCGGCTTTAGTACTGCATTTTCTTAAAGAAACGCGTCATTTAAACGGAATCAACCCGAATCCCCTATGACTGAACAACAATTAATTAAAGAAACAGTTAAAGATGTTTCTTGAATACACCAATATTCTATATACCTTTTATTTAGCTCATTGAAATCAAAATCATTATTCGATGCAATTGTGCTGCAAATTCTACTTTTCAAAATAATTTTCAGTTGACAATTTCATTCAACACAAATAGTTTATTACATATAAGTCAAATAAGTTTCGACGAAAACTAAAACATTCGGTACAATTTCTTGACAATTTAAATATGTACTGAGTTCTAGACAATCATGTACCTACACAATAAACCAATAAAATCCACAGTCTAGTTATCGTTAATACCAACCTAATAGAATAACCCGATTCTCGACACCAGCCCCTGCTATCTCTCGTCGTCTAATTCACCGCGGACTGGTTTCTTTTCTTTTTCACATTTACCGTCCATCACACCCTTTCCCGTCCTCACGTTCCCACCCTTTGTCCCGATCCTTCCTCTCGCTTGTCCACGCTTGCTGATCTCCGCCGTCTTCCAGACTCCCCATAAAAGCGTTGGCCGTGAGTCGCCGGAATCGTGAATCATGTCCCCAGAGGAAAAGGTACGCCAACGGAGACCCGGGGCAACGAAGGATGTAGGATATAGAGAACCAAGGGGAGGGGGTGGGGCGCTAGTCCGCGAGAGGAAAATATTAGCGATAAATTATTGCGCTACATCGAGCTGCAGTAAGTTATTGCTAGTCCTGCGCCGGCAATAACCGTGCTATGGCCGGTGATATAGACGTAATATTCTCAGCACGGTGTACCATTGCCGTTATACGTTGTACAGGGGACGGGGGTTACGTAATATCGAATAGATTTTTGTAATTAAACTCACACGCCGCGCCGTGGGCCATTTTAACGACTCTCCTCGTGTCGTTACTGTTTATTTTCCTATGCTTGGCAATTCGCAATAATTGCCAGGCGATTTTCGAATTTATCAGACTGGCCCTGTTTGTACCACGCGATCTGTTGGTCACCGATGATCGATATCGTTTTTTTTTTCATAGTTTCATCGGCGGTTCATCGAGTGAAAAAGGTATATCAGATTTTTTAATTGCTCGGGAAGGTAATATGAATTCTACTGCAATAGTTCCTCCGAACTAACATGAAATTCTTCCTGATATACCTTGACGTTCACCCCACTATCGTGTCCTGTCTCTTTGCGCATGCTCGTTGAAATAGAGTGGGGACAGTGACCTTGAACGAACAACTCAGCTTGACTCAACATTATCGTACTATCGATTCTTTGATACTGGGGCCGTTTACGAAATATAATTTGTTAAAACAGAAAATGGTGGGGGGTTCGAGAGCAAATAATCGAGAGAAATATTTACACGAAGATGGAATGAGGAGAACACCGTCGCGTGAACTGTGGGGATGGGGGGTTAATGGATTTCTACCATTAAGATTACGCAGGACAAACATGAATTCTAAGGAGGGCGGCGACGGTGGGAATAAGAAGGAATGAAAAATGAATAACGAACGTCGTCCGGAATAAAAATACACTGGAGACAAAGAAAGGAATGTTTTATGGAACTCGAAGATTGTTGCGGTGATCAGCCGGACGCGGGGGTGAAGCGACAGAAGAAAAAGGGTCACGTAGACGAGAACCTTTTGTGGCGAGCGGTAAGGCGTGTGCGTTGAGCCTGAAGGATGACGCGGGTGGGGTGGAAAGAAAAAATAAGTGTGTTGGAGGAACGAGTAGAAGCGCATCGAGGTCAAAGGGACCGGAAGCTGTGTAAGTAAAAGGGGAAAAATTAAGGTGGACGATCAGAGATCCGTGAAAGAACATCCTAGAAATACCGAGAATGGAGCGAAAAGTAAAAAACGTACCCATGTTTTGTCTAATTTACGTGTCCGTAAGAGTGTAATGGAGTCGAAGGAAGAGTGGACATGCTGAAAAGTAAGTTTTATAGAACTGGATACACACGGGGGACACGCAAGAGATGGACAAAAGCTACACTGAGAAAAGATTCGAGGAGAAGTATAACATGAACGTGTAAGTTATATGGAATTCGAACAACTGGGCGAAAGAAGGTGTGATGGAATGGACGTGGCAGCAGGTGGGCAGAGACCACAGAATCCGCTTGCTTTTCGTTATTCGCATTTTATTTTCGAATACTATTAGGTGGACCGATCAGTAATCCACTATGTTCTTTCATCACGAGACGACTCCCTCTGTGGAAATATCTACTGACTTCGTCAAGAAATAGTAGATTACTTATTGGTACATCCAATAGAATAAAAACTTGGTAATAAATACCTTAGTCTAGAATTGTTTTCACGTTTGACGGATTGTGCAAAATTATAGAAGGTTTCACATTTTCTATAAAAGATGGATTCGTGTGCACATGCAGTGAAAACTTGAAGGAATCCCTATTGCATGGGAATAAGGAATTCATGAGGTAAAAATAAGTTCCAAACTAAACAACGTTGTTCTGTAAGGTCCGTGGAAAGCACGCTGCAATCGCTGGGGAACATTCGCTGAATGCACAAAGAAGTCTGTCACTTGATATCGTTATTACTCGATGACTATGAAAGGGGTACAGAAGGACGAGTATCGTGCGGATCGAGGGAAAAACGCGGCTCACGAATGCGATTATACAAATCGCGTACAAAAGTCTTTCTTTTTTTAGATATCCCTCTGTCCCGGATTATTCGATACGTCGACTGAAGAAAAGGTGGCCTGTCGCGAAAATATCTTGTTACAGCGTATCCGACTCCTGGATAACGAATTCCCGTATAATTTCCACGTTTAATGGTAGGTACTCCCCTGGTTTAAGGTTTCAATTCTACCTCGATCACATTCATTACAGGAAATATTGGCGTATAATGTTCAACGCTCTCAGTCGAATGAAAGAAAAGGCAAACAGGCACGAGATGAAAAGATGTTGAGCATATTTTGAATTGCTTTTACATCGCGATGAACATTGAATTTCACTGAATGGAAGTGCACTGTATGCACGCCATATTTTTCGAAACGAAAAATATTCTCGAAAACGAAATTCTAAACGAAAATGTTCTCTGAGATGCTCGAATCGATTTTTATGCGTAAAATTTTCGAATAAATCACAATTAATGATCTATCCTGTATATATTCATATTGGGTTTAAATGGAAACTTCTAATCGGGTCAATGAATTCTAATCTATTTATAACACTAAACGTGCAATTTCGTGTAATGCGCATTGAATTGTGGATTCCAGAAGACCAGAATCGCACCGATTGCTATCGATTTAAACGCGTACACGACCTTCCCCGGTTTCTCATTTCCCAGAAACGGCGGTATTCATTTTAAAAAACGGCACGATATAAGCCTGGAGTACCTTTTCATCGACTAGCACAATTTTCATTCGTATTTCCAATCTACGCTCGTTCAAACAACGACTAAACTCATCAATCAACGGGTCGGTTTAATCGTTTCATTCTATTTCACGGGTAAAATAATGCCGTCGAAATTCGTTGTTTCTCGATTTTATGCAACCAATAACGTTGTCAAATAAAACGGTTACGTAACACGTGGATTTTTTTTCCAAAGGATTCCAAATAAACGAACTTCAACGCAAATGAAGCCATTCGGTAATCGACAATTAAAGTGTCACGATTGTGTTCGTTTAATCGTATAGGAAATGAGTGTTGATAATAAATTTCCCGATCGAATAATTAAAGGGTTTATAATAAGTGCGGTAAAATACATGATCATATTTTGACGATGATATACATATACATCCCACGGAACGTGATTAGCTCAGATTCTTCTACTATTACCTGTTCGATCGAAAATTTTATCGGCTAATATAACATGATTCAAGGAAGGCTCTAAGATGGATGTATCAAATTTTCTTCCAGAGTTTTCAAGGTCACCTTCAGTTTTTTATAGATGAACCTATAATTTTGTGACGCCCATCTTTAAGCGGATATTGAGACGAATTCGGCAAACATCATAACAAATAACTTTCTTCTTGTCTATCTTCTATAAATTTATCTATCTGATATAGGGTAGACCGAGGGGAATCGGATCACAGGGCGAATCTGATCAAAATAAGAATTCAGTTCATGTTCGTTAGATTGCAATAGCACATTATTAATTATTAATCAATATTAACCATTTTGATCCGATTCGCCCTCTGATTCGTTTCGCCTCGATCTACCTTACATACATATATATCTATTTATATAATATCTGATGTCTAACGTATTTACTTGTAACACATTCAATTAGAATCTGTAAATACAATATTCCCCGACCAGCTTTACGAGGGTTTAAAAACGATGCATATCTAATATCCAGAACAAACAAGCCAACATGTTAATCTTATTTTACCAAAACATTCCGAGTGACCGTGTATCCCCGCAACGTGCTCCCACGGAAAGTTATCAATCGCAGTTATCACGGTACACGGAGCCAGGGCGCGCTTCATGCGCCCCGTCAAGCACCCAACCCCCTGTATTACAACGCGCCACGTCCACGCAGTTTCGGTCGTTTAATTTATTTCGTCCCCTGGCGTGGAGTCACGCGATCATAGTCTAGGGTCCCTAGGCGGAGAAAAATATCGATTCAACCGGCAACGACGATACCACCAACCCCCTGTCGCTGGCACGGCATTGCTCACCCCCTACTCCCCACCCTTAACCGTGGTGGTTCGCTTCGATGGCTCCCGATATTCCCGCGGGATCGTTCCCCATCCCCCTTGAATCGCGCCACCTTTCTGACGGGGGTGGGTGTACGCGAGAGGGTAAAGGGTGGACAGCACAGGCGTCCGGGGGATGTGTGAAGAGGACCAAAGAAGAGGTTGGGGGAGTGGAAAGGTGGAGGATACATTCGACAAAAAAAAAAAAAAAAAGAAATAGAAGAACAAGGGAGGGACAGATGCCGGGCCGATAACAGCGGAAGAGAAAGAAGAGTTATCCCAGAGGGTGGCATGGCGGTGGGTTGGGTGGGACGCATTTGACGTTTCGCGTTTTCGCCCGACATTCTCCCGCGGGATGCTGGCGGCTTTCGTGCCTGGAATCCGCCACGGGGTATTCGCACGAAATGGATATCGTGCACGCTCCGCAGGATAACCAGATAGAGTGTGGAAGGTACAGGGTCGAAGGGTGAAAAGCGGTGGAGGGGGGAGGGGGGAGGGAAAAAGGCGGCCGCGTATACAGCCGGGGGAACGAGTTACCGAAAAGCTGGGACAAATTGTCTCCTCGCCGAGGCTGGTTGTCTGGCTGGCTGTTGCAATATAGAATACACCGGGCCAGCACACACGCCGGGCGAAAGAGTCTCCGGGCTTGCATTAAACATTCGGTGTATGAGGATGAGGATGGAAATGGGGGCCACCACTGTGTTCGCGCTCGGTCTGGGCGAATGATTGATGGGCGTTGAAGGTTTCGTAACCCGTACAGAGCACAGGTTGAAGCCCTGAGAGGTATACTATATACTCTATTATGTTTTATATTATGAAATATATATATTTCTTTAACTACACCTTTTATGTACGTTCCTATCTTTGGAGGAAATATAGATCGTAATGTTGGTTGCAATTGTTTGTTAATATATGTAGTGGTGTTATATGTGTAGCACTGATATGATTTTTGTACGCGTATTCAGCGAAAGGTTAAGGGAGTACGTTGTTTATGGATGTAATTTGGAATTTGTAAATAATTCTGTGAATGAGATTCTTTTGAAAATACGGAACATTTTCCGAGTATCATTTCTATGCATCGAATTCAGCAAGAAAGTTTCTATGTGTAATACAGGGTATTGATAAAAATGCGCGACACTTTCACGAACTGCATTGTGGATGCCGAACTCGGTCAACACACGTATAGAAATAATATTAAAAACTTACGTTGCGTCTGTAACTGGCATTTGAGATTTCTTCCTTTTCATCTGGTGGAAATGCAAATACACACGCAATATGAATGAAAGTAAATACACAGTAACATTCCGTAATACAATAGAAAGTATGACAAACACAAGATCACCGTGAAGTACAGATAAAAATCGTGAGATAAGCCAATATTCACAAGCCGTGGGCAGTGCATTTGAAATGACTCTTTTTGTTTTTGCTTAACTTTCAGAAGACCAGCTCTACGCTACACAATAGCATGTATCTAGTTATTCGGGGAAAAGAAAAATGTAAAAAAAAATAACAAATTTAAATATATTTAGCCTGGATAAAACTAGGTACCATAACCCGATATGTTCCCCTAGCATTTGTGGCAACGGAATTCATCCAATTGTTCAGATTCCTAATCATATTATTACAGGTTATTTACACTTTAATACAGGACAAATAGCATAATCTCTACCAAATATACATAACCAATTTTATCCAGACTACGGAACAATATCGTATACGCGAAGTACATATACATTAAAGATCAGTAAATCAAGCATGTCCAAATTTCTTCTGAACGTGCCCTCAAGGACGTCACCCGCTTGGCTAATAAACCAAGAACCATTGCAGGAGAATCCCCAAGGTTCGTTTCGCGTGCACGCACCCCTCAGGATAGGGGAATCACCGATCACGCATTGTCCGTCATAATTGCGTACATCGGGAAAAACCGGCTAACGAATATCATCCATTTATCAGGTGGAATGGTTCACTAATGGTGGGCCGAGTCACGGACAAACAACCGGGTTGGTTCACCCGAAAATTCCTTCCCCTTTCCTCTCCTCCTGGGTGTCCCTACGCTGTACATCGGACCATCTGTCACTGACCGGCGCTTCACCACAAAAGGCTACATTCCAAAGGACTCGTCGATTTTGCCTGTTCCGAGTGGTGGCCATTCGTTTCCCCTTCCCCGTAATTCGTTTCATTTCTTTTCCCCGCGATATATCGACTTGGTGCCGCACGTATCGGGATTAACCGTGCAAACATTCGAGCGCCGATCCTCCTTCCACGGAAAACCGGATCAAAGGTTGAAAATTTCACGACTATTGGAACTACGAAGTCAACAAACACGCGCACCCCTAACTCCTTCCACTCTCCCCCGTCATACGCATCTCCCGCGATTGATTCGTAAAGACGTCTGATTTAGACGACACAGGAGGAACTTTAGATGCCGAGCATACGTTCGATTTATTTGACATTTGCCGCTCGATTCGAAATGACTCGAACTGTCCTTGTTCCCGAGGCTTTCAGATAGACATCCCCGTCCCGCAGCCAGTTTCTTTCTGACAGGTACACCGCCAGGCTTTCTACGGTTAACTGGGAGAAATCTGACTGACGAACAGGGGAAGTTTTTTCTTAAGTGAAAGACGTGTTAAAATGGTCGGACCAGCGAGTGTATAGAAATGTTCGAATTCTGAAGTGACAAATCGTGTATTATATTGAACTGGAATTAATGTACCAATTGAAGTCTATTTTATCTTATAAATAATAATATTATCAATGTAAAGTCGTGTGACAATTTTATTTGTTATAATTTAAAAATATATGGAAATTTAAATAGCAGACTTATTAGCTATACAATTCGACAGTCGGTTTGTTAAGTTCAAATGTTATAATAATTGAACCCTTAAGTGTTAGAATTCAATTAACAATTTAAATAGAAAATTAAAAACAATTTTCCTTTAGCGTAAAGTATTTTAAGGCTATTTATGCTCACCGATATCTATATTTTAAGCCGAGTTTCTTTTAAAAACCGTCCGTCCAAGCTCGTGACCTACCCTTATGAGAAATAGACCTCCACCCCGGCAAAAAACGCGAACGGACATCCCCGACGAGTAGGTTTTGCTGACCCTTGAAGTAAATGGACTCCATTTTCTGGTCTGTTCCGCCAGCCGTGGGATCAATCAACACCCGCACCCTCGCGAATAACTCGTGGCAGACGCGTGCGATTGTCACCCTCTCTATGGGACGGTGAAATGAATGGAATGCGACCAAAGAAATAATGTTCCAGTATTTCTTGGCCTCCTATGCATTCTAACAATATTCGATCGAAAAAAAGCTCCGTTTTACCATAGATATAGAACACATAAATTTAAATTTCAACATGTCTGTCACCGTAGAAGAAAAAGCAATTATACCAACGTGGATCTCGTTTCCCAGGCAGACATTATTAAAACTGAAGCAGCGGGCAGAACAGAAAAAGAAAGTACCAAATCTGTACGTCCCGGAAATATTCTGTGTATAATAGTCGAAGATATTGTAAAATCGAACTATGGCAAATGAAAAAAATTCTGTACCGTTATATAATTCGACAATTAATATAAAATTTTACGGATTTTAGTTAAGTTTATGCATTCTTATTTCACCTCTAAAGAAATTAGACACTTGTGGTACTGTGCCTTCTTCGAAATAAAATAAATAACGTCCAATTCATTTTTTAAACATTTAAATAACCGAAATATGTTACTCTGTTCAATAAAAGAAACGTAATCGACACATCCTTATGAACCACAATCCAATCCGTCTGCCACTCAGTGTATCTCGGCCCATCGATACGAAAAAGAAATCAAAGAAAAATCATACAACCTTTACAAAGTAAATTTAAACGCTCTCTTTCTAACGATTACCTAACGGTGGATCCATATATCTGTCCACATCCGTCCATTCTGGGACGAACATGTGCAGGTTGCGGGCATTAAACCGTTAAATCGTCACTATTTCCCGCCGATCAAACAATATATCCTTCGGCTCGATCTCCAACTGCGTTTACCTTCCAGGAAAGGATAGAAAAATGGCTCGTCAAATAAACGTTTAAACAGTAACGACAGAGAATAAGTCAAATCCGCGGTCGATATTGGAAATTCTCCCTCTACATTAACAAATCACAGAATACCTCGGATTACTAAACATCGAACACCACGGATTAGTTCCCCCCAAAGAGTCGCAGCATTCCATACATATTCCGTTTACAGAAAAATTGAAAGGATTCCGTTATTTGCATCCCGTCCCGCGAACGCGTCGAGTAACATTATCTCAGGAACGGCGACAACTACTCCTGGAATCGATTCCTTCCGGCGAAGAACAGAACGGTTCTCACAATAGATCGTTAACAAGAATCCAACGTTTAATTCGTCGCGATCCCGGGGATCGTGGTTGCGGAATATTTCATACAACGGCGAGGGGGCCTCCAGCCTCGACAAAACGAAACCGTTATTGTACCGGTGGGGGTTGGTACGTGTTAACCGACTCGCGGAAAGAGAAGAGAATAGAATGGAACGCTGGGAGTAAGGTGGTAGTCAGACACGCTACAGAGAAAGAGAGAGATGGATCGGTGGAAACTGGTGGTGTGGTGGCTTATGAAAAATTGCGAGAAAGCAAATCATTCTGCGCCCTCCTGTGCATGCGAGGGGGGGAGGGCGAATAAGAGGGCGGCAAGGTAGGCGCAACGAAGGGGTGAATAAGGGAGGAAACCGTTCGTTGAATCTCCCCATCGATAGATTCGTCTTGTGATCGCGTGTATTCATTCGCGGCATCAACAGCCCACGCGGTGTACTCGACTACACAGGGTCGTGACCATTTACGTTCACGTACACGCAACGGGATCGTTTCCACGGAGGGACCGGTACAATCAGGCTATAACCTCGTCGCGCAATATTTCACGTCAGATTATGTAGCCTCTTTGCAGAACGCCGGCTACGTATCGAGATATCGATATATGTATATGTACAATCGAAACACGATGGAAATGGAGACTGCAGCTGGACGAACATCGGGTGGTTTCTTTTATAAAGGCCTGAGCCACACCCACCTAGCGAAGTTTCAAAGACTCAAGACTAATCAAGACTTTCGAGAATTTCATAGTGTTGAAGAACTTTGAATCCCTTCGAAATTAAGATTCAAACCCCCATTGCTATGTACGTGTTTTCGAAGGAACAGCATTACGCAGATATATCGTGGATAATACGGTCTGACGATAGAATACGCGATTCCCCGAGTTGTTTAATCCACGATGGATTTTCGTCATGCACAGACGCTAACGTTAAATGTACAGGAAAGTATCCCCAAGATTCTCCGTTAACAAACGCGCGATGAGAATGTTCTTTGAATAACCTGACACATGATTAATTTTAAACAAGCGAATTTATCGGTAAACCGCCCGATGACTTCTCTGATCGCCCGACGAACCAACCAACCGAATGTTTCGTTCCGTTTACATTATTCTCCCTTCCCCCAGCCGTAAACAATTTTTCGTCGTTTTGGAATCGACCTGCCGAGGGCCGTTCAAGAGGGGAAAAAAGAACCACGGAATCTATGCCGGAAGTGTACTTTTTTCATTCGGAATGCAGGGCAGACAAGATATTCATGAACGCACAACGTTTTAACAATTCCTTGATGCCGTGCAATTGAAGGCATTAACGGGACACGACTGTACAAAATGGAATATCGAACGCGCGCGAAATAAAGTATGAAACGAACGAACGATACCTGGCGATACGGGAGGGGGGACAGTAATATCATTTCGATGGCGGAACAGATTACGTAAATGCTCGAGTGTCCTCGTCGTATTGTGAACCTCGCTGATTCTCTGGATTGTCATTGATTTTCAACGATGCGTAACACACGAGTATCGTTAAGTACAAATCCATCTAATAATTAATTCGTCTTCATGAAATGAACAGGGCATACTTTAGAATCAGCTACTCGGCAACACAATACGGAATGATTGTAAATAATTTTGCATACCTGATATCTTTGGTAGAACATTTAACCGTTATCTCGCTGGAAAGTTAAAAAATAAATTAGAAGTATAGCATCAAATATTTTTCATCCAAAGCGTAGTTTCCGAAATAATCGATGCGGAAAATCCATCTGAAACGCCTGTATTCGTGCTGACGATAAGTAGAAACAGACTGCAATGGTCAGACGCGTTAACCAAGTCCTATTCAATGACGTTCAAGCTCGATTCTGTCGTGAAATAAAGCCTCGGTTCAGATCAATTTCATGCTAAATTCTTCTTCAATTTCTTCACCTAGAATCACCACCTTACTATTTACAATTTCCCCAACCACCCTGTACATTCAACTTACAATAAATAACGCTACCACGATTATCTACTTGGTATCTAAACGACAATCCAGGACAAGTCTCGCTACAGATCGAAACGAATAAGCAGCTTGCAAGCACCAGCGCCCGTGACCTATCGAATTAATTGATACCGAAGCTGAATCTGCTGATTAGCCAAGTATCTGGAGCGCAGACGTCCAAACAAGAGAAGCGGCATTTAACCGAGACCAGTTTCAGGGCTGCCGCGCCACGAGAATTCGGCGGAGTTTCTAGTAGGGATTGCTCTCGAAACGCAATTAGGATTTTGCCGCGCGCCACTTCGCGCTCCCGTATATTTATCTTGCCCGGGCGTCGTAGTTTTTGACGTGCCCTCGACGAACAAAAAAAAATAAGCATTCTCCCCCTTGCCAACCCTCTAGGAGTGGCGAATGAAATATCAGTCACCGAGATTTTCGCTCTTTAAAGCGGAGGACCGCGTATATCTTCGCCGAGAAACGCAATTTTTCACGTCGGATTACGAGAGAGAGAGAGAGAGAGGAGAGAAGGGGAAAAAGAGTCGAAGCAGCGAGGTCGGAGACGTACGAGGGGGAGAGGAATTGTGGGAAGAGGACATTTTACCTGAATGCAGGTAGGTCACACGTCGACATCGATATCGATATCACGTCGTGGTCCCCGCCCGTTATCGAGCGCGTTTCCACCGTAGGAGAAAAGGGAGGGCAGAGAGAGAGAGAGAGGGAAACAGTTCTCTCGAGCCGATTGACAGAAGCGGCCGCAACCTCCAACAATGCTTTATAAATTTACTAGTTTCGCGTGATTCCATCGGAAGCCACGGTTTTGTTTCGCGGAGAAAGTAGGCTCTGATTTACCCCGGGCCAACCACAGAACAGAGGAATTGTTCCCGGGGTATCGACGGAAACGATACGTTTCCGAGGCACCCATCGCCAGAGGCTAAATAATCAAGTTGAGAGAGGATCGATCGATGAAAAAGTTTTCAAACTGGCAACGACGACGCTCGGCCGTGTATCGAGGAACATTTTTTATCCAATCCGTTACGAAGAAGTAGTTTCTTTACCGGTTCGAATAATATGTACGGACGGAACTTCGACCACCAATCGCGTTCTCTTCGCCCGTAAAAAAGGTACAGGTGTATTAGGCAGCTAAAGCGGATCATTTCCATAGGGGTTTGATTGAAGAAGAAGTCAAATCGTTTGCACGTTTGAAAATTATTCACTTGTAGATTTTTCCTCTTGGAATACTCATTTACAATGTAATCTTACTTTGTAAATTTTGTATTTCAGGTAATTTTTTATATTTTCAAGGCCTTCTGGTCGTAAAATACGCATTATATCCACAGTCAGGAATCGTGAAGTGTTGCCAATGAATTGAGACATTAGTCGCTCTTCGAATCGAAGCGAAAAAAATACCGTTCGTTTTAGCCCTTAATACCTGCATATACGTAAATACGTTAATTGCCAACAATCGTTTACACGTCGTAAAATAAACAGAGCCGATAAAAAGCCCGAGTATGCGAACACGTCTGTAAATATAAATCTAGTCAAATAGTAAAAAAGCTTCGGTTTTTCTGACCGGCCAGCCACCGAAAAACCGGGTTTTTGCACTGGGATCCAAGGACACGTGAAATATTTGAGTTGTAATCTAAATATTGTACGTCGAGCTCGCGGAAAAATGTCTCGAACCGAACCGTCGCGTTTCCGCTGCGAGGACGGACCCCGGGATGCAGCGCGAACACCGAAACCTATCAGTCTGAGTGGATTACGCAAAGATGTCCGACACAACATCGCACTCAATGGTCATCCCCCGTATCGAGCCCCCGATATGCCTGATACTCTATGCAAGTTCTGTAAAATGAATCGGGACAGAGCGTGAGCGCGCGCCATTCCGTGGAAGGGAATCTACCGTGAAAACCTGGAAAATCCCAGGCGATGTTATAGGCTACTGAAAGGGAAACATTTGAAATTCTAAGTATAATATCTGAACGTAAGTTACGGGAAGGATAACTGATACATTACTCAGGAAACGAATGCAATTTTAATCTTCTGAAAATCTTAATATTGATTCTACACAGCGTTTCAAAACTATATATAAAAGCACCTGAAGTGTCTAGTCCTAGATGTTGAATAGCTGTGAAACAATAACGAAATTTCTATGTGCAGAAAATCGAAAATTTCAAGGTGGTTTTATAGTTATGAGATGTACCGTACTTATTATTGAAACCAGTCGATGGTAGTGGGCGACTTGGATACTTTCGAGTTAGTTAAATGGAAATCTGTACGGAACGCTATCGACACGTGGAACACTTCGTTACCGTTTAATCACACCTGCTGGCCCGATACGGAAGTTGTAACAGTAATTATATGCACGTTTAGCTTGATACAATGTGCCAGCACGTGCACCAAACATTGCGTAACCCGTTGTTTTTCCACTCCGACCGGATGCAGTTACGTTCGCTGCGATTGCATTCATAGCCGATTCGTTTTCCAGTGGGCCCGGTTTCCTACACAGAGGTCCATTGTTAGCGTAACAGAAGTTTCTGTGTATCTTTTCTTGCCCTGCGTCGCGCACGTACGCTTTAAAGTTACGTCCATTCTCGTAACACGAGCAAAAGAGTGCTCCATGACAGAACGTAGGCTAGGTATTCTTAACCCGTTGGTTATTTCAAAATTACAAGACTGATATACATGTTGTACCTTATTACTTTGAAGTCGAAAATATCGATATTGAACCGATCTATTTTTTTGTATTTTTTATTTATTTTTTAGAGGGACTACTTGAATTTCCTAACCGAAAACGCTGAATTCTACTTTACTGTCAGTGAAATTACGAATCTTTACTGACAAAAATTAGATATTAACCGGCGATAAAATTTGACGCACTTGTAAAGTGAGTGTTACACCGGTGCAATACTGAGCGTTAAAGGGTTACACCGTGATGGTCCTAAGCCAAGAAAACGTCATTCTATTATTAGACCCCCTATTATTATATTAGTCCCTCTTCAATGGTAAAAACAATAGAAAATAGGAAGATTTTATGTCTAATAGAAGAAGACAGTTCAACCCAATAGATATATACACACGTGACGATTCGTATTGTTCCAGCATTTCCTTGAAAAACAACGGTGTTTATTCTTGAATTATGCGTGACAGTCTGATATTATCGTTCGTCGTAAACATGGAAGAACAGCAGAACATTATAACGATCCCATAGCGCCGGCCGGACCGGTAAATAATATTTCCCAACCGGTACGGAAGAGACGGCGAGAAGAAAAGAAAGAAAACAGCTGCTGCTGCTGCTTCATCTTCGGAGAGGAGAGTTCGACGAGTTACCCGAGCAGCCTTCGTGCAGAGTAAATCGAAGCTGGGGGGCCGTTGATTCGATTAGAACTTAGTTTCGCCTTGCACACGAGGGACCCCTGTCCCTCGAAACGGAGGGTTCGAGTTTTCCTGACTGAGACGTGGCCCCAAAAAGCCCCCGATGCTGGGCGGAATGCACCCTGGGAATTTGACGCCGAGGAAACGATGAAGACCGTACCATCGTAGGTATCCGTCGTCCATTCGCGAGCAACATCGAGGCGTGCACGAAGGGTTTTCGGTCTGTTCTGTCCTCGTTCGCCATCGATCTCCACTGGCGATCAAAAACTGCGTCTACGTATCGATCCGGTTGTTTTGTAATATTTCGATTTAAACGCGTACTGCGTCGGGCAGAATGGCTTGTTTTTCGACCGGATTCACCCATGTACATATTTATTCCGATGTATTTGCGTCGGCGCGGCAAATACTTTCGCTCTGGGTTCGATCAGGAAACTACATATCCCTCTAAGAAAACAACGCCCGATCGAATGGAACTTATTGACGGAGCGATACCGTTTGCTAGAACGATTGCCAACGGTAAAGCTATCCAACGATAGAACATCCCCTGGATGCGCTCGAAGGCCTTTATCAAACATTTTTTTTTATCACGTTATATGTTATTTGCATATAACTGTATATATTTGAGGACGTTGTACGACGGTTGATAAAACAAAATAATATATTCTTTGATGAACGATAACATTATAAACTGACATTTAATTCTTCCGAAATCAAATTTACATTCCTTTTAGCGGAAATTATTACGGTGAGGAAGACAGGGGTTAAAAGTAACAGTTTCTGGTTCTCATGAAATAAAAAAAATCTGTATTTTAGCTAGAGATTTAATGTGAAATTGCACGGATCGGTTGGAGATTCAATATTAGTTCCACATCAATGGAATGTTTAATTAATTGTTAAAAATATTATGACCGTGAAAATTGACCGTGCCGGAGTATTACTTTTTACGCCAGCTTGGGGTTAAAAAGAACAACGCTGGGGAAAGTTGTACTACAAAATAGATTTTATATCATAAAATTTATCATAGCGCTGTCTCTTTTCTTTACACTGTTACAAGCCCTGTTACAACCTACCCCTGTTACGTTCAATCTCGTTCTCCGGTACGGGTCAGAATGGACCCAGTATTGTCTCTTAGATGGTCGATCTACCGAGAGTTAATAGTGTAGGGAAATGGGGTTCCAGGATTCCACGGAATAACGTAGAATTGCGACGTACCGGTCGGCGGAACGATCGCTTTTAAATTATTCCCCGTGTCCCCTAATCCCGACCGGCGAAAGATTAATCGAGTTACGAAAAGTTGATTGTGGAAACACACTCGACCGGGACACCGAACCCGGGTGCCACAGAAACGATTTACGTCGTATGAGCTGATCCGTAACAGCTACAGAGGACGTAAGCTTATTCGGGAACACATTTCCCATTTGCATACGAAATGTATCTTCCCCCACTCCTGCACTCGGTTAAGCCGTTTGAGCTGCGTCTAACGGAATCACAATGACCCGAGGATATTCTGAGAAACAAAGCTGGGTATGGTGGCCGCGCGAAACGGACGTCGGACAATCTCCGTATGCTCGGGGGTTCGATTGAACGTTACCGTTCCCCACTTGGCAGGTATTAATCTTGCACCGTTGAATGCTTACTACCTGCCGATGTTGCAATATTGCCATTGTATCTCTTCGCTGACACGCACTTATCGGGTGCCCGAGCTGGGTGACCGATGTTGCATCCATTTACATGCATACGGGACCCGCGGATGGCGCGAAATTCTTTGGAAACTACGTGTCATTCCACCCATCAATTTCACTCGTCTCGACTATAAATTAACATTTCTTATATTCCTTAGATGTCACGTGGTACGTGATTTCGTTCCTTTCAACTGTTACTTCGCAGATCGATCAGATCTCGAACTCGGTTAAGAATACCCTACGTCTTAATATGTACCGGTAATTATGAAAGTGATGTAAGTCAAAGATCTAGAAAAACTGAACTTATCACTTATTTGCTGTCGATATTCATTACAAGAATCTACTACGCCTCAAACTCATGTAAGAATACTTATACGCGGATGTATAAAATGAAAGGATAACGCCCTTATTATATAACTGAAAAGTACACTCTACCGAAACTAATGAAAGCTCATATTACAACGATATCTGTCGTTCTTCGATCGCTCGCAAAATCACTTGCAAAGGGATCGACTGCCCCCAGAACACCCCTACAGGAGGGTAGATAGATTCTCAAAGAGAACGACCCTGCTAAAACGTAGATAATACCAAGCCAAAAACATTCGGAATATCTCGTGTTACAAAACAAATCGTCGAGCTGATTCCGAGAGGACTTCACTGGTCTGGCGTGATTCGAGAGTCCCAGTCACCGTTGCACTCTGATGAAATAGAAAAAGGAAACACGCTGAATATGATTTTTCACGTGACGTTCCCAAGGTGTTCTCTGACAGCGAAAAAGATTTCTCCTTTGGCGGAACGCGAACGCGTTCGCGCGATATTGCAACCGCTGCCTTCCTTCGACACGAGGCTTTGGGGGATGATTGCGTGGCGCACCCCGCGGGGCTGTTCTAGCCACGGGAAAGAAAGTATACGGGGTGGGGGGATGACGGGGATGATTCCGAGGGTGGCGTAAAAGCGGCCGTGACGACGGCGTAACGCGCTCGGACGTAAATGGTAACATCGTTGAGCGACGACAGCACGGGGGATACGGTGCTGGGTGGAAAAAGGGACCTACAGAGAGCCTAGAGGGGTTGACGAGAAGGAACTACCGGGGCTGGATGTTAGCGGTGGCTGGCAACTGGATAGGTTGGAGGACGATGATGGGAAGTCCTGGAGAACAACGCCTCGGGGAATCGTTTTCCGGGGGTAGCTACGAACCTGCCGAAGTTCTCTCTCTCTCTCTCTCTCTCTCTCTCTCTCTCTCTCTCTCTCTCTCTCTCTCTCTCTCTCTTCCTCCTACAGGTTCATCCACTTCGAAATCCGAAACCTTTGTTTAACATGGAGAGAAACTGCGGTGGAATTTCATTAAGCCACTGCGGACCCGTGTTAGTTGAGCGATTTGGAAACTGTTCAAGAAACATATTTTGTGTTGACATGCTTTCAAGCTTCCGTATCCCTAAAAACTAGGATATACATCGTGTGGTCGATATCAACCAAAACACTATACACTAACATAGTTGATAACTGTTAAACAGAAAACTTACGTGTATACATATCTGAGCTATTGTCAGGCGTATTGACGTCCCCAAAGAATTCCCGCGAATCCTATCCACTAAATTTTCAGCTCTTTCAACCCCCAGTTTCATTCGAGCACACGGTATGGAACGCAGTCATTGACAGGGCGCAAACTGGGTCGACCGGTATTATTGAAGCGAAACATCTCGCGATTATATTCCGCGGAAAGAAAAAACCGTTACCGTGCAACAATGCGACATTTCAGCATTTTGCTCTTCTCCAGAGAAGTTCTCCATTCACGCAGCGTCGTAATACCGTCCCCCAAGCGCAACCTCAGCCCCGGTATTCTATTTCGCCTCTCCATTCCATTACCCTGCGTGTGTCTCTCCGTCCTCCAGGTTGTGGAGAAACGAAAAAAAAAAATAGGACCCCCCGGAGCTTTGCCGACGCTCTGTGTTCTTAACGCGTTCTCGTATCCCGGGGATCGTACCGTGCAACGTCCGTCGTTGTCGTCCTAGTCGTCGTCGTCGTGATTTTTCAAGAATGGAAAAGTCCACTTTCCGCAACGGAACCCTGAGATCTTTGTTCTCCCGGAATCGCCGGGAATCCGCGTTCGAATGATTCGCCGCGATTTCAAAGGGCTTTGAAGGAATAGATTTCGATTTCATAGCCGACACGCGACCGATCAAAGGAATACAAATTCCAACCGAGCTTTGTTACCGTTTTCTCTTCCGCCACTTCCCTCCCTTTCTTTCCCAACCCGCCACTCTTACCGTCCCGAAGAGGGTCTTGCAGGAGTTTCAGATTTTCAAAGTAGCTTCCGTAACCTTCTGGGTCGGCGACCCGTGATGCTAGATATAGGAGCGGCACGGACATAACGGGGCGGAAGTGGGACGCTGGGATTAAACCCTCTCTCTTCCGTTCCACGATGATGCTGATAGCGGGCACTTTATGCATTACGATAACTGGCTCGCCACTGTGTCAAGGTGAACGGTGTTTAAATTTTCGGCTGTGGTCTGCTCCCGCCTCTGGGAAACCGCGAAAGCGTCCACGGGAAATAATTAAAGGATCTCGTCTCTGAACGATTTACTCAGGATGGGAGTCACTTAAGTCGATTCACCTCGAATATCTTCGAAACACTTGATGGTGGTTCGTGACTGAATACAAAAGGTGTTTGTCCTGAAAACATTTTTACTGTAATTTCTGATAGTGTTACCATGTAACCAAATATGATCCCATGCAAATAGAATGGAGGAAGAATCTTGGTGGATTACGATCAGGCTCGAAGTAACATTCCTTCTGTAGATGCAAAAGGATCGTCCGGATCGTCTGGTGTCATATGGACTTCAAGCGCAGAGGCTTACGCTGTCGAACCGCTATACCGAGCCACCAAAATAGGGCATCGAAACTTCGTCGACTGGTGCGGCTACTTGGGCTAAGAGGATTATTCCATCTATTCTTTTACTTTGGCAACTGCGATTAATTTGTCTGTCTCATCCATTCCAAGCGTGTCGTCCTCTACCCATTATTCTGCTATTAATTAACGACGGTGTATCGGTATACTCGAATATCTCATGAAGATGTCTACCGTTCGAATACAAATTCAATTACCCAACGATCTAATTCAATCGCATTCACAGAACCAACGAAAATAATAAATCCTTTCATCTTTCGAATTCCACGTTGAAGCCCATTGCATGGAATCAGTTTGAACCGCCAAACAAATTGTACAGGTAGTTGGAATTTTTCCGCCCGCGACGAAGGGAGGGAAGAAACTATGTCTTAAAAACAGTCGATGTAACTCACCGACGAAATCGAATAAGAATCGAAACTTCACCGGTAACTGAATTCCCTTTTCGCTACCGATATCATGGCCCCTGGTCGAACATCTAATTCCACGGCACGAGGGAAGCTCGAAAATAAAATTACGAAGTGGCAACTTTCAACGCGGAAGCTTTCACCCCCGTCCACCCCAACAACCCCCCTCCCGCCCCGTTTCGCCCCCTTGTAAGAACAGTTTCTCTGTCTGCGGTAGCACGCAATAGCGGCGGCCATCACCGAGCAATACTAATAATCGTAAATAACAGCCATAAAGGATCGTCCAAGATAATGGACGACTGTAACTTCGTCGAAAGTGTATTCTGATAGAGGAGGGGGCGCGGGGCCGCGACAGTAGGGAAAATGAGAATAAACGAGAGAGAAAGAGAAGAGGGGGGGGGGTGAGGCCGAGGTGGAGCCTAGATAGACGAGATTATAAATCCCAGCGGGTAATTGCAAATGAAGGGCTCACATAAATCCTCCATTATTTGCGATAATCGCGGAACGATAGTCGGCGAATGAGGCTACAACATCCCGTAAATCACCGAACAACCGGTAGTGTTCACTGTATCACGAAATTTAATCGACTTCCACCAAGTTCATTCACGGGACCAGCGAGAATGACTTTATCCTCGTTCGTGGTCTGTAGATTTTGAGGGACAAACGAAATCGCTCTGTCCGACGTCGTTTTACTTAATGTAACATGAAATTTCAACTTTGCTTTATCACCCTGGCATTAAGCGCAATGTGCTACGAAGAGGATGAAGATGATTATCGGGGGTGGGAAAAAAATTATTTCACCCAGTCACGAGTCTATCATGGCCGATGGAGGACATTGATCGAAGCATTTCTAATCTTACCTCGAACGCCAGGACGTCGTTAACTGATCCGGTGAACTTCGTCAGCTGATCCAATTCTCTGTGACAACGCGTGAAACATAGATGTGGGAGGGTACAGAATGACGAGGCAGGAAACTTACAGGGAGCAGTATCGATTGAAACCGACAGCATTTCCTTTACTAACTATCCTGATATGATGTCTTGAAAATGGACATCTAGACCCTATGGCAAGCATACACCGTTCGCAGGGCACTAAATTACAGAGCGTGGCAGGCGTGTGGAAGCGTAAAATACTTCGAAGATGAAGCGAATATCAGTGTCTAAGTTGTGGCTCGTAAATTTTTCGACCAAGGATAACGGTTCCGCTTCGTCGCTGTACATACTGTCTCTTTCATCGACTACGATCAATGGAAGCGCTACCGTGCGCACAGCACGGTTAACCTTTCGCTGAATTCCGGGCGAATATTGCCCGGACATAATCCATAGAGTCTGGATAAACTTGAGTCCCCGTGCACGATATCTGTTCATTGGTACACGTGTCTGAGCTTAGCGAAGACCGGCAAGCCACTGTGCCACCGGATTGACGTGGCTTCGCGTAGATCACCTTTTACAGACGGCCAAGCATTAGCGTTATTGCGCCGTCTTCGCCTCCCTTTCATAGAAACTATCTCGCATTTGCACGTTCACGTGCCTCGTCGTATCCCACACGGATCACTGATAACAAATATCGAGTCTCTAATTGGAGCCTCAAACGTGGGGTTAATAAAATAATCAGTCCTGTGCAATGATAGAATACTGCAGTCCTACGATATTTTGGATTTATGAGCTCGATTGGAAATTTCACTATCGATTTTTACGGATTCTTTACATTATAGCATTCTTTTTTTTTCTGAAAAATTAGATTTAAGCTATTTTTTGTAGAGAAATTCTTTAAATAAACTACAATTTCAATTTCTTTCATAATTTATTATGAAATTTTATTCTTCCCGATTCTATCCCAGTCTCCTCTGCGAAGATTTGTTTGTCACAAGCTCAAATATAATCACTTCATGCAAATAGACTAGCTATTTGGAATTGAACACACGGTATTCTGATTTTCGTTACGAATTCGCATTCGATATCCCCGCTCGATCGAAGTTGAAATTTCTCGAAAAAGAACAGCCGGAGTGAGGGGGTTGTAGAAGGTGAAACAGTATCGGGGAGTTTCGCCAATTAACGAAATGATATCCGGTGCACTGCAATTCAACAATTCGAAAACTAGTGGCGTCCAGGCGGCCACGATACACCTCCGATAAAACCCCGACTGGAGCCGGTCGCGTTCAAGCGTTTCGGCCACGAGAGGTTGATAGTGCGGCGGGAGAGTGTGCCGCTTTATTGCGACAGTTTGGTCCGGTTCAAAAACGGAAGTGACGTAGCGGAGAAATGGTCATTCTCGCGTGATCAATTCACAGATAATACAGAACCTCTTAGCTACATAACGTGCAAACCTATCTTCAGTTTTATTTATTCATTAACCAATAAACTTACAGTTACGTAAATCCTATAGTGGTAACAAACAAAGTACCTGTACATAGGGTTGACTTAGCAATGAAGAAAAGAAAAAAATAGACTTTCAGATTAAAATAAAAATAAAATAAAAACAAATATGCCAGTTATAAAGGATCTGGAACAGCAATATGCATATTCACTATTCAACGTAAAAATATTATAATAATCTAGATGAATATATTTTTTCTTAATAAAACGAAAATTACTAGAAGCTACATTCACCTTTATGTTAACTACACTGATTCTTCCCAGAACCGTACTACGTAAATATCTATCTGCCTGTTCCCACTTTAATACAGTAATATTCGGATAATTATCTAAGGTCTGGAGACCACTCAGGTACAATTGAGCCCTTGACAGCATTAATTAAATCACTTTTCGATGGCTCTGAATTCACATCACAGAAAGGTAGCCCCAGTTTTAGTTCTACCTTGTACTAATCATCATCATACTCAATTATGTTGTCATCATATGTACGTACAATGATCATACCCAGTATATCTGTATACACTCATATGAGTAAATTTTTTCTAAACCTCTAAAAATCATAGAACCATATCCATTCATTTACGCCACCAATACTTCCAAAGAAATATAGAAAAGAATATATCTCTTGACTGGTACGTGGTAATATTGACAGAACATGTCTGTGGACAGGTCCGTATTCGCGACCATTATAAAATGAAAAATTCGAACGATTCAGAGGCTGCGGGGTGTCCTCGTCGGTGGATTACGCGAATGTCACCTTCTCGTAACTGCAATATCCATTTCAATATCGCTTCAGGCGGTTGTGTGTAGTACGCCGTATCGCAACAAGACATTTGAAATAATTAAATTCGTAACGTTTACTCGTATTTCCGGCGAGAAGTTCACCGGCAACACGGCCGACATAACGTTAATGAAGAACTTGTAAAGTTATTTGAAGAACTTTAGAATGACGTATGCCCCGGGCCCGGCGGCGTAATTAAATTTAATTCCGTCGACGGGCAACAACTTTTAATGCCGCGTTAGCATCACGCGTGTACCAAGCGCGAACTTCCGCCATTCTAACGGGGCGCAGAGGGCGCTACCAACATTTATTGAAAAGCGTAATATCCTGCTAAGTAGTAAGTTCGTTCGTGTTTCAGAGACACGTGGTAAATTATAATTTAATAGAACGTGCATCCCTGTTAATAACGAGGATATATTCTTTACGCTGAATTTAATTATTTAGTATCGATTAGAACACACTAGGCAGTATCATAAGGGCTGCCACACTTTGAATTTTCATTTGTTACACTGACTTATGAACGATGATTATTAAAATTTCCACCTGACCAGTTGATAGTTAACTTTGTCTTGACAGTAATCAGGATACTGATATCGTATACACTCACTTATGTTTTCAAACTCTTCAACGTCATTTACCTGTTTTTATGTCCATAACTATAGTCTTCGTCGAATTACTTCACATATTCAAGCTGACGACGTAACCTTCACCAAGTGCGCTCCCCTTTATTTAAGTTTCGGTCCCGGGAGGCAATCTACGACAGAAATTTCGTGGTCCCGTTTCGATATAACGCACAAAGGCGGGAGACGGAACACCGTTGGTTTCGCTCGCACGTAATATTTTTCGCTTATTTATCGTCGAACTTGGTTGATTCTCCCTAATTATAGGTGTACGGCCCGCCATTTCCCGGGAGCCCCGTGGCACACCGTAAAGAATGGACCTTGTTACGTCTCGTTAAGGAGTTTCACGAAAGTTTCACCTCTGCCTTGCTCTTCTCTCAATCTCCCTTTTGTAATAACCGCGAGATGAGTTTACGGTGTTAGGAGTCTGGCTGAAACGAGAAGCGACGAGAAAGCATCGACGCGAGATATCGAGCTAATTCATAATAACTATCTCGTCGTTTCTCCTCGTTCGTCTAATTATTATAAAACTAATCATTTTGCCCGTCTCCCAACCGACGAAAGTTCCTCGCTAATTAATCTATGATGTCCACATCTTACTGCCTCTGATAAATAGGACGAGCGGACAGGCCTTGACGCTTGATACTTAAAGAAATTACGACACGAAAGGAAAAATGCACGAGGTTCTATTTTTGTTATTCAGAGACTTTACGAAAAGAAGAAAAAAAAATTAGAGTTTCACGGGTCATGTCGTTCAGGCTTGTCACGAAATTTTGAGGAACTTTCAAGGGACACGCACACGACTTCATGGAGCCGGGAAAATGCTATTTCAGAGGTAATTAAGAAATCTTATCCCCTCAACCGCAACTTGTTACTTCAACCCGCCAAGGAATCTTTTCCAAGTCGTTTCCCAGGCTGCGTTTTGTCTCGCGTCTTTTCGTCGTTAATCTTACAATGTCTCGGTATGTATGCGTACTTCCTTCCGAGATTATCCGGAACCGAATTAAGAAACAAAATTAATCCTTCACTTCCACATTTATCCAACGCTCGCGTCCAATCCGCGTTTCAACGCTGAAGAAAGATGAAAATTGTTGGATAATCAATTAACAGAATACACAGGTAGTAGTAAGGTAAGTAGTGAGATCATGAATAACATCTTCATCAACAGTAATTATCGAAACACAGAGTAGCAACGTTGCCGCTCTTTTCGTTTTTACACGAAACCGGAAATTCGTTTCAAGTAATGGATATTGACCCGGGCAGCGAAATTGAATAGCCAGTCGGCCAATTCAAAATTTAATTAACGTAAGCGACCCCAGTTTCTTCGACGTGGCATTAAAAAGCCGCGGAGAGACACGAGTCCTTGAAACAACCGATTAACCTGACCAACTCTCACCTGTTAAGAGCATAACTCGTCACCAAACCAGGGTGGATGGGAGGGTGAGGGGAGGCAGGTGAATTCAACGTGGAGAACGTTAAATGTGATTCTTAACGTGTAATTTGCGCGGCTGAACGGGGGAACAAACGCGAAAGGAAAAGGATTAGACTGCGTGTGGCGAGCAAAGGAAACCCGTCGTTCCCCGGAGGCGTTCTTCGAGACGAAACGTACTCCCGGCCTCCCAGTGACGAATGCAAGGCAAATAAGGAAGGTGGAGGAGAATAGTGGAAGCTTAATGTCTGGGTCCTTTGCAGTCGAAATAAATTAAACACGGTCTTACACCGCTTGCCTCTGCACGCTCCCGGTCGGTGCTTTCCTAGGGCTCGGGCATCCCGAATTTCGTCCTCGTCTGCTTGATATTTATTCAGCATCTACCTCCTCTGGCTCCCTTCTTCGCCCTGTAAATTAATAAGACAGAACAAATACGCACGCGGCTGGGAGGACTGGGGCGTCTCGAACCATCGTCGGATTAACGGAAACGAGGCTAAACCTTAGCGAGAGGAAAAAATGCAAACATGTCACCGACAGGCTGAAAAATTTCCCATCTAAGACGGCTCATTGCAAATTGTGCTTCTCTGGGAAGAGGGATTGTTAGATTTTTTCTGACAGTCTTTCGAAAATCCAGGTTTCGCGACATTCGTTCTTGGTCTTAGGGAAATATTCGTTAATTTTCCACCTTTACAGACTTGTTCGTGTATCAGTCGATCTTTTTATATTTAAAGGATCATTTTTTCATATTATATAATCGTATAGAACTTTATTCTGTCAGTACGCAAGATTCT
>NW_015373954.1:2231626-2358238 GCF_001272555.1 Dufourea novaeangliae | reverse complement strand
CTTTCCCTTCCACTTTTAGCCAAGGAATATCGTCATCGCGGCCGTCGAGCAACTACCCTGGAGATTTCCGGGATCATAAATATCCCCGACATCGAGACATGTGTCTGCCTTAATGCTGTAGACATGTTTCTCGAGCAACCGTGCGCTATCTTGGGGTCTCTATATTTTTCCAGTTTCGTGTCTTGCGTGATACGTAGAGTGGTTATATGCGGGAAGTAATCAGTAGCTGTAATACACCGTAGAAAATAATAGAGGGGTTGGTCTTGCCAAACGTGATGTACTTATTGTATCGATCTCAAGAACATAATTACTTCATAAAAACTTTAAGGGTATTCCAACGAATCCTTTATCGTGCTTCTTGACCGATGATACCTCGACGACACTAATTATTATTGAGTCGCACCACTAGCAATCAATCGAGATGAAAAATCTTCACTGAACCATGTAGTATCGAACCCCTTTTTCGCATAAAATATATTTACTTCGATTCCGTACATTTTTATTTTCACTGGAGAACGCCTTCACACGCTCGAAAAGAACAGACGCATCGACTAGGTAATCGAATTGCGTAATTACAGTATCTACGGAGAGGATGTGATTGATAGATTTCGGAATTTGTGACTAGGTAGATTAAACTCGATTAACCCGACACCCGTTGTATGTGGCGCTTCGTTAACCCAGGCGCATCGACTTCCTCAGGATTAGGTTTGGTACGTTAGGCTGCATCCTCAAGGCCTTTGCACCTATAGGCACCTCCACCACAGAGGTCTTCTACGACCTACGCTGTAGCTACACCTCAAGGAGACGATGAATCGCGAGTACAGCGACTGCTTTTGGGAATTTAATCATCCGGTTCGAGTAACCGCGCCACTCGCTCCAACCCCCTCGAGATCTGACGGAGTTTCTGCGCTTCAAGGGGCGCGCGTTACTCTGCCTTAACTAAGGAAAAAAACAGTAATTAGCGCCGCTTGTAATAATCACTGTTTCTACCATCGCTTAGTAATTAGAAAATGTAGACGTCGAAATATAGGAGACTGGCGTAACTCGGGGAATTTACAGATTACGCAAGATACGATTAAATGGAATTGTGCTTTGGTGTTATGGAACAAACTTTAGCCACCTTTTCTTCTATCGATTTATTAGGGGTACTGATAAATAATCCACTATCTCTCGACGTAATCAGTATTCGATTCTATGGAAGTCAAGAATCTATACTGTTTTCTGTATCGTTTTCATTCAGCGAATGATCGTGAAGATATTTATAATTTAAAATACAACATAATTAAAATAAATAGTGGATGATTTATTGGTACACCTAATAACCTGCATTGGTCCATACTATTTTTTTCTTACAATTGAAACTGAAGTTTCTAAACAATTCGAAATCGGTAAAGGTATAGATCATCTGTTCCCGTTCAAATCAGATATTAAAAATTCTTGCACAGACAGTCCAAGAAAAGGTATCTAGTATCCGTGATTAAATTGACTCGTTCCTGAGGAAAATACCAAACGACTCGAAGCTCATCGACAGCAGCAGAATGCGAAATTGATTGTCAGCCCCGTGACTTTCCCACTTCCACAGCCGTCAGCTTTTGTTTTTTACGATCACACGACTTGTCACTGAACCGCCTTCACCTAGTTTTTTTCGGTCGTTGCACTTGCCCATCCGCGCGCTTAAAGGCGAACACACACCAACGGGCGACTCCATCCAGTTAGCTTGAAGCCGTAGCCAACGGGAAAGCATTTGTTTTGCAAACTTATTAACATCCTTCGGCTTTGAGAGAGCTCCCGGCTATCGTCGTCATTCATTTTTTTTTTCCACCACCACCACCCCCCGAATAATCTTGCTCGAGAGAAAAATCGACCATCAAAGCTTCGCTAATGAAAAGAATACATTTCGTCCTGTTTTCCTTTCCTGTCTACATCAGCGTCCGCGCGATATTATGGGGCCGAGGGCTTGAAGTTAAAGATGACTCGCAACGACGGTTTTACAATGAAATAAAAAAGAAAAAGGTGGACCGTAAAGAAAAGGGGAACGGTAACTGTACACAGTGATCAAAATCTCAAATTATACACGGCCGGTTTCGAGTATATACCGGGTCTTTCGAGCACGAAATAAAGGGGAAATAGCGGTAGCGGAAATAACTCGGATCCGTTGTGGAATCGGCTTAAACGAAAGACGGAACGCATCACGCTATGAGCGTCTTAGTTCTAAGTTATACGTATCTTTACGACTGAAACCAATAAAAAGCCTCGACTCGTTTTATCGGAGGGCTTTTCCGCGTGAGCTTCGTTTCGCCCCGGGGAAAATACTCGAAAATATACAATTAACCGATACCCCGCCCGACTTCGGTGGATTACTGGTCTTTAATTCCAACCCCTAATTCTAACGGGATCTTTTCAGCTAAAAGAAAAAACAGGTCACAGTCGGGCGATAACGAGCAGGTGGAAAAAAACAGCGAAGATAGATGGAGGCAAATGGAAAGAGGGGACAAAAAATACAACCCGGGAATTAACTATGCGTTAATAAAATGAACGGGAGAAAACGAATGCTTCCTACACTTTCTACCCTGTATACAAGTGAACGTGTATTGTTAAAAGAGGAAGAACAGCTACGAATACCGATGCATAATTTTTATTCTGTCACGAGCCGTCAACCCGTTCCAGTTTATTTACTTCCGAAATGTATACTGCTAGAAATTCTTCCCAGGACAGTCTGAGCACTGTCCTGAGAAAAATCCTTTTACGCCATTAATGTTTCGCCCGGTGAAATCCCAGGAGTTTTACCGCGAGATCAAAGCGGAATCCTTTAGCTGACACTTCCAATATTTCGCCAGCGTCCCCTCTAAATGTTCATTAAGCTTATACGCAACTGGTCCTCCAAATTTGGATCAAAGTCCCCCTTCTTTTTTCGGAGGCGAAACAGGACGGAGTGTTTGTCAACGGGATTAGACGACGGCTTTTCAGAACCGTGAAGGAAATTTTTTTTTTTGTGGACGGTTATTTTGATAACTAATTAAAAGAGTACAAAAAAAATTGCTGGTACGAACAGAGAGAAGAGAGATGTTTTCCGATTTATTTCGTTTCTTTTAATGGAAGGTTATCCTACAAGCTTCTACAGTTTCCGAAATTTTAATGAGTTGTCTGAGGTATGCCTAAACAAAAAACACTAGGAACATAACCACCATATTCATATCCTTATGAAGTCATTATGCTGATACTCGACAATTTTTCCACTAAAATGTACTATACTACTTACTTTTTTTAATCCACTAAAAATAAAATTGACAGATGTAAAGTATTAAGCAGCGAGCTGGACTTATGCAACTTTATGAAACGTTTCTGATCTCAGGTAAGTTTAGAGACTCCCCTGATTGCAACGCCGCCGATCCGAGTGTGCGTCGAAGTTACCTCGGCACTGTATGCATAAAACGAATACTCTTTTGATCCGTTTTCATGCGAGCGAAGGGACCACTTCAGATGGAAACGCGTAGTATAGTATCGCCGACGAAATCGCGAAAAGTTTTTCGTGGTTCATTCGCCTGTCTCGGCGAGTTCCTTGGTCTTCGGGATACCGATTTCGTGGAATAAATTCCGAGAAGAATGCGAAATTACCCGTAGAATAGAAAGTTTCTCCCCCGTAAGGCTCGTTTGAAGGGGGAGGGTCGCGCGAACGGGCGAGGACAGGCAAAGGGAAGACCGTGTTCCTTTGTGAATTCGCTTCTGGCAAACACGGGATTCTCTTTTTTCTTCAATGACACAGCCACCTGCTGCCTTTGCGACATATCAGGTTAGTTTCTGCAACAGTTACAAGACCGCTCGAAGAAATTCTCTGTCAACTGCAGGAACACCAACGGCGCATTGGCGAGATAATCGCAGTACTTTGCATCAAAGATTTCGATTTGCTGCAAACGTTGATGAGGTTAAAGTTCTTTGCACCTTGGCCGTAAATTTCGAGCAATCGGCTATGTTTATTTATATCGGATGAATTATGATTTGTTCCAATTATTTTCAACTGTTATTCAAGGTTGTATAACAACAGGTAATTCAAGACACAGAAGGAATATTTCAAACTGTACGTCGATCTGTGATACGCAAATATGAGTTATGTACATATTAAAATGAAAGAATGATGTATGGAAAATCCGTAACAAATGTGAAAACAGACTTTTATATTTCTCTTTGATAGGATTGACTTTAGGACCTATGTCAATTATAAATTTTTCACTCCTCTCGGTGAGTAGGTACTATAAGCTCCGTCAAAACTTTCAGACCCATTCTTTGTTCACCCTGTCTGTTTTTTTATATCGTTGCACTTCAAACACTCTACACTTTTCACAGGAGAGATATCAATAGAACTCTTCAATATCCTTATCCCAAGATCGTTCTTCGTAATTCAACAAACACGATATACACAGACACTTATTTGAAACACTATCACATAATCCAACACGTCCAAATTCACCACCACGACACATTTCCATGTTGTGTACTATATAAATAACATTACTCAGGCCACACAATGGAACATACATCACTCGTCATCGCGTGTTCGAGTTTGCCAGCCCAGATATATGCATCTCAAAGTCACAGCGTTCTATACAGAGGCAACTTGTTATTCGCGGTGATGCCGCTTTACAGCGCGCGTTCAATCGCGTCCCCAGGAACAAAGGGAGGAGAACATTGAATTTGAAGAAATAGAGCGCGACCCCGCATCGTCGACGGGTCTCATTTTAATGAGGCTACAAAGTGGTAACAGAAGTGACTGCGCGTAACCGGAAACGTTCTTCGGGATCGCGTCCCAAGATGAAACGGTGAACCGTGGCCTTTCGAGGGGCACACGGATGGGAAAAATAAAACGAAAAAGCAGAGATGAAGACGTTCCTCTGGGGGGAGAGGAATACTAACAATGCCTCCCAAGGTACTGACTAGAACCGGCGATTGTATTTATACAATTAAAGCTTATCCCCACCCTCTTTCCTTCGTCTCGCCCTAGCCCCAGACGCCGTTAACGCGCCAGTGAAATGCAAGTGGATCGTGTTATGATTATTGCGTTGATGCGCCGTTTCTAATAAAGACACTTCATCCTATTCCGGGTTAGCGAGTCGTAGCTTTATCTCCGACTTCCACAGTACCCTGCGAAACGCTACACTGCACGGAATTGCTATTCGCGATTTCTGCTTTTCTCCGAAACGGAAAATCGATATTGCAATTAGCCCCTTCGCCGTCGTCTTTCCCCGCCCGACAATCCGAGCGGCGTGTTTACCCAATGTAAGGGTAGCGATCTTGGCGCAACCGTACCGGTTCTCGCTTCTGGATGCGCGAACACGTTGTTTCGTAATACGACGGAAGCGTAGACATTATAATAAATAAACAAGTTCCACGCAGAATATACAGATTGCTTCTTCGAAGAAAACTTAATCCCTGTGGCAATTAAAATGTAAATACCTATCCCAAAAATCTCTGATGAAACACAAGGGCGCACTCTAATCTTTTGATGGATTCTTTGGTGATTCTTGAATTTTTCATTGAAGTATTTTTTAAGTAAATGGTAATCTACAACGAAGTCAAGAAAGTCAAATTTCTTATTCGAGCGGTATTCCTTTTTAACGTTTTTATCTTTCGTGAAAATTATGTTATTTTTTCTTCCACACGTTTCACCGCCATTACTTTCCTTAAGTTCAACGAATGAGCTCAGTTTATGGTGGAAGTAATGGTTTTAATAGAAATTCTAGCCCAAAGAAAGTATGGATGTGTTAGAACAATACTATATTTTCTTTTATATTTGAAACATATTTCTTTCCTATTCACTTTGTATTTGAAGCTGCGCGCTGGTGGATCGATATTGCTGGTCGGAGAGACTCCAGGTGTTCTTGATTTCATTCATAGAACGTTGTACACCATGTTCAATGATCGTAAAATAACTCTTTAGATCTTACAAGCGGCACTTTAGTAATTTCTGAGAAACTCATATCTAAAGTGGTACTATATTTCATGATACACCCAGTACGTATCCTAGGGTACTATACGCAACTAGATTCTTCAGGGTGAACAAAATGGCCATCCTAAAAGTATCTAGATGGAACAGAAGGGCGTGAATTTCACATAGTTATATTACACTATACAAATTGATTAATTTTTACAAAGTATAATGATCCACTGACATCAGAAAAATAAAATTGAATGTAATTATAGTTATCGAATATTAAACAAATAATACTTTCTACCCCTTGTATGGTAGCGTAAGAAACGTCACGCAGATTGTAATCACTTTTAGCAAGAGATTTCTCTCTATACTATATTTCTATGGTGTTAATGGGAATTTTGGCTTGGCAAAGATATAGCCCTGATGCAACGAAGGTTTATGACAAGAACTGTCAAAATATTGGATTATTAATTTTGATGGTGTTCAGAACTTTTACATAATGGACTTTTAATAAACTTATAGTAAGTTTAGTTCTTTATAGATGCATATCATCTTCTATTAAAAATACCTTCATTATATGTTGAATTTGGTATTGTTATGTTTCCCATTCAGTTGTTTTAATAATCATTTTTATTGTTGAATGCAATAGCTTTAATTAAACAGTGAATTAACTATGAAAGATGCATGTAAGTTAATTTAGACTATAATTTAATATATTCTTATCTGTAATTGATAATTTTGTTATTTTTGTAAAATATGTAGTGAAATTTTGGAATTCTAAGTTATTTAATTTTTCAATATAATATCTAAGACATTGCAGAAGGAATATTTCAACACAACATTTATGATGTCATCTGTACAACGTGCTTTTACTCAGAAATTAAGTAAACAACATGCATCTGATGTCAGACGTCAGATTGCTACTTCTACCTCATATTCGCGTGATTTATCAAAGAGTGGCAGTTCATTCTCAGGCTTTTCTTCAACAGTATGTCAAGTATCTACTACAATGTATATATTAATTCATGTACTCAAAGCATTTGTAAATATAACAATAATGTGATTTATTCAAGATGTCTCTATGTGAAGTATTAGAGCCATTAGACTATGAAGAATTTCTAGCACAACATCAGTCAGTGCTCGATCGTGATCCATTAAAATCCATATTAGACTTTCCACCTGGAGATGTGGAATTACAAGTTGTTAAAAGGAAAATTAGAACAGAAGAACCAGTTGTTCCTCATGAATCTCTGTAAGATTTTTTTCTCTTGAATCTACTAAAATTTTCATTATCATTCCACTAAATTAAATTTTGTTTCCGTTTAGGGATATTGTGTCTCCATATGTTAGAAGATGTATAGAAACCTTCACTTCCGACTGGGTAGTGGTGCACCGTAAATACAGGCGTAGAGTATCTCCTATTGCAAGGGACAGACTGTTACAGGACACCCCAAGACAAGATTTTGAGGTACTCAATTGAAAATACCTATGTTACAAATGATCAAAACTTCAGTTTAAAATAAATCTAAAATAGGTGGATCAAGAGGACACAAATGGCTCAGGATCACCAAACGAAGAGGAAGATTTACCAAACTGTGGAGATACACCAAGAGGATCTTGGGCCAGTTTAGACTTGAGGCATTCCCAACATGATCCTCTTCTTCCAAGTTTGCTAGATCGTGTGTGTCCAGAAACTATTGACCAAATGAATGAGCAAAAGCGTTCAGAAGACCGGCAAGTGGGTATTAAATAAAGTAAAAAATAGAAAGATTTTGATGATGATAAAATAAATAAATATGATTATTAATTTCAGGAAGGATTATTTCCACTTTATGCACCCCCAGCTTCCCCGGATGATGAGTGGCAAGAAATTAGTATCGCACCAGAGCCCACAGAGCCCTTTTCTCATAAGATTCTTGTGAAATGTCTTCAATTAAAACTAGAATTAGAAGTGGAACCAATTTTTGCAAGCCTGGCATTATATGATGCAAGGGAAAAGAAAAAGGTACTTTCAAATTATTAACTTTTAAACATGATTTCTATCTAATTCTTACTGTACAACTGCAGGTGTCTGAGAACTTTTATGTGGATATGAATTCAGAAGGTTTAAAAAGGATGCTTGGTAGTCATATCGCATACAGTGATGCCAGCACTTTGGCAAGAAATTGCGTTATGAATATTAGCAAACCGAGTCCAGATTTATTCCTAGTTGTTAGACTTGAGAAAGTATTGCAAGGCGATATTTCGGAATGTGCTGAGCCATATTTGCGTGAAGATAAAAATAAGGAAAAGGTAACTGTATATAATTAAACAATCCAATATGATTGTTAAATAAAATGATTAAATTAAAAATAGGTAAGAGCAGCTGCGGTAGCAGCGTGTGAACGATTGGGGCGCTACCGAATGCCATTTGCATGGACCGCTATCCACCTTTCTGGTGTCATAGGAGGTGGTGGAGACACAGATAGCACCGGAAGTGCTGGCTCTCTAGACAGAAAATCGGGGGGCCTCGAACAGTGGCGCAAAAAGGTAGAACCACCGACTCGGAGAGGTTCCCTTGAAAGAAGAAGTTCTGACAAAAGGCGTAGTTGGTCTCCTGATGATTTTGCTAATTGTCTTGACACATTCAGGTGGAGTATTTGATATAACTTCAAAATCTAACGTGTTATTCTAAATATCTAATATGTTTCGTCTTTCAGGCCTATAACGTTAACTGTTTCAAGTTTCTTTAAACAAGAAAGTGAACGCTTAAGGGACGAAGATCTTTACAAACTGTTGGTTGAGCTACGCAAACCAGGTTCCAATTTGAAACGACTAAAATGTCTGCCAGGCATACTAAAATTAGACCTTAGTCCAAGACCTGAAGAGCTGCCCAGATGTTTAGATTCTGATCTTAGAAGACTATTGCCATACCCAGACGAGAAAAGTCGACCAGTAAAAGAAATACTCGAGTTTCCAAGTGAAGTTGTTTCGCCAGATTTAACATATAGGAATCTTCTGTACATTTACCCTAAGGTAAATTAATATTTGTCATATATCTATTAAGTAAAATCGTGGTCTCTTAAGTGAAAATCTCTAATGCTGGTCATAGGAAGCAAACTTCAGTTCTCGAACTGGTTCAGCTCGAAATATCGCTGTAAGAATGCAGTTGATGGGCGGTGAACAAGAAGCGGATGCCCTAACAGCCATATTTGGAAGATCATCCTGTCCCGAAATGACGCACGAATGCTTCACTTCTGTGTCGTATCACAATAAAAATCCAAATTTTTATGACGAAGTGAAAATTCGACTTCCCGCGGACCTGAGCGCAAAGCATCATTTGCTATTCACATTCTATCACATCAGTTGCCAGAAGAAAGTAGAACAACCAAATGTCGAAACTGCTGTAGCATACACGGTAAAAATAATTCACTGCAATAATGTCCTTCTATTGGACTTCTCTTCTATAACTGCTCATTATTATTTTCATTTCACCATAAAAAATTAGTGTTGATCCAACATACTTTCAGTGGTTACCACTTTTGAGGGATGGACATCTACAATCCGGCGAATTTAGTCTTCCAGCAATGTTGGATCCACCTCCAGCCAATTATTCCTACATTGCTCCTGACGTTCTTCTACCAGGCACAAGATGGGTAGATGCACATAGAGGAGTTTTCACGGTGATTTTGGAACCAGTCTCTAGTGTTCACCCACAAGATAAATACATTGACAGGTATAGCTTTAGTATGCCGTTAATTTTGCACATATTCCGTAGCTGGCATTAAGTTGTTAAATTTATAGATTTTTATCGCTATGTGGCTTCTTGGAAACTGGCCAAGTACCGCCACGTATTGGTGAGGCCGGAATGGAGTCAGAATTAAAATCTGCCCTCCTTGAATTGGCAAGGGCTTCACATTCTGCTCTGGTGAGATCACTACCTCAACTATTGGATCAATTGATATCGCTCTTAGTACGTCCTCCCACGTTACCGTCTCAACCACTGAACGTGGCAGCGACAGTCTTCGAGGCTATAGGCCTATTGGTTCGGAATATCACTAATTTACCGGACGGTCAATTAGATGCACATGGACGACACGCACTGTTGGCTACTTATGTAGCGTATCAGTGCTCTCTACCCAGAATGACCAACACTCCAGGTATCGTGAGAGCCCAAAGTAATCCCGATCTACCCCTAGAGGATTTAGAAATGGAAATGCATTCACGAGGGTTGGATCGAACTGCGTCAATGCGCCAAGAATCACCTTCCATAAACAGTCAACCAACTAGAAGACTGTTGCACGAGGAATTAGGTTTACATTGGGTCGTATCCACCGGACAAGCAAGGGAATTAGCAGTAACATATTCATGGTTCTTTTTGGAGTTAATCGTTCGCTCTATGGTCGTAACACTGTCGGAAATGGGGATGTTGGATGCGCCTCGAAAATCAAGATTCTCTCCTCAGTTTTGTGATGACGTAGCTACACTCACAGCAGCATTGACGTCTGAAGTAGTATCTCGTTGCGGAAAGGAGAATAGAGTGCCCAATAATTTGATATCAAGTCTCGGTAACTTCCTGTCTGATCTGTTATCGATAATGGACAGGGGGTTTGTTCTGTCCCTTATTCGGGCTACATGTTGCTCTCTGTCAGATGCTTCTATGCATATTCCTGATTCAGCTGCTTTATATGCACTTAAATTGGATCTCGTTCGAACTGTATGTTCTCATGAACACTACGTAGCTCTCAACCTTCCTTTTGGAACTGGATATACATCAGGATCAGCACCAGCATCCCCGAGTCCATCTACTGGAAGTTCTGGTAGCTTGATATCTACACTTGTCCCTGGAGACCGCGCCAGATTCTCTGAACTCAGTCAGGAATTCAGGCAACAACACTTCCTAGTCGGGATCGTTTTATCCGATCTATCGAACACCTTGGAAATACCTAATCCGATGCTTCAGAATAAAGCTATTGGAACCATTCGACATTTGATGGCGTGCCACGATGTGGACTCAAGATATTCCGACCCTGCAGCTAAAGCTAGGGTCACTGCCCTTTACCTGCCACTACTAACTATCATAATGGATGCGTTGCCTCAACTTTATCACTGGGATTCAAAGGATAAAAGCGTCTATCCAGATGAGTCTGGATCAATCACACACTCTGTAGCTCTGGCTATAGCTGGCGGAGTCTCGGCAGACACGGCAGGAACTCAGTGCAGAGTTTCTTTAAGTTCAGAGGCCACGCGACACCTTTTGATGTGCGTGTTGTGGGTGCTAAAAGGACTGGAACAGTCTGCATTGGCACAATGGTGTTCGGAGCTAAGCTCCAGGCGTATATTGTGCCTTCTTCAAGTCCTAAATATTGCTACTGCAGCCTTTGAATACAAGGGCAAGAGAGCCTTGAAAAGATTACCTCCTCAGGCTGCGGCTACCAGCGACATTAGATCGCGATTGGAGGATGTAATCCTTGGTCAAGGTAGTGCAAGAAGCGAAATGATGTTGCGTAGAAAAGAACGGATGAGTGGAGATAAATTGAGATGGCGTAAGGACCAAATGCCTTACAGGTAAGTCGGGAAAGATGTAAGTAGACTTGCTTCGTGCAAGCGTGTGAGTAATTTTTTATCTCTGAAGATCCTGCGAGCAATCAGAAGGAAGGGCTGTAGAACAAGATGCTCACATAGAAGGTGCCTTAGCAGCAGAAGCTTCCCTTGTAGTTTTAGATACGTTAGAAACAGTTGTGCAGGCTGATGGTGGAGGAGGTAAGCAGAAACTTTCAATATTTTAAATTCTGAACAGTATTTTCTAATTATTGTTCTCATTATTCTTTAAAATGTTGTAGGGGCAGTTGTAGGAGCAGTACTAAAAGTTCTTTTAAGAGCTTTAGCAAGAAATCAGAGTACATCTGTTTTACAACACATGTTCAATACACAGAGAGCTTTGGTATTCAAATATCATAGTGCTCTGTTTGATGAGGAAAGTGAAAGATGTGGTGACCTTTGCTTAACACTGCTTACCAGATGCAGTTCTCCGTTAAGTGCTGTTCGCAGCCATGCAGCTGCTAGTCTTTATCTACTTATGCGACAGAATTTCGAAATTGGCAATGTAAGTGTTGAAAAATATCTCGTATTTTTCATATCCAACTATGACAGGCAGATAATAATTTAGGATCATTTCAGAATTTTGCTCGAGTTAAGATGCAAGTTACAACATCATTGTCAGCTCTTGTTGGAAGGGGAAGAGCTCCCAGTGAAGGTGCACTTAGAAGAGCATTGAAAACGGTATTGGTATATGCTGAGAGAGACACAGAACTAGCCGATACAAGCTTCCCAGAACAGGTGAAAGATCTTCTGTTCAATTTACACATGATATTGTCTGATACTGTTAAAATGAAAGAATTTCAAGAGGACCCAGAAATGCTATTAGACCTTATGTACAGGTAAACAGTCTTTGAAGCAAACGAAACTAAAACAACCTTGAAATACGATGATATATATTTAATGTTATAGAATTGCAAAGGGATATCAAGGATCACCAGACCTTAGATTGACATGGCTAGCGAATATGGCTCAACAACATATGGAAAGAAAAAATCACACTGAAGCAGCAATGTGTTTAGTGCATAGTGCTGCTTTGGTAGCAGAGTATTTACACCTCTTGGAGCCAGGAGGTGGTGGTAGACCAGTAGGAGCTGTTGCTCTATGTCCTGTTACTCCAAATTCTTTAGAAGAAAGTGCTGTAGGTGATGATGTATTGGCCAGAAGGGAAGAAGGCCTGTGCTTAGGACCTGATTTCTCAGAAAGTGGGTTAGCAGGTTTATTGGAACATGCCGCCAGCTCTTTTCATGCGGCTGGAATGTATGAAGCTATACCTGATGTGTACAGAGTTTTACTGCCAATAGCAGAAGCTGCACATGATTACAAAAAATTGGCGAATATTCATGGGTAAAGTATATGTACTCCTTTTACAGAAGTTTGGGATAGAATTACATTGTAATTTATGTTGTTTTAATCACAGAAAGCTTCACGAAGCGTACACGCGTGTTGAACAATTGGCTGGAAAAAGAGTATTTGGCACATATTTCAGAGTAGGTTTTTATGGAGGACGATTTGGAGACCTAGCTGGCGAAGAATTTGTTTACAAAGAACCTACTTTAACAAAATTGCCGGAAATATTTTCAAGGCTGGAGAATTTTTACGCCGAAAGATTCGGCGCGGAAAATATTGTAATAATAAAAGATTCAAATCCTGTAGATCCAAGCAAATTAGAACCAGATAAAGCCTATGTTCAAATCACTTATGTAGAACCGTATTTTGAACCGCATGAACTTAGACACAGACCAGCTATTTTTCACAGAAACTTTAATATCAGTAAGTATTCCTCAAAACATGCTATATGGGCTGATAATAATGTGTTTTATTACTTTAAAATATTTCCAGGGCGATTTGTATATGCAACACCTTTCACACCTGGTGGTAAGGCTCATGGGGAATTGAGGGAACAGTGTAAGCGTAAAACAATTCTGACAGTAGCTACACATTTTCCTTACTTAAAAACAAGAATTCGTGTGGTTGCCAGAAAACAAATAGTCCTAAGTCCAATTGAAGTTGCAATTGAAGACATACAAAAGAAAACAGCAGAGGTTCTTATCATTTAAAGATTGGCTGCATTTTGTTTTTGTACTTTTATCTTATTTATTTGAACTTTTTTAGGTTGCTGCAGCTACAGCCCAAGAACCACCTGATGCAAAAATGCTGCAGATGGTTCTTCAAGGTTGTATTGGAACCACAGTTAATCAAGGACCTGCGGAAGTTGCAGTTGTCTTCCTATCTGGATTACGTGAGCAAAATGCACAGCCTAGTCGACTCCAACACAAGTTGCGTTTATGTTTCAAAGATTTCTCAAAAAAATGTCTGGATGCCTTGAGAAGAAACAAAAATCTAATTGGTCCAGATCAACGAGACTACCAACGAGAATTGGAAAGAAATTACCAAAGACTGACTGAAAGATTGGCCCCCCTAATTGCATGGAGGTATAAGGAATTTCATTTTAAGTCATAATGCTTTTTCCAAGTATTCTTTGTATAACTCATTACATTATTATGCAGTGGACCGTCTCTAATGAATCAACAGAGTGTACCACAAACATCACCACGCTGGTAAAATGACTGAATGCTGCTCAGAATTACCAAAGATACATGACATATGAGTGGTATATTCAGAAAGTATTAGCAGCATAAACTATGTACGAATTAGACATTAATCATATATTTATATATATTCATTTTTTATATCGATAGACATTTTGACCTGCTAATACACAGAATGTCTGCTTCAAACATTTTAATATTAACTCATATGTAATATGTTAAAAAGAATTATTGCTAGTCTTATATTTAGCAAACTGCAATTCTGTTGCTACAAATATTCCAATATTGATAAAACGAAATTTAAATTTCATAAACGCTGCCTTTGAATAATACTAATACAATTTTTATAATATTGAACATAAGTGAATGATATAATAACTGCCTTTAGTAATTTGTATAGCTGAGTTATACATGTAAGTATCGATTCAATTTTTTATTAGCTACATATCAGGTCAGTCTATGAACTCCTACACATTAAATATATAAGTATTTATGTATTTAGCTGCTAAGAAAGCTGTGATCTTTCAATTATATTATATATACATAACAAATATTATCAACCTTTAAACAATTACAGAAACTTATAATAATAGATTTTATACCAAAAAACTGGTATTTTTTATAGAAGCTATGAAATCATTAGTCAGGATGTAACTTATATTTTTATCAAAAATACTAATTTGTTATTTATAAGGTATAAGTTACTAACATGTTAATATGCTAATAGACACATAATATTCCAAATATCTGTGGTTTATATAACCATTTTTTTATTGTTCGTGCTAAAAGTCTATCGTTAAAAGTTTCTCTAATATTTAAAGAAACATACTAACTAAAACATTTGCATAATGCAATAAATAAATTATGTAGTATGTTTTTACCATATAATTTATGAAAATATAATGTTCACATTTCTAAATTTATAACATTCTTAATATATGATAGAGACTTAAAACTCAATGCTTTGTATTAATTTATATTTGTGACATAAAGTTGTTTACTGCAAGTGTGCATAATAATATTTCTATATAAAAAATTCATAGATTTCTTTTAAAAATTACAAAATGTAAACATTGAAAGTATTATTTAATTACCTATAGTAACAGTACACATTATATTTATACATAATTCGGCAGAAGTAAAAAATGTAAACTTTTATATGTCATAACATATTCGAAATATATGCCCATTTTGTACTTCCTTATTTTCGAATTTTTTGTACATTTTAATATGAAAAATAATGTAACTCACCAAACAACAGCCTCAGAAGACGATCTGCGGTTTCTTGGATGCACATACACAAACTAAACAAGTAAAAATACACTAAATATTTCTATTAGCAACCGTTGAAGACCTAGATTTGATCACCCGTTAATAACGAAAATAAAAAACTGTTATAATTCGTTAAAAAATATTAGGAAACTATTGTCATTAGTTACAGAGACTCTTTAAATACTACTAAACAAGTTAACACAATGATACCGATTAAAATTGTTTAAATACTTTTAAAAATTAATTAAAAAACGCGCAGCGGATCTTCACATCACAAAAGACCGGGAACGAAAGACTGTTTCAATATTTTACCCAGCATCCCTTGCGCGCGAACGTTAACATGAGACAGCAGTATATTTCCATCCTTGTCTAACGTGCACACTTCAGAATATACGAAACTCGCGGGATAAATTGAAATTACTTCATCGAAAACATTTTTCTAAATTTAGATGCTCTTCAATTTTTTTTTTTTTTTGATAATGAGATTTTTAAGGTGTATTTATAATATTGTCTCTTGTGATTTCTTCATTCCAGCAATTCAAATCATTTGGAAAGGTCGATCAATCGATTGGTCGATTCGAGGCATCTCGCGGCGTAAACGGAAAGGTCATTTGAATCAGCTCAGTCCGTAACGTGTTAAAGGAAAAAGTGTACGAAAAATTACGTTAGAATTTTGTGTATGTAAAACATTAATGCTTATAACAATCGTAACGGAGACACGATAAAGTAAGTACCCATTTTATTGTTTAATATGGTTTCTTATTAATTAGTAAACACAGTGTTTTTGATGTTATACATTTCTACTTTGGTTTTTGGACCTATGGTATGTCTATCACAAATAATAGCTAAAACATTTTTATGGGAATTATACACTTTTATGACAATATACCACATGAATCAGGAGTATTTTCGGTTTTGTTGTATTCGTTGAACAGAACTCGTTATTTGTGAGCACAAAAATGAAAAAATCCATCAATCGATAGTTTGTTAAGTATATGGTGCTTTAATTGGTTATGTGTAACTGTGTTTTTTTCATTATAAACGTTATTTATCACAAAAGTTATACATCCCTTGTGCCTAGATGTATTCGGAACACGGGTACAGTCCACCGTTACTCTAAATTAAACGTCCGAATCCGATTTTCGACTTAATCCCTTTGTCCGGAACAAAAGGTTACAGCGCAGATAAAGATATCCCTTGCCCAAAGGGGTACTTAATTAACACACGCGGATCAAGTACCGATACTATGTATCAAACGCTTTGTATTTACGTTAAATCTTCAAGCTTACAGCTAAAACGCGTCTACATACATAACGTATGTAGAGCTAATAGCCCTATACGTTTCAATTACAATTGAAACATTAGTGAAATGTTAATTAAACTTCAGTCTTCAACCCTATACAGGATAAGGGAAACTATTATACAGTCATTGGTTTAGACATAAAGAAGTTGGACTTTCAGATGTTAGAAAATTAAGTTTTTCAATATTAGACGAATACAATTTTAGAAATTAGGTAGTAGGCTGTTAGACGTAGTTTCCTTTAAGCTTATACAACTTAAAATAAAATAATTTCTCTATTGGATATGGTTTCATATCAAAACGTTCCGAAACCATAAACTCAGACATAGCACGCTCGAGTATTTACAATATAAGGATATTACACAGTGTACAGCCGCCACAAATTTATTACGCGAAAAGCATAAAAGGGACAAAGGGCATAAAAACGGGAACAGAGAGAAGGGGAATGAAAGTTCCGCGGCGTTGCGTGGATGATTTCGGAAAAATAATATTCCTCGGTAACCCCTGTGGAAGGAATGCAGTCACATAACTGACAGTTCTAAATAACGTTTCGTCCTGTTGTCGGTTACTAATCCGTCTAATCTGTCCCGAAATGAAATAGTTGCGATTCTTTCGGTGGCAGTTCTTCCCCCCTGCTGATGCAGAAACACGACGCGTTTAAGTGGGTGGAACCACTTGACCCCTGGCGACGAGGGGGACCGGTGAACAAGTAGTTCACATCGAGGGGGGATTATATTCAGGGGACAAAAGTGACTGTCGAAGATACGATCATTCTTCCCTTTAATCGGCCACGGTAACGTGCTGTGTGATCTTTGATCTAGCACCCTCGCGCATAGGAAGGAACGTTTAATGAATCCTCGCTGAATTCCTGGCGCCCATTTCACTCGTTAACGCGTCGATCGTCTGCTGCGTTGTGTTTGATCAGGTCGAATATACAATACGCAAAAAAAATTTCGTAGATCGGCGTGTTTCGTGGACCGAGTTCACCTTTTCAGCTGGTCTGCATTAGACCACGTAATTTTCGACAGTTTTCTTTGTATAAAGCGAAGTAACGGCTAAGTCGTGTACGACTATATTCCCCGAGGATAAAGAATATATACACTTTTATGAGGAAACATTCGTGGACAAAGAATCCATAAATGTTACGGAATAATACGCCCAGCGGCCTCCCCTACTTTTCGCATTTTGATTCACCTACGGTGGCTCTGCGACTCCTCCCGGTTCTCGACACGATGGCAGAGGGGGCGAAGCAGAAAGAGCGGGAGGGTGTGCTGACTTTTATTACCCCGTCTGATGTTATGAATGCGAGCTGTACGCAACCCCTCCGCGTACATCCCCCTTCTATTCTGCCCCTGCAGAGCAGTTATGATTTTTTACGACATGTATATTCGTGGTCGCGATTAGCGATAGCTGTAAACCAAACAGGCGATGAAAAATGTCTACAATTCGAGGTGTCATCGGTCTATCGGTCAATATTCTTGTGAGAGATCATAGGTATTTTAAGACATTCTCATAAACACCGCATACGACGAGTTACATAAATCCACGTTGATCATGAATTCTAAAAGGACATCTTCAACGATCTAATGCGTATAATTCGTTAAAATTTACTTCTCACCATTGGTTAATAATTTTTAAAGATAATATAACGTAGAAATATTGTGGTATCAGGAATAAGACTTCCAGTGCTTGTTCGAAGTGACTCGAATGGGGTGTTCGTTTATGCCCACCGCTAGCCATCGTCTGAATGAGATTGCATCGTTATTGAAGCTCTTCCTGCACCAGTCCGCGACCCGTGATCGAAGTTATGATGTATGGTGTTTGTTCCGGAGATGCAGGTGCAGTCAGAACGTCCACATTTCCCGCGACTAATCGTACCGAAAATATTTGTATGCTTCTCACCCCTTAATAACGGGAGCATCGGTCATGCTGTTCGGTGACGGGAGACAGCGAATCTCGGAAGAATATTGCAATTTGTAGCGGCAAGTCGTTTCGTCCGACAATAAATTAAACGGTGGCCACTTGTTATCGCATCTACAACGTTAATTGGACCGACAAGACGGGGCAGGCCACTTCTGGAACGCGAATCACCCTAGAAATCTCCAGACTCCCTGTCTTTTTTTCTTGCATTCGAAAATTTATTATACTTTGATATTTCCCATATCGTTTAATTTCCTTTGCTGTTAAGAAATTTTTAAAAATGTATTCTCATGGAAAATATTAAAAACAGGGCCTTAATTACTACTCGCATCGGACGGAATAGCTACCTATAATATTTTACCGTTTGCTAATGCGAGTTACAGATCCAGTCATCGTTCGATATGAATCCGTGGCCAGGTTACTGGTATGCTACACGCGAAGGAATGCTCTTTGATCGTACCGACATTTCCTGTGATCACGGCCTCCAACGCATCGTTGCGATTTCACCCTCTGGTCCTTGAAAAATGCGAAATATTAGAGAACGCATCCCTTCCAGAACTCTATAATTTCGTTGACAAACCTATAAAGAAAAGATTCCACGTGTTCGATTGAAAACAAAATTCTCGTGAGAAAGACATTCTGAGGAAATGCTAGAGTTAACAGAAACATTCCAAGTGATAAAGTTAAGAGGAACATCCATAATTCCCGTTCATCCTCAAATTTAGTAGGGAATATTCAGATTTTTCCAACCGATTGGATAGCGACAGAGCCGCGGAATAATTGGTACAAATTAAAATCGAAAATGACCCCGATCGGCGACGATATATAATGGTCCGTTGGCAAATGGAAAACCGATGTGAAGGACCATCCGAGTTTTCCGTTCTGAAACCATTCAATTACAAATATTTGAACGTCGATTATCCAGTTTGCTTGTGCCCGTTTTGGACGTACAAAAAGCCTCGTATAATAACAGGTAACGTTTCCCGTGGTACCGCTTTGACATAATTTCGCGCCGGTTACACCAATTTCCGGATCCTCGTTTCCAATTGGTCGACCTCGAGGGTGCTCGGCAATTAGCAAGCAGTGGGTGTGGGGGGGGGGGAGGAAAAAATCCGTGCACGCTCATAATTTCATAAACGGCCGCCGCTCCTGGTGGAATGGGGGGAGGTTGCTGGCGGAAAAGTAATAAAAAAGCGGGGGCGGAGAGGATCTCGCGGCCCCGATGCCATCGGCAGCCGCTCGAACGAGTTGAATTCTTAGCCGTCGGTTTTTAATCTCGAAACGCACGCGGGCCGTATCCATCCGCGGGCTTACGACCACCGAAAAAGCTGGCCCGCAGGATTTATGGAAATTGGTAGGGGTGTATGTATATGTGTCTACACTGCGGCCAGGGGGGGGGGTTGGAGGCCGGCACAAGCACACAACACACCGCCGATTTTAATATCCGCGAATGATAAACAAAGTGGTATCTAACGAAGTGGATAGAGGCGCGCCGTAATAAAATTTGTGTTGCGCTTCGTCGCCGCCCGAGCGGCAGGGAAACGTCACAAGCGGTTTCCTCCGATTTCAATTAGCCGCGAGCGACCCACCCCCAGCCCGACCGCTAGCCCCCTCTGTACACGCGTATCCCTGGGTTTTCAGGAGCGGGGAAAACGACGGAACAGGCCGAGAAACGGTTTACCAGGGTATTTATTTATTCTTTAGCCCGATACACGACGACAGGGATTTCTGTGCCTGGTGAATTCAATTGACTTTGCGCGAGGGATTTATTCGGATTCGGGGGTGGTTCGTTTCCTTTTCGCGTATAAATGGAAATCTCTCGATTGTTCGATAAATCTAGTGGATCTTAGGATAACAGTTCGCTTGCTTACTGAACGTATTGTCGTATGCATTTGTGGAAAATGAATAAAAATGAATTATTCGACGGGTACTTGGAACTTGGATTAATTACAGTGGGCGATCAAATTATTAGTCACCTGCGTAAATTGACGATTTTACGATTTTAAGTGTATTTTTTATAATTATAGAAGCTAAGGTTAATTTGTGTATACTTAGTGGGCGATTTTTAATTAGAAATCATCCACTGTGGAAACCTCGATACATATTATGATTTTATTTCTACACAAATATGAAAGAACATATTTTTCGTACTCTGGCTTTAATAATTTGATCGGCCACTGTATCTAAGTAACCATTACAAGAAATAGATTATTCATATACCTATATTTATAGTGTTACCTTGCATTTAATATAAAAAAGAGAACATCCGAGTAACAAACCGTACAAATAATTTAACGATGAGAGTGAAAAATTTTTTCATTAAACTCCGAAATGTATCCTGTTGTGATATTATCTGCATACATTTCGGAACAACCAGCAGTATCGGGAAAAGAAAAATCTCGGCGCGGAAACGCGGATGAAAATCGACGGAAAGAGAAAAGAGTGGAGGTGATAAGCTTCGATATCTCGAGCTACACCCCCCTACGCGAGATGTAAGCTCCGCCTATCCCTGGGTTACACCAGGACTTCCAAGACCCCCTGTGAACCCCCCGCCCTCGAAAAGGGGGATAACCCAACCCCCGTTCCATCGTCGTTGGCATCCGCGGCATTCCAATTAGCTCGCGAATCAAAAGAGCCCCACTGCCTTTGTGGGGTCTCACCCTACCCCCGGCCGGTAAACTGTCTCCTTTCCTCTTCCACCCTCCCTCCCTCCACCGTTCACGGTTTCACTTCTCTTTCGCGGTGGCTGGTTCGTCCCTTTGTCCTTCTCTTTCTCCCAATCATCCCCTCGCTTTCTTCGTCCTGCTTTCCCCCATTTTCCGCTAACTGTTCGTGCTCCCTTTTTGATTCTATCCTCGCACTTTTATTTTACGATACGTGTTCTATCGTTTTCTAGGTACAATTTCGACTTGCGTAAAATTGTCTTCTCGCGGGGTGGGGAATTCTACATCCTTCGTTCGTGTATCTAGTATTATTTTTTTGTTTGTTTCTGGATGTTTAGATTTGTGTAATACACTTAGAAGCTTAGAAACCGATCTACACCGGGTAGTGAACGATTTTTTTAGGTAATTATGTTCATCACAAAGTTTTATATTAGAGGAAACGTTGATCATTTAATAGCTCTACGTCGTTTAATGTTTAGTAACTCTGTGTAAACACTGATCATTATTGTAATCATTGCATACGTATCATGCAGATTTACGTGTCAGCTCGAGACTTTATTAATGAGATTAAGACCAACGTAATGTAAATTCGCGAGCCGTTGGTATTAACAACAGATTAGAGTCGAACCATCAGCGAATCCAATCGATATCCCCGATGCCCCTGTGCGATAGCAAAGTCCGTACGATTCTCTATCGAAGGTCCGCTTTCTTTGTAGCCCTTTTGACATGGGTCGACGGCTAATTTATCACGGCGACAAAAGGGGTGCACGTAACGAGCGAATATTAGTTACCAACGTCATTCACGTCAGATTTTTCCATAGAGGAATTACGCTGGTTGACGGACGCGTGTACGTGCAATCAACGACTAACCACTTTGTACCTGTTTCCCCGATTGTCGTTCAGTTCATGTTGATCTGACCCGCTCGTACCAGGTTGTAGCATGTCAAACTTCAGTTTTCAAAAACAATCTTGGACCGATTCAACGAAAAGTAGTTCCGGAGGTCCCAGTTTGTAACTTGATAAATAAGCTTTCAAAGTTTACATCATGTACTTCGATCCCCTCTAGAATGATAACTACGTTTTTGGTTATCGCCACCACGCAACAAATAATATCCGCCTTTCATCGCTCAGATATAATAAGGATATTAAGTTTAATTGAACAAAGCGCGGTCTTCCGGCGCCACGAAAGAACGGGACAGCCATAGCACGTTATTAATATTTAAACAAAAGCCTCGGCGAGAGATTCTCTGCCTTTGTGGGCCTGGCAAAAAGCCCCCCCACCCCCATTCTTGTGGCGGAGGGAATAAAATCCCAGAAAGACCGTGAGACGCAGCACTCATTAATTACTGCCAATTAGTTGGAGGAAAAAAAAGACACAAGGTTTTCTCAAGCTTAATTGTTGCCTTACCACCAGCTTAGCTGTCAGATATTTTTTGCCTTTTTCTATCGGTTCGAAATGAGAAATCTTCATCTGCAATCGAGATCCTATAATATGAACGTACAAAAACTATTAGGAAACTTACTTTTATATTTCCGTTTCCTACAAACGTTAGCTCCGCAATAGTGGAAATTACTATAAAATATTTAAAAGTTGATAATAGGATGAATAATTTTTAATTGTGTATAGTTGTGCTTTCATCTTTTTTACGGTAAATTATATTAAGTAGGTACTTTTCTGTATTCATCAATTAAACTTCATTCATAAAGGATATCACGTAGGGGGTGCAGGATGAAATGACAGCGCTTCATATACAGATTCGAAGGTTTATTCGTTTGCAACATGTACGCGGTACGTGTACACAGAAAAAAAACACACACACACATCATTGGTGTCACGTATATACAATTGATTTGGTGCCAAAGAGAACGGTGCTGAGGGCGAAGATCATCATACACCGAAGGACCGAAAAGCGCGAGGACGCATTGTCAACTCTAGCCCGGTTAGCTTCGCCTATTATGTACAATCGTGCTACTTGTGCTCTTACGAAATTCAGAGGGTTGAACGCGCGTTAACGTCTACACGGCTCGAGGACAGTTACAAAAATATATATTACACAACGAGTAGTGGGGGAGGGGGGTAAAACGATCGAATAAGAGTATTACTATGCTCGCGATATATTCTATCATAGATTTTCACGCCCCAGTGCCATCCACGATAAAATTACAATCAACGGGGGACTTTGGTTTCTACGTACGTACTCGATCAGACACATTTAAAACGTACACACCGTGTGACAGTGTTCAAACGAGGAACGACAAAATTGTATTCGAAAATACTTGCATCAATCCGGAAACAATTAAATTAGAGATCGTCGATTCCAAAAAATGTCACGATAATGTTTCAGTTTTCAAATGTCTTTAGAACATTCGAGCTTTCACATCACAGTTTCTTCGATTCGTCATGATCAGCCTGACACTTTCTCCCGGTGTTTCGATTAGTCTCTAGAGATACTCTTGCTTCGGTGGATCAATCTCGGTCGTAATTATTCGTCGTATCGTGACGAAACACGTGGCACAACGTACGAAATGTTTGGAGAACGTTTAGATTTCTCCGGATCCATGGTCTTTCTGTGGTATCTCGATGAAGCTCGCGTGTACTCGTTCGGAAGCTGGTCGATACAGTCATGTTCGGGTACTTGGTAGATCGTCGGCGACTTCACGTCTCGAGATTTACGGGATTTCATCGGGTATTGTGAGGGTGGGATGTCGCTGACGCCACTCGTGTCCTTCGGATTGTGCCTCCAGTTGTAGCGGGCACAGAACATCTGCTCGTGGCTGTCTGGCTCGTCACCTGGAAAATTCGTTGTTCGCGAGCCTAAGAAGCGTTGAAGTCTTTCACTTGAACATTTAAACATAAATTTCGGAAATAATTATCGATAGACTGCGGATCTTGTGCATTTACACCGTACACGATTGTCTAGAATGCAGTGTAGTTAAGAGTTTCGTAAAATTTGTATGTACATAAATATCACTTTGTTTTCAATTAGAATACTATATGTTATACTATTACTATTTTCTTTGCAATTGTTGAATATTTGTATTCAGTGGTTGAGTAACTGTGACAGAATTACCGATTGGTCCCTTGGTAGGAAAGCTGACGCGATCATCGAATCTGCAGCTGGTCTTCACAGGTGACTCTGGTCTCCTCTGCGTCAAGCTGCCGCAGCAATTGCACTTTCTTGTTTCTCCGAGTTCCGTCTCTATCAGTTGGTCGATTTCCGTTTTCGTGCGGGCTCGTCGAGTCTGGACGGACATCGGTGTCACGACATAACGATCTGGCTCGCCTCTGGATGGTGACCATTGATGATAGTCCGTGGATCTCTTCAGTAGATTTTTCTTGGATGTTCGGACGAAGTCTTCTTCTGATAAGGGCTCGGGAACCTCGTGCTCAGCGACATTGTGATAGTACCTAATTACCAGGCGATGCTTCTAATTAACCACCCTCCAAACGACTGTGATGAATAACTCACTTCTGTTTATCACAGAAATGTACAATGACATAAGAAGTCACTCTAGCTAGTGTCTTAAAGGATAATGTCCATAAATAAACAATTTTGGTAAGTTATACGTGTTATAAGTTTATCATTTCTAGGTTTTTTTATAAAAAAAAGATAAAGCTATAGATGTTGATCACGTAATAGGCAAGAAATAATGGAAGCAAGTATTGGTCCTCAAATGTAAAGTAGAAATGATCGATGTTAAAGAATCATCGAGTTACGATAGAAATGATATATAGTACATATATAAATATATATAGTATGATATATAGAATAGTACGAATTATAAAATGCAGCGTTAAATTTTATGAACCTCGGAATTAACGAATGACCTTGGCCCACAGCCAAGACACGTTGCTGGCAGCGATGTCGTCGGGGATCTTGCTGCTGGTCGGTGGCTCTCCATCGTGGTTGCCTCGCGTCCGCCTCCTTCATACTGGCTCTCTGAGCTCTATGAGTCTGTGGAGACGGGTCGGATTCCTCGTCAATTTCATCGTCAGCTTCCTGCTCGTCGTACTCCTTATTTAGGAATTCGCCTGCCTCCGCGTTATCGTCCTCTGTCGCAGGAAGTTTCACATTTTACAGATTTTTTACAGACACTACATTAATCCCTCTTCAATCTAATCACCGACAAAAATATCAATTCTCATCTATTTTGTTGAAATGTCTTTTGTATACTCTGATCAAACCAAAATAGCTTTCATTTCTTTTTTTTCGTTTATTTTTACCTTCGTCCTCCACCTCCTCGTCTGCGTTATCATCAGTAAAGTTCCCCAACTCCTCGTTAATGTATTTGAACTTTTCGGTGTTCCCTAACTCGTCGTCGTAGCGAGGTTTGCTCTTGGTCGAGACATTGGGAGTGTAATGCTTGTCTCTGCCGAGTTTCGAGTGACCCTGCAGACTGCGGTGTTGCGATACCTCGCCAGCGTGAGGCGAGACACACCTAGGGTACGTTGGATTGGAGCACACGTGTCCTTTCGTTGGTTTGTAAGAAGTCGAAGAGGAATAGTAGCTGACAGGTGCTTCCGTGTTCCTTGAGAGCATTTTCACAATTCTATTGAAATCTTACGGACTATGAAAAATTTCTAAAATCTAAGAGTCACGAATTTCTTAAAATTTCATATTTAAAAAATGAATATTGTACATTTACATCGGTGAAACGCCTACCTGCCATTTCTGTTAAACGAAAGGGACTGGCCCTTCTTCTGTTGATAATTCCAATACGAATCAGGCAGATTCCTACTGTCGGAGAACGACTGGGACGTATATTTGGGCTTGTAATTTTCAGCCGGTTTCATTATTGCGATTTCTTCGTTGAATATTTAAGAATTGTCCTTTCACCTTTTTTATACACCTACTCGACAAGAATTTACATGTCCTATCACGATCTTCCTTTTTCTCGCGCCCTTTTATTATTGCGTTATTACTCGACGAGCGTCTTAGAAACCGTCATCGAGCTCGAATTTTAATCAATTGGTTCGAAATACTCAACAATGTTTGTCCGTTCCGTTGATTATGCGTAGATTCAGTGAGTGTTAGCGAGGTTTAATAAACGAACATCCACTACCCGTGTCCCTTCCTCGAGATCCTCGATCAAGATCCACGATCGTCGTCTCGGACTTCTATCGTTGTTCTACGAAGCTTCCTTTCACGTAATATATTCTTCAGGATTAATCGAAACGAGAGATCATCGGGATTCACATACAGAAATAATTAAAAAAGAAACGTCAGGTGTGTTGGGGATGCTGTCAGAGCGTCTTTATCATCCAGGAGAATTGTCCGTTGACGATCACCGAACTCTCTTCGATTAATCTGATCGTGTACGAAATAGGTCGGTCATATCTGGGATCGAAGAACGGCAACAGCAACACCAAAGGGGGAACGAGGAAACAGATTAACGCTTCTTGATCGAGGAACACGGAGTCGTTTCACCATTTGTCGGTCTCGTTGCTGTCCTCGTGCTCCAGCGACGAGGTCAGCGTACGCTGGAATTCGTGCACCCTCTGACTCTGTTGCTCGTGATGGTGTTTCCGCCACTTGATCCGTCGATTCTGGAACCAGACCTTCACCTGGGCCTCTGTCAATCTGAGTGCGTGCGCCAGGTATAGCCTCTCCGGGCCGACCATGTATTGTTGACGCGCAAATTCGCCCTCCAGCCGTTCCAATTGTTCCGCGGTGAAAATCGTTCGCACCCTCTTCAGCTTGCCACCGCCGCCGGAACACGAGCTCGAACCTCCGTTCTTCGTGCCGCCTTCCTGGCCTGCAATTGGACAATCGATATTGGGGACCGAATGATTTCTACACGATCTGTCCGTAATGTTCCCGGAATAATTCAATAAGGGACAGACATTTTGCAGGTACACAAAATTAATTCTTCGTGAAAAGTTTCCATTTCTATATAAAAAATGAACGGTGGTACCAGTCGTCTTTTAATTTATGTGGGAGGAATCAAAATAGATCGTGCGAATGGTACGTGTTCACCGGTATAATGATTAAAAATAAAATTTGATTTTACTGTTCACTAATGGCAAATCAGCTTTTTAAGATCACGAAATTCTTGAAAGCGTGATGACTGATTTTCGTTGTCGAAGATATGTATAAAAGATAAGAGACTGGATAAGTTCTAATTGATATTTCGAAAGTTGTACAGGTTATGGAAATGTCACGGAGTAATTAATTTCTCTATTTTTATACCTCACTATTACAGTCTCGTTGCGAGAAAGAGGCGAAAATTTGAGGATACGATTAGTTCACAATCCAAATTTGTATTGATTCCAAATCCTCGCGGAGGGGAACAGAAATTTGTCTGCCTATAAGCACAAAATCCATACGAAAATTTTCACCGGGCTGTACAGGAATCAACAACCATTTGTTTTGAACTGAAGTTCGCCTGCGGTGTGCGCTGTCTTGAAAATTTAATTCGTTCGGTAAAGTTTGTTAGGTATTATTAAATCAAAAATCTGACTTTCCGCTGATTTCCATCTATAATAGCTGCGATCATTAGACCTACATAAATACATGCAAGAATCATCGTCTATTGTTCATTCGAAATAATGAAAATCGAAAGAGAAAGAATACTTCGTATAAATACCCTGATGTTTCTTGTACTGTTGCTGCTGTCCTCGTTTCTCCCTGGGATTGTTCCTCAGTCCCAGAATAGCGTCGATAGTGAACGATTTCGCTTGTTGTTGTTGCTGCTGCTGCGAGTGTTGCATTTGCGTGATGGAATGCGGATGGGACAGTTGGGAGGTCAGATTCTGTGCGGACAAATCGGTGCCCAATAAATGAGACCGTCTCATCCGTTCCAGGGCGATCGCCTCGAGGTTCTGGTTCCTCGGTTGCACTTGGATATTTTTGAACTCGTTGTGCTCCAAAATCGGTGGATTCTCCAGCAGACCGGTCGCACCGCCGCGAAGTCTCTCGAGAGCGAAATTACCGATCTGACTGTCTCTCATACGGTCCAACGACAGATTGAATTCCTTCATCCGGTCGAGACTGTAATTCTTCAGGAGCCCGAACTCTTTGATGTCTTTCTCAGTCACCGCGAAATTCAAATCCTTACCGTACCTGTCCAATGACAACGCAGCATGAGCGTTCTTTTCGCGTCCCTCTCGAAGATTGAACAAAAGATCCTTGGCCGTGGGATTCTTAGACCTGCAGAGGCTGCCCGCATCCAATGATTCGTCGTTCTCGTTCGATCTGTCCAGGGGATAGGTCATCTCGTTCAAATTACCCGCCGTATATCCAAAGTTTTTGCTCTTGTTCAGAGCCATTTGTAAATTCCTCGTAGGGTTCTCGAACTCCTCGAAGTGGATCCTTCCGGGTTCTAATCCTAAATGAAAGTCTTTCGGTTCCACGTTATCCTCCTTTGATTTATCCACCGATAAATTCAGCTCTTTGACTCTTTCGTAGTCTTGAAATGCTCGCAGTTGGGTTTCCGAGTGACTGGACTCGCTTCTGCAATCGGACAGATCCTCCACGGTCAGCCGTCCCGACGGATCGCTGGGCTCCATGGTCGTCCTAAATGATTGTATTCGTGCACGATTCAATGTTATCGGAGAACCAAAACAGTCTTACCTAAAATATCGATAAGTTCACCGTAGAGTAACTATGGATTCACTATGATCTGCGATCCAACCCCGTAATCGTTCATCATTTTCCAAATCTACCCATTCGAAACTGCGAATAACTTCAATCACTGGACACTCGGTCGCGATACACGGTTCGTCGTAAGACCTCGCGCACTAAAACCATCACTCGAATCGCGAAAACGACCGGGAATTCGGATCCTCGACGGTCCAAGTGTCGCGTCGTGTCTCGTAGCGCCGACAGAAACGGGAAAAACACGAAGAACGGAATGGGACTGAAGGATGATGAGGGCAGGCTCCGTAGGATGGCCGAACCGCGCTGGCGCTGCACAGCATCCCAGGATAATGATGTCAGGCACGAGGATCACCGCTATCAGAGAGGGTTGGCCAGCAGGACTAAGGATATCCGGCTAATGATCCCGTACGTGACGAGGGGGGTATTCACCCGGCGGTGCATCCCCCGGCTGCTGTTCGCCACTCTCCTAACAATCAGTCCCAACGTTGCGTTTCACCTCCGCAACCCCCAAATGGACCGCAAAACACCCCCCCACGTCGCGGTCAATATTTTTTCGTTCGACGAAGGAAGCCAGAAGCGCGGCTGTGCCGGGAGCACCGATTGGCCAACGGCTGCCATCACCCTGCCGCCTAGACACGCCCACGGTGAGCATCGTGGGGGTTATTTGCGGGGAGTCTGTTACTTTTTTTCCACCCTCCACCTCAAACCATCCAGCCACGATCCAGATCCGAAGGCATCTGCTCTCGTTCTTCCTCTCGTCCTCTTCTAGGCCTTGCGTCCTCTCCCTCCCCCCTTCCCGAGCCCCATTAATAAGCTTTCCCGTGTAGACCAACTCACCCCCTAACCCCTAGATCCTCTATCTCGGGGAACAGTCTCACCAACGACCGTGCACACTTCCCCTGGATCTGGTCTCGTGACACACACACACACACACGCACAGGAACAAGGAGGACGATCCAAGCAAGTGTCTCACGTCTTCCTTCCAACGATGTCATCCGCGTCTAAGACGTTCCGGTAATTAGGTAGCCGGTCTAATGATGATGAGGTCGTTTAATTTTGTCCCGGTGATCTTTCTTGCGTCGCAGCGGATTGAGACAGTCGCCGCTGATGAATTCACTTGGTAGACACGATGATTCCTGGCTTGGTTATCTTCCGATTACTTCCCAGTAGTATTTCGTTTACTGTACAATGGTTTTGGTAATTGTAATTATAGTGGTAAACGGACGACTTTGTTAGTGTGTTTTGAAGTTTGTCTCGATGAGATCTTGTCTTCGGAGAAGTGTGTAACGTGGAAATTATGGAGCACATTTGACTTGCAATTAGCCACTTGTACAATAGGATACTTGCTCCCACTTCTTCACGCTTAATGAACTATAGAATTATTACCTATCTTTGAAAAAATATATGGATTATATAAGCTATGAGTTGATGTTCACACGATTATCACCTATAGCAGCATGATTCATTGAAGAATATGGAAGTTTGCTATTATTATATGTATACTCGTGTCTCAGACATGCAGCAGATACGTATTGCCTAATTGCCCCTTTCCAGCCTGAAACTTCATCCACAATCCCCTCATTAGACGTTGACGGGTATGCGGGAATTTCCGTACCTCGGAAAACCTCTAAGAAGCTTAAGCTCAGGGGCAAGAGCTTAATTACGTCAAGGTTTTACATTGCGTTGACTTTTCTCTCCTCGTCATTGTCTTATACCACTTCTTATCCCGTTTTGTCATATATCATAATTAATAACAATTAATTACATTCAAAAATCAGAGACTTAAAGTGTTTCTCATAAAATCTGTTTTATTTTGAAAATAATATTGAATATATACTTCAGAATCCATAATCAAGTATATTCAATACGTTTTTTTCCATAGCCTTGTTCATTTTTATTATTTCGGAAGTACAACTTGTACGAAACTATTCGTTACGTGAAATACAAATTACTAGACGCCACCACCGCGAAGCCATTATGAAGTTGAGATTGAAACTATAAATCCCAAATTTACTTCGGCGCCTCCTTGCATATTTTACAAAACCGAACAATGGATCCGTGTAATTACGTCGTATATTTCCCAGGTCGCTAAGTTCCCGTACAAGCCACCGAGTAGTTGAAAAGGCGTCATAAAATTAAACACGAAATTGAATTTTTAATGGCCTTGGTCTCTTGGCTTGAACTAAGAACAACCATTACCACTATATCATTCTACAAAGCTCATTTAAATACAATACAACATATCTTTCGATTACGGGAAACTAATACAAAATTTATATTTTTCAGTAGAGGAAATAGTTCTACACTATTTCTCGAGAATGCAAACATAAACTAAAATATATGAAATATTTCCTGGTAATTTGAAAAATAAAATACAAATACTTCATTTCGATTCTGGTGAATTATAATTGAAGATAGAATAGCTTATTTTCTATTTACTACTTTCTAGAGGTAATGTATACAGGCGACAATGGAAGAAAAGCATCCCTTAACGTTCACGAGCGTTCGTAACCTTGTTCCACCCTGTTTTCCACCACTACATTCAAAGACGGTAATTATTAGCTTTCGACTGGAAGAAGCTCCTCTCGCCGCCAGACACGCAACATTGAATGAGATTAGCGACAAATGTTTAAATTAAACTGCTACGAAGCGATGGAATGGGGCGGGGGGAAGGTTGGAAAGAATTTCTATTGAAGCCCGATGATACCCACCCTCTTCGAGTCTCGACCAAATGACTTGCGACTCACCCTTATTACGGGCGGAAATTTATCACGGAAATTTCGGAGAGTATTTTACCCGGATAATTGCTACGCTTTATAAGAGCCACCCTTACGAGCCAATATAGAAGGCAAAGACGACGATCCCAAGGCCGAGAGTTTCGTTCGCCTCGCCGAATTTCCCACCGCCACCCCCGAAACGATCTTTAATTAGTCCACAGGCGTTAAAAATGAACACGCCCGGATGAACGAGTAATTTCATCTTTCCGCTTATTTGGATGATTGTTAATTCAATCAGAAAGTGTGGGCGTCAGGTGTAGTTAATATATTCTGTGAAATGAAAATTTACAAAGCTTGTATACACATATTATTTGAATGTGACCAGGAATATTCGATACATTTACAATCCTCTTTTTTTAAATTATTCCATTACAGCGGTACAATTGATACAGAAATTCTGTGCTCAATTACACTCTAAGCTTGCATTCTCAGCGTACATGTACCCGTTAGTGACCATATATATCGAGCAACTGTACAGAGTGTCTCAGAATAAGTGGGAAATATTTTCCAGGTGGCTTCAGCACATCAAAAAACAATAAAGAAAATGTTCATATGAACACACGTCCTATTTGACTTCGTTTTCATTCGTACTTGATTTGGAACCAAAGAAATCAACAAACACCAAAAGCGTACAGCCAAACTTTCGTGAACATGGTCGCGGTTACATCTCGATCCGATGTAACAATGTGTCCCGTTCACCACTCGCGGCGTCATCCGACGATGACGTAAATTGACTCCGGACATCGATCAATCTCTGTTACGCTTCTCTCGCAAGCGTCCAGCTATCGGGGTACCTCGATAATCACGGGGATCATTAATAAAGCAAACGAACCTCGCAAATTGCCCTCCCCCGAAAATCGAATATTACCGTGCAAACAAGCCCGTTGAGGCAGCCGCGTAAAATCCGCGTTTATGCACGCATACACCGAGATCCAGCATTCGGATGTATGTGTGTATGTAGATGTCACCAGATAGGAACGCAAACACAAAACGGACGCGCAGGCAGCCTCTATTCCCGGTTTCTCCGGCGCATTCTACTCCCTTATCGCCCTCCACCCACCCCCGCAGAATCCCCTCCAGTCCAAGTACCAGTTCTCATTCCACATGCAATATTAAAGCTGAGGCAATTAGCGGTGGGGGGTTGCCGCGGAGAGAGGCGGCGGATGACGACAGTTTCAGCCACCTCTTCGTGGCGGTCCGTTTTGGTGGGGTTGCCTCGAATATGATTGGCTGTCACAGGGGTTAATCCCGGGGGAGCCAGCCACACCCCGCCACGTCTCAATCCACCCCCTACCATCGTGAATTTCGCACTGCTGTTCCAGCCAGCTCGGGAACATGGAGAGGGGGTTGCTCGAAAGGAGGCTTGTCTTGGCAAAATGCAAAGGTTGGATTGATTGAGATCTTACAGACGGCGATCCCCGTTCGCGAGGAAAAACTTGATGGACTCGCTAGGTACGTGGCGTATCACTTGGAACACGGGGAAGCTTGTTAATGGGTCTACAAAGTCGTTTAAGGGAAGATTTGAGCTTTGCTGAGACTTGTATTAGGTGGTTGTTGATGAGATGAGCGGTTTTAGTGATGGATCCAATTGATTTATGAACGAAGATAATATAGCTACGTTTTTTATTACACAGTGTAATTCATTCATTTGAAGGTACTGCGTAATATAATAATAAAATCAATTATGTTAGATTCTGAAAGTAATTAAGGTAGAGAATCAATCTCGTGTTTAAGTAGAAGGGCAGTTTCAGATGAAAAGGGGTGGTTTCCCATTCAAAATCTAAAACGTAGCACCAAGTACGGAGGAATTATTAGGTTGGTCCCATGATTGATTGTGAAAAGTTACAGAAAAATCAACGTGTATCACTTTGCGAACTTATCAGTTAAATAAAGATAAATGGAGTAAGTTTCAATTGTTAATTGGAATTCCGTAAGGCTAACGTTTTCCGCGGCTTTTTCGACGATGGCGTTGCACTCAATAACACGAGCATAGAGGCAAAGTTTGCTGAAAGATGAAAGAGGAATCCCGACCTCTATCTAATAAGAGAACCGGTAATAAAAGTACCTTGCCGGAAGGAAGACGAGAAGATGGGTAGAGGAACGAAGACGAAGAAGGTGGAATCTCGGATCGCACGAAACAGTGAACGCTTGATAAGCAGGAAAATGAGGATTTTTCGTTTGAAAGATCAAAAGGTCAAAACAGAGCTAGTTCCTTACTTTAATGCGGTATACGCGGAATACCGTTTAAATCTGATTAGTAGCCGCCAATGAGACTCGCGCATTCCTTTACAGAATAATTTAGTTACGCCACTCTTTTGTAATTTGTTAAACATCCAAAGGACATTTTAATCCATTTACGATTAGATGAATCTCGTGTCTGTCGATAATTGATATTGGTACTAGAGTCGGGTACTTGAAAAAAAAACTGTAAATAAATTTTATTTATTTTCCCAGTGATATGTATATTATAAACAATAGTAAAAATTATTCAACGCGTGTAAAATTCGAAACTCAATCCAGTGTTGAATGTACCTGTCTTGTTGCTTTATTCAAGAGCTTACATCTCATGCTGTATAGCCTATTGCGACTACATATTAACTATCTGCTCGTAATAGCCCCTTTACCACCAAATTATCGATCACTCGCGACGCACAGCAGCTAATCGTTGAAGCCAGACATCATTGAACGACACGACTGTTGACGCGCTTAACGCTCGGAGAAGTTAAGCTTAGTATGCACTTGATGACTACGTGCAATATTAATTAAACAATTCATAGGTTGTAATAGAAGTATATGGACGAACTTTGTAATCTTATTCCACGCATCTAAAGAATAAAGAAAATATCATACATACATTGATTACGAAATTTTTTTCTTTCATTGTAAATGAAAATCAAGATGACCTCTAATTTTAGAAAAACAAAGAATTTAAATTGTATCAGAAATAAAATATATCTATATCTCAAGATGGGAGAAACGTTTATACGACCTTCTTTCATCCGTTAAATGAAGACAATAACTTTCTAAAGTTTGGCTATATATTTCCCTTACACCCAGTCTATATCAACGTAAAAACACGTCCGCGAAAATGGACTTCTAAGTATATTTCTCGGTAATTTCCGCATGTGCATCGGCCCCGTTCGGTTTTTATTTACCAAACCTGACCACCCAGTCACGTTTTGTAACGTTGTCTTCGTTCCACTTAGGACACCTTATAATTCATTTCTCCCGGCTGTCACACAGGACACTTGCACCTGATCGCAGTTGGACATTGTTTCACAGTGGAATAAGGTCGTTTTGTCGAACGGTGTGTCGTTAGCTCGTGTAAATCCTCGATGTTCTGCGAGGAAACTGGCTACACGCCACGATCATTTTCACCAGACAAACCCCGTGAAAATTCTTTTTCGTCCGCAGGATGCTCTCCTGGGTGCCGTTCAAACGGCAGCGCGTCTACCATCCCAAAGTCGCGTTCGACGGTTATGAGGATAATTTACTTAAAATCATCCCCAAGGTGGTATGTGTGGGAATCAGACCCATGTAAGTATTCTTTCCTATCTCTTATCTTGTGCTTTCGACAGTGTTTAATCCAGTTCTTTTTGCTGAGTTCAATGGAGACTATTCTAGCGAACAATATGGCGTCACTGTCGGTTTCGATAATGAAGATTGTATGAGTATACGAGAATTGCTTGAAATGATAGGTTGTAAGATTATTTTCGGGAGCAATGTTTATTTATTCAAAGAAATTACTTATTATCCGGAATTTTTAACAAAATAGCAGATTGTTAAAAAATTATACTTTTAACATTTTTGTAGAATAATAAGTCTCTCGGGGGAATATTCATTCCTTCATGAATTACTCATTATTTATAACAGATTTTTACAGTAATACCAGTAGTGAGTAGGTGTCAATAATTCATTTTCAGTCCTTTGATGTTCATTTAAGATGTTTTGAAACCGATATCAAAACTACGATTATGAAGGTTAGTCGTTTCATTTGATTTTTAATGTCGTTGTTGATATTCGATTGAAGATTCTCAAGGATCAAATTACAAATTGTCTTAGCAAGAAGATACCATTTCCATGTTTCATTCGATGAATTGTCAGAAATTGTTTCTAAGAATTACCCTTATCACTGATTGTTCGTCTGTCTCATGTTCATTGTTAGTATTCCACTCTGATCTGTTTCAATTTTAGCAGAAAATAATAAAATCGGAGCTGAATGCATACTTCTGTCGCTTGTGATTATACTTTGTCTATCGAAGGCCACTTCCAAGTTATTGTTAAACTCTAAATTTTAAGAAAATATATATATGAAGATAAGAAAATGTGCGAATACATACTCAGGTTACAATCACAACCATCCAGGAGCCAATTATCATTAATTATTATATCCAAGTCTTGTTGATGCTTGAAAAGTAATCACTCTTATCTCCAAGATCTCTAACATCGCAATGATTTCTTCGACACCTCTAATATCCACGGAAAATTACTCAAACCAGTCACCCAACGCAGATTTTTCTACCGCATTGAGCAGAAAATGGGAGATAATTGAAAGTACAGTGGTCCTAATTACAACGTCGAGTGTTAACTGGCAAAATTATACTCGAATACCGGACAACGATCGTCGAAAACAATTATAGCGTCACTGGGCCGCATACAGGGTTATTTATACTGATGTCATAGTAATTTTCACTATTAATAAAACGCGTTAATGGACACTCGCTATCTTATCACGGTATTTTAGCAATTAATACACCACAATAGAGTGCAGGATGTCAGATTTAAAGCATCGCAATCCTTGGCTGACGGAAACCGCAGTATCATTCCCTGGGGAATCACACTTATCTGGCTCTTTATACAGGATACTTCAAAATATACGGGAACTGATTTATAGGAATATTTTATAATGATAAGAAAAATAATGTGATAAAAACACGAACTTTCGAAACAACTACTTTCGAAATACTTTTAGTCGATGACAAAAGAAAGAAAAATCTAAATAAAGAAAAAGAAATTAAATTTTTTTAAATATAGTTGTTTGACTTTGTCAATTTTTTAAAGTTGTTCATAAAAGTGATAGTATTGATGGAATGATGAAATAAATGATGTAACAGAACATTGAAATAGAAATGGTAGATACAACGGTATTATAATCACAATAACAAAGTATCTGTAATCACGTGAAACGTGACGCATACAGAATCTGGTCCAGTCAGAGGAATTTTAACGAGTCACCGACCCGTGACTTCTTTCACTTTCTTATCGCGGACGAAATTCGTTAGGGCGAAACGGGGAAATTCTGAGTTAGACGGACCAGGAAAAAATTTCCGGTGCCCCCTACTCCGTTTGTGTTCACCTTTGTGGTGTTCCCTCTAGGTAGACATTTAATGTGGTGACTGTTTAGTCCCTCGCTTTCATGCACACGGCTCACACGCGAAGCAGTGCGCGTTAATACGGTCGACAATCGAAACGTGAATTCTATAGTAATAAAATCAGCATTATAATTTTGTCAACAGAAACAAATTATAATATATTAAATTCAGGAAAATAATAGAAGAATTTTTTTCAAAGATCAAGACGAAGAAGATTATTACTATATCAAACCATACGCTGGCCTCATTGATATTTACAAAATTTTAATATACGACAGTGAATAATGTACATTTCAACAGTGTCGATTAAACTGCGAACATATTAGAAACAATATTATGGGCGTAGTGATCGGGTTTAATTTAACAGTAACTTCTTGCAACAATGTTGACGGGTTTGGTGAAGCTGAGACGTCGACGTAGGAGGCCATCGAAACGCGCGAACGTCAAACCAGATTTCGAAAATCGTAAAAAGAGTTCGATTGTTTGGAAAGAGGAGTATTTGAAAAATGAACGTCTCTCGATCATGACCGACGATGAGCCTGACTTTTGCGTGTCGAATCATTATCGGGGAAAAAATAATCTCAAAACGACAACTAATTCTTCCGCGACTCTATCCTCTAAGAACTCTACCAATTCGTACGTTATAGTCGCTACCGAAGAAAAACCAGTGATTTCGACCTCAAATTATGAAAATATAAGTCACGATGATATTACGGAAAGTGTGAATTTGAATAGTGCGTCACAGAAATATTGCAGTCCGAAATTCAGTGGTGCGTGGTATTCGAAATTCAGGCGTCATGTGCTGAAGAGCTTACGAAACAAAATTTGCCCGGCATCGGTGACAGGGTGAGTTAGCAGAAAAAAATTCTCGATCATTATTTATATAGCAGAAAATAAAATCAGTGACGGAAAATGAAGTTTAATTTTTATGGTGTTTGTACTTAAGAATTATGAAATCAAAGTTGAATTGTTTTTATACATGCTAGATTTTTTATACTGGAAATTTACTCTAATTTATATTGACATATTTTGGATTATAAAGAATATCCAAACTGTAAGTGACAAATCAGTTTTTTAACAAGTTGTATGTTAGCTATACACCGTGAAATAACGATTCAGTTTTCGTGAGATATACAACGTGTTTGTTCTGAATGGAAATTAGTGAACCATAAAAATTTTCATAAATATGATCGCTAGTTATGCATTCTGAGTCATATGGTTGTGATATATATCTACGTATCAATGTATGTAAGTTGAGGCACGGTATATTCATCCTTTTCGATGCAATCATTCGAAGGGTGAATTTGTAAATTTGATTATTTTAAACAGTTTCGCATGTTTATCGATCCAACAGAAATAGATATACGTATATCGTTTGGTATTGGTGGTGTTGGTGGCTTACTACACCGGGTATATACCGTAGAATCAAATCGATTTGACTAAACGGTGTCGTTGTCCCGTAATAAGTTGCCAGTCCTTTATCTAGTATAGTGAGATAAATCGACGGATGTTCCTTACGATAGTGCACTTCTCACGGTGCTGCACGTGGCTAAGGGAGTTTAAAGACCCACGGCACACCGATGGAAAAGCCGGCAGTCGGTGTTTACGCGGGGAAACCTGCCTGGGTGAGTCATCCAAGTAAATGACAACGGGCTGGTAACGCTCGCGTGCCCACCGTCGGACAACAATAGCCGAAGCAGTCGACTATCCACGGAATATTTAATTCTTCGAGAATTTCGAAACCAGAATTACGGTTCCTCGGACACTGTCGAAATTTTAATACAATCGAATTTGAATTGTGATTATAGTATTCTGTCCTGCTTGGCTAAATTGAGGGGTGGTCATTAAACGTGATTTTTAGATCCTAAAGATGAGAGTTCTTTGGTTCTAAAATTGACTGAAAGTTAATAAACGCGTTGAGTATTAGAACAGTTCAATTATGAAGTGAACTTTGATGTTTTTAAAGTGTTAGACATATACATTTGTTAGGAAATAGCGATAAAAGCAGTAGAGAATATGTAATACATAGGAAACATCATTTTAGCAGTCAGAACAGGTGTCCTAACACGTAAAGGAGTATGTGTCTAATCTAGTCCAGAGGTAAATAGAACACGATCCCTGTATTTGAAAATCAAATGCATTTTACTAGCTGGCTTATCGTTTATATAGAAATTGATTTTCATTATTCTGTACGAATACGAGTCTATTTGTGTGGGCCAACAAAGAGAAATAATATTCTTGGGTCGATGACCATGCGTGCCGATAATACGAAGCCGCGTACACAATAGTTACTAATTACGTATTACTAAAGGGCCTCGAACTTCATTCAGCCCTAAGTACACGGTACGTGAGCCGCAGGATCTTGCGCAGAACGTGCGTAATGGACTTCCGGCGTGCATCGAACCTGAACGCCGCTGGGTTCACACTCTACGATTCGAAACAGCTTTGTGTCTTTCCTGGAAGAGACTTTTTTTTCCAAGCACTCTTTGGAACATCGATTTCCATTTATCGAATCCGCACAATTCGACCTTGATGTTCTCTTTTTACAGTCTTTAAAATATCAATTGACAAAGCTCCATTATTTGTCTATCTGTACACACACACATTTGAAACATAGTTTTCTCATAAAATAATAAAATTGATTATTTTATTTATCATATCTCATTTAATATATTACAAATTTGTAACGTGTCTAATCCAGCGTCGATAGTAAGACACACTTTCATACACTCCTGACACCGTGCCACAATTTTGACCAAAAGATACGATGCCATAAATAGTATTTCTGCTGGCTAATGGACCTCCTGAGTCCCCTGAACAAGAGTCTTTCCCGCGATTTCCGTAACAAAGATGCTGTTGTTTATTTACTAAAAACTCATACTCCGTTGTTTCGTGAATACAGATCTCGTGTGGAACACGGCGAACGTGAACTCCCATTAGAGTATCGCTTATCTTATTCTGTTAAATACAACATAAACATTTCAAAAAGAGACTTCTAGCATGAAATTTCAAAATAAATAATACAAACATGTAAATTCAATATTCGAGTTTAAAATTTCGAAGCATTAATTTTATCTTAATTTGTAAGTACGTCGATTACAATAAAGATTACTAACATTTTGTTGAAAATCCGTGTAACCCCATCCACAAACGTACAATTTCGGAGGTGGACGACTGAACTCGCTTGGCAATCGAACTGCCTGTACTGATTTTGAGAACCGAAAGGGTGGCCGTACTTCGAAAATCGCGATGTCATGATAGTACATGCTAGACCACCAATATAGAAACGTTGTCGCGTTGTAAGCGTGTATCTTTGTTAGCCTGTGCCTCGATCCTCGATAAGGCGCATTCGATCCAGCTCGTACATAATAGTCTGTTGTTCGCTCTGGACTTCTAAGTATACACAGTATAACACAGAATGTAGAGTGAATTAAAAGCGAACGTAAATTCTACAAAAACCACTATTGTAATTTCAGTAATTGTAAAATAAGAATTCTGAAATCGGGTTTGAATATGATTCTGAAATTTTTACATTCTTACACAATTATTCTTTTATTAGTACAAATAGCAAACTCACAGACAATGAAGAGCAGTGATGCCCCATTTTTCAGACAGAATACTGGCACCACATATGAATTCACCAGAGTCGTATAAAGATAACTAAAATAATGAGTGCTATTGTCAAAGTATTCCTGAATTTCTTTAAATAAAAAAGATTGTTAGTACTCACCATGAATGGTCTTCGTTTTATGTCAACGGGATGTCCACCGATAATTCTCGTTTTCGTACTTGTCATCACGTTTTCTACTTTTGTTGTAATAGTCACACCTACGGAAATAAAAAAAGTTTGTCACATATATGTTACTTTATATTCTTTAAAAAGAAGTGTAAAATATTATACATGAGTGTTACAAAATGCATTGTTGTATATGTATGAAAAGAAATAGGATACTTACACAATATGTAGAGAATTGTAGTTGTAGCACGCATTTTACATTACCTACTAACTGCAAGAATACGTTGAATAAATCTGTGTGACAAACTGAGTGCTTTGCATCTTCAAAAGCTATAAATGTCGCGTTGCAATGAATTTTACGAATTTATTGGTATTATTATCTGCACGAACCTAGGCTCGGTGTGTTAAAAAGCGTAACGCATAACGCCATTGATTTACGATGGGACCATATTGCATTCTTCAAATCATAAATATTATACAATTGATAACATTGATTTCATCAATTAACAACATAATACCATACAACATTTGATCTCCGACTTAAAAAAATATATTTTTTTACGAATACGATAATTTAAAATTAGAAATGTTTCACATATATACATATATTTTCATCTTCACTTGATAGTATTATTTAGATATAGTATAATTGTAGAAATAATAATAAAACTTCTGAATATACAGTTACGGCAACATCACATACACATTAAAAGGAGAAGTGAAATAGGCTGTCTGAAATTATGTTTATTTTGTACTAACTCGGTGCATTACAATTACAATGAAATACTTCAATATCTATTTTGCAACGGATTATACATATTTTTATTCATTGCTTCACATCACACAATTTCTGTCGTTACATTTCCATAGACTTTAAAGAATATATATAATCACCCGAAATCGAATCGACAGACTCTTGACGATCGAAACGGATTACCGAACGACGCGTACGCAACGGTTCGTTATCAACATCGAGGGGACGCGTTTCGTTTTTCATTCCATTTTCAAAGCAGAACAAAGTACTGGCAAAGCCCAACGTTTGCATGAACATTGTAACCAGCAGCACGTTGTTCGCCAAACAAGCCAGCATGCTATTGTCGTTCGAACTTTGCTGTCTGCTCAAATGGTTCATGGATTCAATTAAATTGTTCACGGAGGCTTCTGCTTTCTTTAATACAACTGTAAAGGAAACATATTAAAAATGTCAGATACCAAATTTATGAACTAGTAAAACAATAAATTCTTCTTCGATATTAACCTCTGGATCGAGATGGATTTTCTTCTTCCTCGTCACTTCTGAAAAATTCTGAGCTCCAGCCATCATTTTCATTCGATTCTTCCACTGCTGTACTGGTGTCTGTCATTTGCTGTCCGTCTCTACTTCCTTCGTCCGAAGAAAACTCCAATACTCTGTTCATCCAGTCCATCACACACGACAGGATTCTCACGTGGCTCTGCCAGGATTCATTCATAACGTTTTTAATCCCACTGACGAGGAGTTTCTCGAAGTCAGTCATAGAACGATGCAATCCAGAAATTGCTCCGAATATTCTTTCATACATTCCTGTTCTGTAGACTTGTATGGCTTTGGACACTTTCTCCTGCCTGCACACAAACAAATAACTTTACTTATTTAAGTTCTTGCTCATTTACTGAACGAAAATTAAATTCAATCGCACTAACATTCTCGTGGTCTTCTTGTCTTTAGTTCTGAGTACCGAAAGTTTCCGATATTTCCTTAAACCGTTGTCATAAATCGTACAAAACTGGCATAATTCGTTGGCGAACCTTTGACCCCATGGCTTCTTCGCGAAAGTGTCACTAACCGTTTTTGGCGTTTTGCGGGTAGATCTGCAGGTCACTCTGTCATCTCGATTTTTACCTGGGTAAACTTTGCAATCGCTTAACTGCTTGATCGCCTTCATCCATGTTCTATCTGGCACTTTTCTCATTCTATTCTCCGATAGTTGTTTCGTGCTTCGTAGACATTTGTTGAGATTTAGCAGATCTCGAATACAATCGTTGTAATCTGTACCTTGCTCTCCTGTCATCGCGAGGCACAGAAACGCTTGCCACGATTTGTAGGCGGGATTTTTGGGAACATCGTCGTACGAAGTGCTTCGTAAGGTCGACTTGAAGGTCCTCAATGCAACACGTGGAGGATTTCTGGTTATATTTAAAACAGCACGGTTAAGATCGTAAGATGTTTTGCGTCTTTTCATACTTGATACACGGAGCAGGCATTGGGACAACCTTTCCCCAAAGTCTGCTGCGTTGTAGACGACGCCCATAAATTGCAATTCGTCCGATTGACTCCTTGATCGCTGAAATTTCAAAATCTTTCGCTGATTCACTTAACAAATATCTTTATTAATACCTAGTAAGTGTAAATAATCATATACTTTTCTATAAATTACCATCGAGAAATGAAAGTACTAAAACGCAAGGATTATACAAAGATCGAAATAATTCGATATTTCAATTTTCAATTTTACACTTGATTTCAGTCTTTCGACAAACCTGTTTCGTCCGTGATGTCACGTTGCGTTCGCCGAAGTATTGATTAATTTCGTCATCGACTTCGTTGATCATATTACCCACATCTCGCAACAAAAACGCGATCTGTAGTAAAGCTTCGGAGAACCAATCCTCCGAGATCGGAAGCTCACTGGAAGTTTGCTTATACTGTTGAAAGGTGTTGGTCAGATTGCAATCTTTCGCAAACTGCATGAGTTTCTTCCGAATCGAATCGCACATTTCTCGGATCGTCAACTGTAAATTATTCTTCTTCGATCTCAATACAATTGGTCGCTTTACTGGTTCCGCCATCTTGGACAGGAAGCGTTGAATCGATAGTTCCATAATTTTCACCTGTTTCGGGTTAACTAATAGAAAGGAATTGGGATTTTTTCGGATATAATCGGGTAAAATGAGGGAATCATTTCGATCCAAGTGATTAGACACCGAATGCTGTGCGATTGTACCTGTATATAATTATATAAAAAATTATTAAGAGGTTTAATAAGGTATTTTGTTATTTTTAATTGTATACTCACCTAGAAATAACAGAAACAAAATAGATTCGTGAAACATGATGGAAGTTCTGTGTTCCATTCCGTCGTTTCCTTTTACCTGGTTAGCTTCAGGTATATATAATTCTATTTAATTACCGCTACAATCACTTTCGATAATTGGACATGAAATATTGCGGTGTCTTGTCATTTTTCATGTTTCCGGAAGAAATATTCGTAGCTGATAAAGAGTGGCAGTAAAAGTGACTAACGTTAGATAGTGTTCGGGAAGTGTGAAGTAAAGAAGTAAAAATAAAGATGAGGATGGTTAAATGTAAGAATTACTGATTTGTTTGCAACAATGTGTTGTGTTCCATTACAAATAGCAAATACACTATAATTTAACGTCAGTTTTCAGAGACTTATAATATTCATATATGTAAACTATAAAAATTGTATCATAATGCCCAAAAATGCTATGCAACAGTACAAGTTAAAAATGGCGGAGGCCGCAGGTAATCTCTCTCCTCCAATAAAGAAAATGGCGGGTCAACGCCTGCGCTTAAACAGTCTTACTCTTCGGGTTACATCTAATCAAATTCAATTCTGAAGAATCTGTATTCTATTAATTGAGTTAAAATAAATACAACAAGTAATAGAAACAGTAAGAAAAATCAGAACTGGAATGCAGAGTGGCCAGATCATCGACTTCTCGCCAGAAGAGTACGTTTTGACGTGTCAACGACACTCGACGAATTTGCTGAAATCATCTCGTCTATTATCATCCTTGGCAACAGGCTCGTATCATCCGTCTCTAATGCACCTGCAATAGAGACAGAGAATGATGTCATCGCAAAGACAGCTATCGCGTTGACTCATTGATACTTATTCAGGAGTTATGGCACCATCAGGAATACCGAAAGACCAAAGTTAGCAAACATCAGGCCCCTAAATCTTCGTTCCAAAAAATCCGTTGCTTATCACTGCAACGTCGTCAGGCATTGTACACCTAGAATAAACAAAAGAAACGTTTGATAAGACATTCAGATCGACAGAGTTCAGAATTCGTTTGATTCGGTATCCGGGACCCACTGCCATCTGACGGTTGAAGTAGAACTAGACGACCAAGGTACGGCAAAAGTTTCCTCGCTATTGACGACAGTGCTGGCTCGCCCGGAGCTCACATACCGGCGTTCACGTGAAACGTTCACTGGAATTTTTGGCGATACGATAAAAGCAATGAGGTGTTCCTGACCGAGGTGAAACGAAACAGTGACGTTCCGAAACGAGAGAAAGTGTTGTTCCCGTCCGAAGACGATGTTGTAAAGATCTACCTGTGCGTGAAGTATACTTAAACACCTGCCAGGATGGACGAGGAGACTATGTGGAAAGATTTCTATCACAAGATCGTTGAGGAGAAGGAGACCAAGGAGAAGGAAGAACAAGAGAAGTCAGAGCACGAGATAAGGTAGAGAGTGCAGCTTTCGATGCGACACTCTGCTGGGAATAAGGACTTCTGTGACTTACGTACACTTGCACTTAACTCTCTGCTTCTGTCTAACTTGGTCTGTCTTCTAATTTAGCATAAGCAACGCGGTCATCTAACTACTGCGGGGCGTGTTTTGGTCGAGGATGTGCTTTGTTTGGAATCACGAGGCAGTGTCTTCTGATTACTTCTTCAAAATATTCTTAAGTCGATATCGAAACGATCGATTCTTTGGAAAATCAGTTTTGCAAATGATTTCGATTGCATCCATAGATTGCCATAAATTATTAATTTGTTCTTGTTAGCTCTATGAAGACACTAATGATAATTGCTTGCCTAAACGATTTTAAATATTAAGTCTGAAAGTGAATTTTACGTTGCTAACAGTATCATCCCAGGTATTCTAAAGTCTTTGAATTAGAAGTTGCAATTCGAATCTGTCGCTGAATCTATAACAAGTCAATTTCATGACTCACGGTACTTACGCATCTACAATATCAGAGATGAAAATGTAACAGGTGACTTCATGCCGTCTTTGTTTGTCATAATTATCTGTTGTAAGAAGATTCGTCTTATCTTCTCCAAAGAAATCGGTCCCGTGACTAATAGCTTAATACGAATTGCTGAATAGTCACGTGGTTGACTTGGACCATCAAAGTTCGAATTGCCGCCAAACAAACTGATACAGTACTTCGACCCGTTTCATGAACCAATGCGGTCTAATGCACCACCACATGCGGCCGCGTACTATTAATAAAACGAGATTGATGCAAGTCCCTACAACATCTGCGGAGAAATTGCTTCTCCAGGTCGTATGCGAGCTGGTGCGCGCGCGCACGTACCAATTCTTCAAGATCTATGATTCAAGGTCAACGGTTCCTAGTCCACGGTAATGAATTGCACTTGAACTTGACTTCGGGTGTAAAATTGAACATTTATAAAAGAGCAAATTACGGTTCTTTTATTATATTTAATTACCTTTTATGTCTGCAAAAAGTTCAGTATGCCACGTGAATTACCAGTATCATTAATTTTTTTAAATATATTGTTATTATTAAGGTTAATCGAGTAAAAGGAACCACTGATAGAGGCAATCGGAATGCTAACCAGGAATGTCTATAAATAATTTCGTGTCGAGATTTATTAATTAGGTGATGTCACGTGAAGCTGGGCAATTTAGAGAGCGTAAAGAAAGATTTCCTTACATGCACCGTAGCATCCAAAGAAGCGTGCACACAAACAACACTGTTAACATTCTATGTGGCCTCCATAAACGGAAACGAAACAGTGCGAACGTGTACGTCGTGTTAATTAACTCTATTATGATGTTGTCTCAGCTGTTGCTGTCAATGACGGCCATACCGGTGAAAAATACGAATCGTTTGTGTCCTTTCACAATTGGTAAAAACGAAGTAGAAAATATTACTGAAATTTAAATGCCGAATAGGATTGATAAATATTCATCAGCAAGTATATTCAGATTTATCTACTGTCTTATTGATGCATGAGGAAAAGTGGAAGTTGGCATAATAAAGGCATCAAAACCACAACAAACGAATATTACAAGAAGCACAATAGAGAAAACACATACAAGATGTTTAAGTTTATATATTTTATATATTCATAAATATTACTGTCAATAATAGTATTGAAGATGTCAAGTAAAGGGTTGCAAGACATTTTAAGTTATTCCTTTGTATAAACTGTGACTAGCATAAATCATCCAAGACTTCGGAGCAGTAATGCACTCACTGCAGCCATTTACGATCTCCTGAGAAGAATTATAAAGAGTTCTATCGTGCCAAGACACAGACTACCATTATTCACATTGTCTATAAATAGACGATTTAAAATTCTATTTTTAGAAAATTATCTCTCAAGATTATTCATCTACGAAACGATCTGGTTTGTTATTGTAGACTTTTAATTTCTCTTGGGAACACTTTGATCTATTTCCTTACGTTCCGACAGTTAACCTTAATTGCTAATGAATGTGTCCATGTCGGTTCAGTGGAATTAGTTCCGCGCGATGATACTTTTCCCATGGATCAGCAGCAAGTCGGTGTTGTCATGTGCGTCATCAAAGCTGAACGGGAATTCCTTGTTTCCATATCAACTAAGAGACCAGCATGGAAATCGAGTAGAGGCTTAGATTACCGTCGCGTAGGTGAACGTTCGATGAGATCGGGAATTGATATCTGAGAATAATATTCGTATAAAAAGATATTACTTTTTTTTTTAAATTTGATATCATTGGAAAATATCGAGTCTTTCTATTTGTTAACTATGAATTGTACTGTTCTATAGATAAGACAAAAGGCTAGTCGTGTTACAAGTGAAGCATAAGTTACATTGTTGAATACCTCAATTTACAAATATTGAAAGTTATTTCGAGTAACAAAACTGTTATGTAATTCAAAAATATATCTTTATAAATGAAGTCACAATGTAAATAAATTTTAATTAGTTATTCTTTAAATAAAATGCACAGCAGAACGTCGATTATCCACAAATCTGATCATCCCAGATACCAATCATGGGAACACAGAGCAAGTCATGAATATTTTCTGAAATAAGAATTATTCAAACTTATGATCGAATATAGAAGGTTCTTATTTACGGTCAGATTTTTACGGTTTATTCCATGTATTTGCAGATCAAAGCGTGTCCGAGTACGTGGTAACGTGTAAATTGTCAAACATAGAGATTAATATAATGCGGATTAAGTCGGTTCGAATCCGTTTTGAAACGGCGGAGATCACCGAAGGCCGTGTGTGTCTTACATCACTGCAGACCTTGTGCCTCATGCTCACAGACAACACTCCAGTTTCAAATACCGTAAAATTCAAATGAGCTGATGAACTCTAGTTGCGCCAAAACAATCTTGATTGCACAATCAAATATGTGATAATGTTAATATTTACGAAATCCATAAGAACGTTCCAGATTTGGCGAATAGTTAAGATAGTTTCAGAAGAATTTCTCGTAACCTAGAATTACCAATTTTGAATTGCCCTGTAGAAGATAAGATTTTACTACTTTCACGAGTTACAGACACAAGGTCTTACAATGAAAACCTTCATAATGGAAGATTTTTAGTAACAACATAATTGTTCTCTATAACTATTTCTACTTAGGATTAGATCGGATTAGGTCTTAGGGTACAAAATATTAAACGAAAGTAATTCCACCATTTCAGCAGTCTATAGAACTTTTACTATGTTATTCAGATATGAGTGTAAATTATAATACTCACAAAGGTTCAAAACATCTTAATTGGACAAATTGGACGAGTATGTATTGACACCTCACGCAATTCGTGGGAAATTATGTAGATTCAATCGCTAGCGCCAATTCCTTTAAACCATATCCTGCTACCTCCTACTTCTTTCATTTAACTTTGTGAGCTTCGGAGTCTGAAGTCATCGAGTAGTTCCCCGACAGACATGCTTGAACCGTCACGTTTTTACCGGTCTCGTTTCAGTGAATTGTGTTGCTGATAGTGAGTGTAGACCTGAAATTAAATCGGTTCTTTCGTTAAAATGGTAATACACTAGAAAAAGTATCTCATATCCTTTCACTGCCAGAACAATAGTATATACTGCAAAACTCAACAATTTTTAAAATAATTCTCACCTAAAGAAATGATTGCAAATACTTAGTTTATTCTCCAGATATCACAGAATTTTCTAATTTCCTGGTAAGAGTCAAATATAAAATTTAATAGTCTCGAAAGGAAATCGAACGATGAATTTTAAAAGACACTATATATTGCCGCGCACAAAGTTCATCTGTCACTTTTATATAAAGTCCAATACACAGTTGCACACGTCGTAGCACAATTTTGCAAGAAGGAAAACGAACTTTGTCACTGCTGTCGCAAAGTATACCGGCGTCGAATCACGTATTGTGTGTTTTTTCTGAAAGGAATAAGGACCGAAAAATGGCGCACTTCGCGAGGCTGGACGAGAAGCATCCATACTACGCGATCGCCGCGGCCCGAATGTGGCAAAAACCGGAAACGAAACCGGTGACGGTCGCGAGATTCTATTGGAAATTCGCAGCGTTCAACTTCATTCACAAAAGGTGAACCGTGTTTTTTCCGTTGAGTAAGTGACATTCACCCGCGATTCGTAGTGCGTAGCGCAGACAGCTTTCTTTCTGCACTGTCACGTCACGAATGATTAGATGTGCGACGAATCCCTTCTGCTACTGTGTCCTCGTATGTGGTTTGTCTGGATACCTATTGTATCAGAATAATTACGAAAAATGTGTCAATATGTAGTTCAAGAAAATGTTCATGGATGCTATTAATAAACAGAACAAGAATCTCCCTTTCGTTATTTTACTTTTAGACCCTGATATTTACACCGAAATCTTTATCTTTTTGTTTCATGCAGTCATTAAAGAAACACAGTGATACTTTAAACAGGGTGTTTGCCTACTAGTGTCAGAAACGTGTCAAAATAAGACGAAGTAAAACGAAAATCAACAATGATGAAATTGTGTTGGGAGCTTCACTTTCGAGTTATTCACGATAAAAAATTGGGGTCAGAAATGCCTGACACCAGACAATCTGCGTTACAAGCAGTAAGCGTGGAGTACGATTGTCACGGCGTATATAGTGGCGTCGTTTGAAAAAAAATACGTCCTTGCCACTTTATAGCCAAACATGTGATATATACAGTTTTTTTATTACAATCCCAACATTTGCTGGTCATTTGCGAGCTAAGGGTGCCTGAGACTTTGCTTTACCACCCGCTGTTCACTGTTGCTCAACAACTGTGTTTTCATTTGTCCTAAAACTGTCCTTATTGGGAGGCACCTTTGGATTATTTACTATTCCCATTCGCTGCTTGCACATTTTTATTTCCTGCCTGTCCTTTGCGAGGGACTCAATCGTTAACGGAAACAAATCTAGTCGACACGAAGTAGCCCTCGAAGAAGAGCACTTGTGCTTTTTATAGTAGTAATTTAATTTATTATAGTGAGTTTTTTGTTTAGTGTAGGTTAATGTATTTAGTGTATATTTTGTGCGTGTTTACCGTGGCTTTATCTGTGGATTTGAACGAGTAACCAGATGTAATATCGTGCAAGGATTTCAGTGTGCTTTTTTAATAAAGTGCGCAAGAAGATAGTTCAGGATCGAGTGCAAGTACGCATCATTTTTTGGGGTACGAGGTAAAGGTATATTTTTTTTAGCAGACGTCAGTGTACGTGCCTGTGAATTGTTAGCTGTAAATAGCTTGAACAACCTCCAACACAGTTTCATGATCCTTGATATTTCGTTTCATTTTAGTATCATTTACGAGCATAAAATGTAAATCTTAATAGTAATACGGGATGGTATTCTAAACGCGTTACGTATAAATTGACCATTGTATAATCAATGATCACAATTAGCCTGTATCCTAGCGCAATTAACAAAAAACTTTCAGTATCCGGGAAACATAGCAAACACGCGATATTAATTCCATAGAATTTACATGGCATTCGAATTTATACATGGCTGTTCATACAAAAGGCCACCGGTTTAGAATATGATACAATAGTGGTTTGAAATGAAAAATATACTGTCAACTACTCATCTGGTGTTCCTTTATTTGGGAACGTCCTATATAACGAAACACATACTACTAATATCATGACACAATTACTGCTTTCAACGTTTATCGCTGGCTTTTCATTGGGTGGTTGCTGAAGTAATGTGACCATTTTGTTTTACCTAGTATCAAATTAATAATAACGTTAGATTGATTGGAATGTAGCGTTGAATCTTTGGATCTATTTTTACCGCACATATTCTACCGTTTAATGTCTCAGAGTATATCTTTATTCTCAGTCCAAGAAAGAGACGTTTTAATTAGCGAAAGATGATAAAATACAACTTTATTTCCAGTCGATTTAATATTAATTTCTTGGTTATAGTGTCATCGTCCGAAATACTTTACGTTTTACAAATTAATGTAACAATGTTGTTTTCAATAGAATACAGGAGTCCGATGGCGGATTTTTCGAAAATCTCGGCACGTTGCTGGCCGAGAAGGTTCGAGCACAGGAGCAGGTTGAAGGACCATTGCCAAAGAAAAATGACGAGGTCCAGGAGGAGGAAGACAACCTGAGCGAAGAGGAAAGCATCGAGGAGCCTGTGGACGCACTTCTGGAAACCGATAGTGACAGGGATGAAAATGAGCACGCTCTGAACTTCTTGGCTGAATCTATGGGCTGGAATGTAAGCAAAATATTTATTGTTAAATCAATTCAGTTCAATCATTTAATTTTATTTCAATTTTAACAATCTTAAATCTTTTTTAAAGTGAATAGATTAAACGAGAAACATATTTTTATTGAATGATACTGTCGATAAGACTACGGACAGATTTTAATAAATTAATTTAAAGTATATAGACGTCTAGCCCATTACAATAGACGATAGAACCAGGTTCTGTACGAAACCCTTATGTCAACTGTAATTTCCACAATGGAGAACACTTTTCCACGGTCTTTCAAAATCAAAATAGTATCTTGTGCTAAAGATATTTCCCTTGAAAAATCTCTTTTACGTCTGATCTACTTAAAACGGTGTATTTACGTGTTTCTTCTTCGTACTGTCCGATAGACCATAAATTCCTTGATTTACTCCCTCAAGTGTTCATCTCGTTGTTGAATGGTCCGCTAAATTTTCCGCGTCGAGTGGTTTCTTCTTTTAGACACCGACGAGAAGGAAAAAACATCAGAAATCCGCGGCGAGTGGGCCGGTCCATTCGAAATAACAATGATCTCTGGGAACGCGTGGAGTATGGAGTATTTAACGCGTCATTCACGCGAGAAAGGGCGACTTAAAATACTTTGATAAGTACGAGATCGTCTGGCCTTCGTCAGCGCGGATAAGGGGTGGTCTGTTCGTTGTGAAAGCTCGCTTTGCCTGGTGATTTGACCGAAGATTATGGAAAACACATGAGGAAAAATCGTGGGAAAATGTCGTTGTCAGAAAAAGTTACGGGTTAATGAGTATTATCATGTAATAATAATTCTTATTATTCTTTTTACTTTATTTAATGGAAGGTTTAATTAAAATATGAATACGTAAATTTTAGCGTTTCAAGAGAAACATCTGAAGTATATATAGTTCAGCTTTAGTTCAGAACATTTATATAAATATTAACCACCAAATAGAAAGTTTCTTAAATTTTCGTAAAATTAATTTTTCTTTCTAATTCTGTTTTAGATATATATTAGAGAGTACTCCATTTTGTTGTTTTAAAATTCATTTACTTCTTCAACTCCGTTCTCTTCGAATTGAAAAATACGATCAACTATTCCATAACTCCCCTCTGAATTGTTTCATTCCTTATTCACTTCAATTCTCGACGAAATTATGGCGGCGTCGTGTGCCATGCGATGGTAAATATCGATTTCACAAAGGTCTCAGTTGCAACCGAGGGTTCGTCCAAGTTAGATGTCCTCTTCCTTCTCTAATAGTGGCACCAAGACCTACTTATACATTGCCGTAGTCTTGGTTATGTCTGAATTTTATGGTTTACAACAATGGGGATGAGTAAATATGGCGGACCATTCTCTCTGCAGCTCGACGAAAAATATGTAAGTTAAGAAACGAATTTTAATCCACATTAGTACAGTTAAATCGCTGGTAAACGCGAAACTTTTCAATGAAATCCTCTTTGAAATTTCTCAATTAAATCTCCTTCAACTCTCCAAACCGAAGATTGGCTCGTATGGAACCCTTTTACTCGACCTTCACTGATCAAATAAAAAATGACGATGACTGCGATCTTATACCCCGCTTGATTAACAGACCAGAGGATCTTTATGCAAAATGATATTTTCCAAGGCAATTCATACAGAGAAGAGCAAATCTAACAATTTCTTTGTTTTCTTAAATATCACATTGGGTTCAGAATAAACTAGAAAACTCATTGAATCTGATGAAAGTATTGTTCTTCACTGTATTTTACAGACATAAATCCAGCATAAAATCCGCAGTCTAACCATAACAAAATTGAATCTGACTGTACCGTTGTAAAGGGCTCACGATACATAGACTCTATCCCCTATAGGGGACCTAAGTTGGACGATCCAGCGCAGACAATCTTGTCGTTCGGCCCTTTAAATAGAGAAATAAAAGCCCTGAAAAGAAAAACAGGCACCACGTGAATGGCTCCAATTATGTCACCGATACCGAAACGCACACGCGTCGCACGCTCGTGGGGTGTTATCCTCTAAGCTCAATCGGGCAGTTAAAGTCAATCTGAAGCGCGATTCCGGGCCTGTGTACGTGCGTTCGCCACTGCATACAACGCCACTACCACCACCAACAGACTCGAATCGTCGACGTACGACGACTCGGATCCGTCGGTTCCATCTATTCCTAGCAGTCCGGTTCCCGACTTCGTCAAGTTCTTGTCGCGCGTCTTCTTGCCACCGATTATCCTGTCCGCGTCCTTTCGACGTCCTGAAACGCCACCACCGTCTCTCAGCCCCCCGCGATGAAACACGTGACATCCGATTCGGGACGAATGATATCTCGTGATTATCGAAATTTACAGTTCTGTGAACGGCAGGTGTGATCAAAATGAGAGAAATTGTGAAGTGAAGATGTTCCTTGAGATGTAAACGGAGAACTGAGTTTAGATGTTTTGGGGGTAGAGGCAATCGAGTCAGATCTAACTCTGCGTGTGGTTTAACAGGGTTTCGATGTTCGTGGATCAGGTTGGTTTGGTAGGTGATTCGATTCCGATGATTTTTCGAAATTTCTAGCAAATTCGAACGATGAAACGAAAAACGTGGAAAGGCTGGTCTTGTTTGTTGGCAACCGTAACTCAAATACTCTCACGAACCAGCAACCGACTTGGACGCGATTATAAAAATAAATCAAACCTACCGTGAAAACTGGGTTGGGCGGTCTTTTTCTGTTCTGTATCATCGAAAACTGGCAGATTGTCAGCGGACATGGCTTCACGGTGGAGCGAAACACCGGTGAGACACACGTTCTCATCCCTTGTGTACCACATTAATATAACTAGAAAGCTAATATAATTAACAAGAGCTTCCAAGGCTCAGCACCAATACAAATTCAACCAGTTTTTAAAAAAATCATACATTATTAAAAAAACACATACCTTTTCCCAATGAAATATTAATATAATCGACAAGAGCTTCGAAGGTTCAGCGCAATCGAACAACCACCGAGCAAATATCGAGTTAGTCGTTGAACCGCAGGCGAGAAAAAGCTCGCGTTTCCTGAATTAATTCATTCCCAGCACAAAATAGATCCGGCCGTTGAGTGGGCGTGTAGTTGTAGAGCGACAAAACCTGCATAATATCACGAGAAATTGGGCACACTCCGCGAAGGCCGTTCTGTACACGTTGCCTGTATGATTCTTGCCGTTTCCACCCATAGAGGTGTCCGTGCTAAGCGGCAAGAATCATTCGAGCTCGCACGGTGGCCGTCTATGCGCGACTTGTCGGTCAATGAGCTAATTGTCGGTATATCAATTTTCATTGGGCGCAATTGCGCGAGCATACGAACGCATTGTGGTTGCACTTGCCCCGCGGGTCGCCTCAAACAGGATACGGCATAGTTTCCCTTTGTGCAGATTCATTGTCTTGTTTTCACGGTTTCCATTGGTCACCCAGTTAACCGGGAACAGCCAATGCCGTGTGTGCTGTGCCCCCCCCCCCTCGTTTCTCGATATTTAAATCGGTCCCCGGAGACCGTCTGCGAAATTTTTATGCATTATTTAATTGATGCATTATTCTCTTATTTAACCAGCGGGCCCCGAGTCGACTGTCGTTTCCCGTTCAATGGGGCTTAGTCACTTTCGTCTGGTACCTGCGAAGTTGTGACTGCTTGGTTTCGGATACTATGAAGAAATTCAAGTTTCTAATGAATGCTTCGAGAAGTTTTTATTAGGTTGCAACCATACGAAATTGTCTCCCATAGATCGAAACGAAAACGCTTATTTCTTTTCGATTGAGTTGGACACTTTGATGATCGAAAGCGTTCTTAAAACGTGATATCATCTGATACGTTACCGCTCAGAAGTATCCGGGCACTTGGTAGATTTCTAGTAGCAGCAAGTTAGCCATAGAAAAATGTATAAACGAATCGTTAAAACTATTTTTATAACCTTTCTATCACATAGTACAACTTAATGTAATTAGTTTATCGTCGATTGACGAGGGCGCTGAAAGAAGAAAGGTATTACTACTTTCTGAAAAACTTCAATATCTCCTAACTCTTTATATGTAATAACCCCTTATACATATACATATGTTATACCTACTGTAACATTTTATTTCTGTTCACTTGAGTTTTATATTTGCTCGATAAATAGGTTGTTTTACGAAATTGAGATAGATATAGCTCGGCCTTATAAAGGATTGAAACACCTCGAAGTAACGAAGTCGTATTTTAGATTAAGAATATTCAAATTCAGATTAAACGATTGATCGGTTTCTATGCTTCCAGCACTAATTAAGGGGTCAATGCTGCTCAGAACAGCGAACTGCGTACAAATAAATGGAATCTCATTGTCAGAGTCAATTGCTTTTGGCAGCCACTATGGCCCAGTTCTTGCGATTCCCACTGACCCGGTGATCTAAACCGATGTTCCCGGCGTCTGGTCAATTTTCCAGTGATTCATCGTTCTATAATATCGAAACATCGATTTTTCCTTCTTGTTCGAAGAACATTTCTTCCCCCTCTCTTTATTCGTGTTCCTCGAAGAGAACTCTGCTGGATGTCTTTTTCGATGAACCATTTTTCCGCCAACAAGACGAGTAGAATCGACTATTTTGGTCAGACGTCGCCGCATTCCGTCCGACCTTTCAGAGCCGGTCGATCGACTACGTCTTGAGTTCGCTAAAAAAAGAGCGTTAGATATTTGCCCGGTAAACGAAGAACGGGATGAACGCTTTTACCGAGTGCGTTACGCAACAACGAATCGAGAAAAAGTGAATATTTAAATGTTTCAGGGTCGATCCGGAATTAGACGTGAGAATTCGGTCGTGCAACCCTGTTCAATCGTTTGCGCTCGCGTTAGTTTCTGAAAAATAGATCCTAGCTCTCTGAACCGAAATAAAAAAAGGTCAATGAAAATCAAGGGATGATCTAACTGTAAGACAAATCATATTTAAACTATTTTTCGCGTTAAAACAATTTGTCAACTCTTAACGTGTCCTGATTACTCCATTTAGAACTATTACTTAATGTGCATGCAATTAAAAAATTTAAATATCACTTTATAATACAATATGACGAATTGAAATTGATTTTAATCTGTTTAAATCATATGTTAAATGGTGACCAATGAATACTTTAATAATCGTTTAATCGAGAAACTGTATCATTTCTTAGTCTTTATTTATTCAAACTGGTCTAAAAATCGAATTTCTCGTAACATAATCGCCATTTAGTAATGATTATAATAATAACGTTAGACATCGTTTTTCTCTTATCAATTACAAAACCGCTGATAATTGTTTGTTTCACGCACAAACAAAAAATCACAACGAAGTAGTCCAATTCAAGTTTCCTTGCATGCCTAATTCACACGTGTCTCCCGGGCATCTACACGTTACTGTTACCGATTTCGATTGCTGATTTGGTCACATGATCGCGTCCCGATTATGCATACGCACCTACGTGTCAATATGCGTGGACTGGATAAGAAAGGTCGTGGCCACCGTGGAAAGTTTATCTTTGATCGGCGAAGTGCACGCGATTACTAGACTTTTAAGGAAATCACGCATCAATGTCCGAGTTGATTCGATCGAGTATAGCGGAACCATGTAGTCCATAATACGTAATTATGGTTGTGAATAAAGCACAAGTGAATTCGTGACTATTGCAACTGCATCTAACATCGTCACTCATAATATCTCGTGAAGAAAGTGCTAAAATCTGTTGGTAATTTAGTAAACAAGTGGCCACGCGTGTGAAGTAAGAAGTCATATTATGGTTCCAATATCTTGATAGTGTAAAAATTAATAGAACCGTGACAATGTTCCATTACATTGAAAAAAAACAAAATTTAAACATTCTTTGAATGTATATGAATATTCACTGGGTTGTATTATAATAAATGACATACTTCGACAATTTTAATCGGTTCCAATGTTTTTGTTAACAAACACCGTTTCTTTCTTGTCTTGACAAAAATTTGTTTCATTTAAGACTTCGTTTTCTAAGAAAAAACTGAATTTGAAACTCCGCTGGATACGCGTGCAATTGAATAGGACTTGGCTGGCGAGTCTGTTCATTAGATTCCGTGTCTACTTACTACCATGACGAATACACTCGTTTCAGATTAGTTTTCAAAGTCCATTTTCTCAAAAACAAAAACCTTACACTAAACAATTTAATCTATTTTTTTCGAATTATTTCTTCTTATAGAATCTCCACCTGTTGTACCATGATTTTGGAGACAGCTTTTATATAAATAAAGAAAGAAATTAATTTATAAATCTGTATAGTTTCGTAAAACTGTCATTTTTCACGATCTGACATACACGTTAATTGCCGGTGATTCTAATGTTAACGATCGGTTCGAGTAAATTCGAGGGTTCGTAGCAGTCCGCCTTGACGAAAGTGAAGGAAAAGAGAAACGGAAGATCTCGGATTTCCCGATCGAGGCCGCGAGTGTAGCCGCGTAAACGTCATTGTTCTTAACTAAGGAAGCTTCGTTTTACGCGCGATGCACTCGCGGGTCATTGTCGGGCTGTACTAGATCTTCCACCTTTCGAGCGGCTCGCTTGACAGCCGCGAAACCGCTGTTGCTACCGTTAACGATTGTGAGACGAATGTGTGACCTTTCCCTTTCCAAGATCGATTCGAGACTTCCGCCGGTGGAGACGTGTGCGATGCGTCTTTGTGTGTCGGAATAAGTGATTCGTGGGATAAATATCAGTGAGATGATCGAAGTAGTCGGAGGATTGTTGTGAGTGAGCCGAATATGATCAACATGAGTCCGCCTATGGGGGTGGCAACCCTCAATCGGTGGAGGAACACCTTCCTCGGTATGCCCAAAGCGGAAATCGAGCGAAGAATGAATACTTTGCTTCAGGCGATGACGGTGAGTCGATCGTTAGGCGATTGTTTATGGACAGTTAACCCCCACTTTATATAGTTACATCAATAATAGAAGGAACAGGCGAACAATTAACCATTTGACCCTCATTTTTCCAACTTACAGTTTGTTCCTCGACGTCAAATTGACAGAGTGGTGAAATATTAATATAACGGAGAGATTAACAGTTAAATTTGTATATTCTTATTTATATACTTGTTTATCGCGTTAACAGTGCAAATTTGTTTTTGCTCAAAATTGAACTGTATTATTTGATCCCCATGGTAGTTGTTTTTTGGGACATTCTATATAGTGATTCTTGTTATCGTTCAATATTCGAACAAAGTTTGCCCTCTCCCTAATCAGGTCACTCAGACGAGAATCCACAGAGAATTATCGTGGTTTATCTTTTCGTTTGTAATTATATACCCGATTGGGATGCATTTGTCAACACGTCGGGCGGAGAACTTTGAACCGTGAGTATTCTACCTCGAGCGTTTTCAGGAACGCGTCGTGACTAAAATCTCGCCTCGTGTGCGGTGACTGTATTAAGGACTAACGGATGCGTTGTGGGCACAGCAGCAGATGCTACAATTATAAATGACGCGAACTGATTGCGCACTGTTTATCAATAACCCAATTGCCAATGATCACGAGGATAAAGAGTAAACATAAACTACGTCGATGATGTAACTAGAAGGACAATCTTGTTGAGATCAAACCAAAAAAAGAAAAAGAAGAAAACTTCTTCGTTTCGAAAAACTAATTATTTAAAAGTAATTCAATAAAAATGTGTTTCTTACCATCGTCTATATGCAACGACCTGTAAGATTAATCGACCAGAAAACCACTTACTATTTAAAGAACACTGTGTATCGAAATTGGTTTAAGATATTAAAATGACCCGGAAATTGATTAATTTTATCGAAGTCTGCCGAACAAATACTTTCATCGGTAATACATCGAATTTGTATTATTGAATTTGATGTTTAATTATTAAAATCCTTCGCATACCAATTGTCGCAAGATTCGAATTAGTCGCTGAAAAATGTGGTTCGTGATCCTATAGATCGAAGAACTCTACGCAGCTCTGGTCTACATGACCCAACATCAGATCGGCTACGACGTATCGAACGAGTGCGGGCAGGAAACTCTGCTGAATCATCTTCAAAATGCGTTTAAAGTCGACAATGAAACGCACGAGAGGATTCTGGAGAAAACGCGGAAAATGGAGGTGGAGATTATATTCTATAACTCTGAAGGAAATGATTAATTGCGACGGTTCGAAAGGTTCATTGTTAATTACAACATTCACGATTGATTTACACAGCCGCCGGAGATGCACTTAAACGTCGAAGTAATCGAGGCAAAGGAACTCGCCTCGAAGGACGCGAATGGGAAAAGCGATCCCTTCTGCGCCCTTTATCTCGAATCGGCTCCAACAAGGCGATACAACACCGCCGTGAAAACGTCCACGCTCAGTCCTGTGTGGGAAGAACACTTCGAACTGTGAGTTAAATATAACACCTGTTCTCCATAAAAAGTTTCATTCGTTCTTCTTATTCTAAGATCATCGTTATCCCCACCGTTTAACTTCTCTATTGTAAACATTTCCTTTTCTTTCTATCGTTCTCGACGTTTTCGACAAAACCAATCTTGTTCCTCTATTTTTAACTCAAAAAATTCATATAATTCAACAACTATTTAATGTGCAATAGTAAATTCGTGACATATAGGAAGTAAATTGAAACACATATAAAAGCATATTCATTACTCAATCGAAATATTTTTGTTTCAAGTGTCTGAATAGTTTTCAAATGTTCTCATTGATCCGTGATTTCGGTTGCAGACCTTTGGAGGATGCAGAGAACGACGTATTGTTCCTAGAAGTCTGGTATGTCGGAAGAAAATTATTTAACCGGGGTACAATGTCTTTAGAATGATATTTTCTTACTTCAGGGACTTCGATGCGGCGGAGACAGTGCCTGAGAAGATGAGCAAAGTCAAGGACGTTAAAGGGGTCCGGGGATTGGTCAAATTGGCGAAAGAAATCGCAGTTACGGCCACGACAGGCAGCCACGATAACGAATTTATCGGTCGATGTCGAATAGCTTTAAAGGTACTTTTATAAATAAACAAACAATACGTATTCATTCCAGACTTCCAACCATGAATTTAACCGTTCTACGCCATTTTTCAAACCACAAAGACTCCTTTCTCACAATTATCCTACATACTACAAATACTCTAGGATTTATATAAATTACGTATCTTACCTTCGACATAATTAATTTAACCAAACAATTGAATATATTATACGTACAATCGACTCCTACTAATCTCCAGACCAGCCCTGCCTATGTAGAGTGTATAGCCTTCACGGATTAACATGAAAATTCCCAAATTACATAAGCCTCGAAACTCCAAAAACCAGGATCCTAATCGTTCTCCACACGTTTCAGGACATACCAACCACGGGACACACGATGTGGTACGCTCTAGAAAAGAAGAACAAGTCGAAACGTCGAGGAGTCGTGAAACTGAGGCTTGCGTTCAGCGCCGAGCACAACGCCCAGGTGGCGGCGCAGGAGCACAGACACCTGGTCAGAGTGTTGCTGTTGCACGAATTAGAATCGGAGAAGATCGAGAAATACTGCTGGTGCGGTCGATGGTCGGCGCCGGCCGAGGTGCTCCTTATGCAACACAGCGCGCAACGTGGTTTGCTCACCAGGAACGTCTCCCTGGCGCAGTGGATCGAATACGCGAGGATCCATCAGGAACACCCTCTGAACTTCGTCGTGTTCAACAGACTGATAACAGATCTTCTCAGGCCTATGGAGAACAGTCTGTTCTCCAGCGACGAGACCAGACTCTTCTGGGACGCCACCAAGAAGCTTTTGTATTCGTGTCTGAACAGTCTTCGAAAAATTCGGAGACTGACACCTGGTGACAGAAACACTATGGTGCAGTTGTCCGCGATTTTAGGGTAACTATCCGTTTATGGAGTTTTTTTCGGGAATGTATTTACATCATTAATTAGGAAGGTCAGTTCAAGTCAGTTGAAGCTACTTTCGTATAGATTACTGATCAGAATATTGAACTTTCTTTTAATATAGTAAAGAGTTAGTTTTACGATTTTGATGCACATCTACTGATGCTAGTTTAAACAGTGCATTATAGAAGCAGTTGAACAAAATTTCTATGAGTATACTTTATAGGTATTAGCATTCGTTAGATACATTATCTCCTTCTAACTACAGAGAACACATCATCTGAAGTCTGTGTTTGATTTAGGATCCTATCGTCTATATCGTGCCTTAAAGTTCCTGAAGATGTAAATCTGTTTCCCGCCAAAATGTACCCATGGTTCCCAGACCCGGACGATAGGTCAACTGTCCTTGAAGCTTTGGAGTACACCGTCGAACAGGGTGGTGCCGAATGGTACGACTGGAATGTTCACCTGTTTTTTGGATATGATTTAGGCCATAATTTCACAATTTTTTAATATCTCAGGTTCGAGCACTTATTGAACAACAACTTCCCAGAAAGCGATTCCGACGAGGACGCGCTTAAGTACCATATAAAGGTGATCCAGCTAATTAGAGCTGATCTGCAGGGCGCCATTGATAGCTATGACAAATTGTTCATCAAGTAAGGACCTTCAGAAGCAATTTGAAGCGCCGCGGTGCAACGAACCGAATTGATCGAGACATTTGCAATTTCAGACGAATCAATTTCCCCTATGCGAGGTCGTTGTACATGATGTACGAGAAGAGGATCAGCGACATGTGCATGGTTATCACTGAGGACATCTGCGGCCGACTGAAAAGGATCGAGATCAGCAACGCTGACGTTGAACTGAGCACCGGGACCACGTTGTTCGAACTCTACTTGGCCTTGCAGCGATACGCTAAGTAAGATTTCAGTATTTTAGGAATCATTGAATGATAGATGAGGTCACATGAGACAACAATACTGATTTCAAATGATGAATAAGTAAATTTGATGTCGACATACCCTGTCTGGGTTTAATATCAGTAGATCAATATACAAGCAGACACGTCAGTATCTCACCTAAGTCTAACAGTATCAGAATCCACAAGGCACTCATTTATATTTTTTTAAAATACACAAAAACTACAAAATGGTATGAACATTTCTCGATATTTGAACGTCTAGAATCCACACTGTGAAAATGTCCCACATTTTTACCAACAGCATAATGTAGCGTGACATTGTCACTTCCAAGTGTATGATGTCTCTGTTTCAGACTTGGTCAGGTACTCTGCGCGGAGGGTGAACTGGAGAACATGAAGGTGCAGTACTACTACGAGTGGTTCAGAGCTGGCGTGGCTCACTGGTTGGGCATAGCCGAGTACAAGGCTCTGAAACGGATCGACAGAGCGGTCGAGTTCGATCCGTTGCAGCCGGTCGATAACACCGTTCAATATAGCTCGAGTGCAGTGGATACATTAACGATATTTTACCAAATCAAAGTGTTTTGGACGCAGCTGGCCTGGCCGGACGTAGAAGGTTCCTACACTTTCATAGGCAAGATTATAGATGTGAGTTATCGACAGCTTCCTCTATCGAGCTTTTAGCTTCTCCACGTTTAATACTGGGTCACTCATAAGTACTTGGATTAGATCGTGTATAACTCTTCCGCCATAGACTTTGATAAATCTACTAAATAATAAGTATGATAAAAAAGACTAAATTCCGCCATAGTGACTCAGATTAGTGACGAATAACACGGTGTAATAAGTTAATGTTACGTATAAACTGAAGAAAGGGAAAGAAATATGGACTAAGAATGAGACTAAGAAATGGATGGAACGACTATCATGGCCCTCAAAAATCATTTTCAGGATATCTGCAAATGTTCTATCATCTACGCCGATAAGATGGCGAAGAAGGCGGAACTGACCACAGAATTGGAGCAGTTGTCCGAAAGTAGCGTGTACGAGAAGAAATTCTTCGTCTCCACTGCTTGGTGTTTCGCAATCAACAATATCGACTACATCAGGACCTCCATTGGACCGTTGGCCAATGATTTAGGGCTTCAAAGTATCGTGGACGCTTTGGCGGAGACGAATACACAGGAAGAGGCGTATCGTTGCAAGCAAACACTTGAATTGATCATCAACAATGCGACCGACACCGTTAAGAACAAAATCATAGAACTGCTGCAAATTGTCGCGAACAAAATGGCGCCTGCTATGAGCAGGTAACGATTGATCGCCAGAGGTGCCTAGATTGATGACTGTGGAAATTTATGCAAATCTACATTTTCATCGACAAATGCAGGAACAAATGAAATTAAATGGACTTTTAGTTCCTGCACTAATAATTCTAGTCAATTGAAACAAAATTCAAGCTTTTTTAAAAAAAACTGTTAATGTATAAAGATCCACAGTCTAGAAATCAGAATGATAGACTAATATTTTTCTTCGGGATTTTAGGTATCTCATGGAGGGTGCAGAGCTGATAGACACCACCAGCAACGCTATGGACCGACTTTTGCAATATTTGGACAGTAATTTGACAACATTGCACGACAACCTCAACGAGGATAATTTTGAGAGAGTCTTACTTGTCATTTGGGAAATCATGTCGGAGACATTGTACCAATTAGTTCACAGTAATTTGGAGGTACTTGGATAAATGTTTTTCAGTAGAATATATTAAAATTACCTACTGTCACTCTCCAAAAAGATTATTACGTTATTCTATTAGGGTTCTTGCATTTCCTCGCGGATATATTTTGCTAACTATTCCTTTTACAATTACGATATGCATTGTAGGTTCTATGGATATTCCAAGGAGTATACTTACGATTTTAATTGATGTTCTTTCGCAGAAAAGAAGGCCACCGTCATTCTACTCGAACCTCCACCGCACCCTCCACACTCTTGTCCGATTCTTCAACGTCGGTGGGGACGAGTCCTCGAACGTGCAAGTATTGGAGAAGATTGAAAATCTGTTGGAGTTACACGGACTCGAGACAGCGGAGCTGATACATCGTTACCACCAAGAGCGTATCAAAGATCAAAACGAGCTGGATGACTCCGAGTACGGTCAGCTCACCGTCAAAGCGTATTTCGTCGACAACATTTTGACCATTCAGATTCTAAACGCGAGAAAGTTACGACCGGTAGACAGCAACGGTAAGTCGCCATTGACCGTAATCGAACTGTTCACGAGAAACACAGGTGCAAACCGTATATTGGTACATATATGTATGTATATATACGCTTCGAAATAGCCCGATTATACATAACTGTATCTCTCTCATTGTCAGTTTGATACCAGTTATCTCATGAAGTTCTTTCGTTCCCTTGTTTGACTTATAGTCCACGACCGGAACGGCCGAGTGGTTTGCGACGAACGGAGAATGACATTATTCTTTCGATTTTGTAGGCGATTTTATAGGCAAGGTGTCTACTCTCAAACGCAAGCTTCATACAAAAACTAAAGAAAGACTGAAAGAAAGGAAGACAAGTATGTAAATGTGGATGTAACGAAAAACACGTTCTTCCTGTTCATCATTGTTCCAAATAGAATCTCTCATTCGGTTGCCTGCCCTCGCGAAAGATAAAGATCAAAGACATGCATGATATACATATGACATTTTTCTTTTTCCTCTTTTCTGCCAAACTGTCACGTTGTACACAAGTAGATCGACAGTATCTTTAGAGTACACGATGATTTTCCTGATTTGAGAATTATGAGACTTGTCATTGACAACAGTGTTAGTCGCCTTCACCGTGCATGAGTCCATATTGGGGTACTCCAGTGTTAAAACTGAACACCTTGAGATGACAGTTCCTTCTGTTTTCCAGGTACCTGCGACTCGTACGTAAAAATTAGGCTACTTCCGGAAGAAAAGTTTTCCGACGTGAAGCTACCGAAAACACACGTGCAGAAGGAGAACTTGTACCCCCTCTTTGATGAAATCTTCAACATGTGAGTGGCATATGAGTGTTATAATCTTTAACTACTCCGAGATCCTATAGTGAGAAACAAAATCTATAGTACCTCTTGTCTTCCATACAATTCTGTTTGTACAGTTACTGGTCCATTCTATACGTGTTACATGTTTTACATACCCACCCAATTAACCTTATATTAGTGCATAAATTACGTTTAACCACTTAGGGAGGAATAGAAAAGTAAAAATATAGAATTCAAATTGGATTGTCGTCTCACGAGAAACGTAATGGATTATCAGGTGTGTCTGGTATTATTTATATTGTAAATCGTATAAATGTTTTCAGTCCTCTAACCGCCGAACAAAGAGCGACCAAAGACGGAATAATCGCGTTCGAACTGAAAGACAAAGACTTTCTCAGATCGAGATTCCTAGCTGAAGCGTTTCTCCCGTTCACTGACATCGCTGACACGGGACCAGACCAAGGAATGGTGTCGCTTGGTCAAATACATTTGATGCTTTCGCGCCCGACAAGAAGAAGTACGTTTCGGCTCCTGTTTTTTTTTTTCTGTTAATTGACGAATTACTCGTTGAACATTCTTCCTTTTATTTTATGTCCAGGTACGGACGTGATACAAGCGTTAGAGCACAGGAAGGGGGACAATCAGGCGATGGAATTCTTGTCAAAACTCAGTTCGAAGGCTGAACGGAAGTAATTGTTTCCATGTAGAAAAACAAGAGAGAAAAATGAATTATAGGTGCTATTATAACAAGAACGTCGATATTACGAATGTGGACCGTCAACTAAATTAACAATTCAAATTCAATGTGTGTGTGATTGGAAAAAGTTCTTAATCGAAGAAGAGGAAGAGAGAATTCGTTCACGTTGTTTAGAAGTGTGCATTTTATTGAACTTTTTATTCGGCTCCGCGATAACGTCTGAAACGGACCAGAGATCTTCGGATTCATTCTGATCGTCGAATGAATTTTTTCACCGTTGTCTCCTTTTTCCATTTAGAAGATCACGTATACGGTCCCATTCATGTGAAAGTTTGGAAAACTCCGAAAAAGAAAGTATTGTCGAATGATAATAGACGTATTTTTATAAAGATTTTACGAATACGTTGTTTTGAGTGGCTACAACCGTCACTGGGCTGTGCATCAATTTCGAATCTCACACACTTACCACCGTCGAAACAACGTCGAACGTCGCATTTCATGACTATAAACAGAACTGTAAGGCTGAGTGAGTGCTACTTACGGGTAACATTGATAATTACGGTGTTTTCGGGGTACACGCTGTTGCAAGAAATACTTTATTAAATCGTTGGATCTTGTAAGGATGAATGTATCGATACATCTAACGACTTGCAATGTACGTCTACCTAGAAGTGCAGCTATGTCGAGCACATATTCGTAACACAGGAAGACAGCGTAAACAAAGTGGTTCTTATTTAGTAATAACGCATTGTTTCATTCGAATCATTAAATCGTAAATCGTGTTCGACAGTTATTATCAGAGATTTTCCGAAAGTGCTCTTTGTACATAGCATACTTTTTATTATAGGTCGATGAGTATTTTTATGCGACTCTGAAACCGAGATGTCTTGGAATCGCAAGAAAAACGAAAAGCATAATAAGTCTGTTTTAAATATTTGTACGTGAAATAACTGGTCGTCGCGTAAAATGATATAACGAAGAAATTATAGAAAACTTCAACGTATTTGAATTATTTATTTGACCTATACCAAATATACAGGATGTCCCAAAAATGTTGTAACTCCTTGAAAGAAGTGATTCCAGGGTGATATGAAACAACTTTTCCCTTAGCGAAAAAATTCTATCTTGACCAAGCATTCGATTTAAAGATTAAAGAACGTAGATTAAAGTCGGCATACTGTTAACAACAATAAACGACCAAAACACTGTTAAAATCGCAATTGTTCAAAATAGTTGACAGTGAGTATCGTCATTCATACACCGTATAGTTCACTTTGGACAGTTCCTACTGCGTTATGAGGACAGCTTTCGGCTTGACAAAACAATAGATTTGAAGCTTAAAGAACGTAGATTAATACCCGTATATTGTTAATAACAATAAATGACCAGAACACTGTTAAAATCGCATTTAATCGCGGAATACCACTATTTTTTTGACCGGTGGCGCCACTCGTGGCGAATTGCTCAAACTGCTAGCCAAATTATACCGACAGGTGAGTGAAAAATTCTGCAGTTGGAAAAACGCGAATATCTCAGTAATTAGGCATTTACAATGAACGCTGTTGGAATCAAATTATTCCTGACAACCCAATGCATCGACTCAATACCGCAAACACCCAGAATTAGAAGTATTATGTATGTATATGTTATCATATGTCCTTACGGAGATAGCAATACATACATATTACTCCAACATGATTCAATCTTATTTACATGATTAAACGAACGCCGAATTTCTTCCTCCAGCACTAGATTTCAAGCTTAAAGAACGTAGATTAACACCCTTTATTGATTGATAAGCCATACTCACACGAACAGTGTGAAAATCACAATTCTTTGTAATAGTTGTTAATGAGTATCGTCATGCATACCCCGTTTAGTCCACTTCGGACAGCTCTTATGCCGTTATGCGGATAGCATTCATCTTGACCAAGCATTCCATTTGTAGCTGAAAGTACGTAGATTAATCCACTGTTATTGATAATAACAATAAACGACCAGAACACTGTTAAAATCGCAATTTAATCGCGGAATACCACTATTTTTTCGACCGGTGGCGCCACCCGTGGCGAATCGCTGAAACTGCTAACCATATAATTGGCTAGTAGTTTGAGCGATTCGCCACGGATGGCGCCACCAGTCAAAAAAATAGTGGTATGCCGCGATTAATTGCGATTTTAACAGTGTTCTCGTCGTTTATTGTTATTAACAATATACGGTGATTAATCTACGTTCTTTTAGCTTCAAATGGAATGCTTGGTCAAGATGAATGCTATCCGCATAACGGCATAAGAGCTGTCCGAAGTGGACTAAACGGGGTATGCATGACGATACTCATTAACAACTATTACAAAGAATTGTGATTTTCACACTGTTCGTGTGAGTATGGCTTATCAATCAATAAAGGGTGTTAATCTACGTTCTTTAAGCTTGAAATCTAGTGCTGGAGGAAGAAATTCGGCGTTCGTTTAATCATGTAAATAAGATTGAATCATGTTGGAGTAATATGTATGTATTGCTATCTCCGTAAGGACATATGATAACATATACATACATAATACTTCTAATTCTGGGTGTTTGCGGTATTGAGTCGATGCATTGGGTTGTCAGGAATAATTTGATTCCAACAGCGTTCATTGTAAATGCCTAATTACTGAGATATTCGCGTTTTTCCAACTGCAGAATTTTTCACTCACCTGTCGGTATAATTTGGCTAGCAGTTTGAGCAATTCGCCACGAGTGGCGCCACCGGTCAAAAAAATAGTGGTATTCCGCGATTAAATGCGATTTTAACAGTGTTCTGGTCATTTATTGTTATTAACAATATACGGGTATTAATCTACGTTCTTTGAGCTTCAAATCGAGTGCTTGGTCAAGACGAAAGCTTTCTGTATAATGCTATAAGAGCTGTTCGAATATGCACATACAAAAACAGAAAGCTTTTGGTGGGAATGGTGACAGATGGCGCAAAAGTTTCCTGCACAAACATCACGTTATTAAAATGTTGGAAGGTTATCCATACATTGGTAGTTATAGATTATAGATAAACATTAGTCCAACCATAATGTTTTATTAATGATTGAAATATCCGCAAAAACTTAGCATGTCTACTAGTGAATGGAAATGTCAGTACCGTCTACCTTTTGTATACTGTCGTAAATTATGGTAACCCTATAACATTAACAGTACGTATCTGGACAACAAAACTAATAAATTCTAGTTACACTAGCAGTTCGTTAGTGATTCCTTTTATCTTCACGAAATGTATACATTTTGAGTGCGTATCCTACCTTGATAAACATCATTTTTGGATAAATGTAAGTATCTTATTTCGACGACAAACGTCACTATAAAATATTTCAATTTCTTATAAATTCTTTTTGATTCGTAGATTACAATAATTACACCCCTGTGTTTGCAGTGTACATAAGTAAACAACGACAATATTGAATTCAACAAAGATGTCTGAGAAAACATCCCCCCTACATTACACTAGTATAAACGACCTTCTGCAGAAGACAAATATCAACTACAAGAATAAAAAACCAGCTCATATCTATAACAGATTACCTCAGATGTACAACATGGCTGAGGACAGCAGGAAGAATGGAAATGAAGAGGTTCAATATATTATGTTAAAGAGATGGTTAAATTCCATCGAATGGCTGAAAACTACACATGAATATAAAGATGACAAGACACATTCCTTACCACATATGCATGCGAATCAGGTGAGAAGTTGCGTATGCTTTATTAACCCTTTGCCGTACTTTGAAGAGTGTGATTCGTCATCAGAACTTTGTGCCGAACATGAATATCACAAGTCAGACTCATGGTCACAATTTTGGGCCAAACAGAAATGTCACTAATAAGTTTCGTACTGTCAATTTTGGTTCATATATTACGCACTAGGTATGTTTATGGTGGAGATAACTACTGATCGGGATAAGGGCTAGAATCTAAACAGTCTCAGCAGTAGGAAACTTAAACAGGAAACTCACCATTTCCGTGCATCTCTTTGGCCCGGATTTTGCCAGGCAAAATGTTACGGCAAGGGGTTAAATTCACTATAGGTAAATGCTTGCACTTTATACGATTTATTAAATTGCTTGCTACCTCGGAACTAACTTTATATATTGACAAACAAGAGATACATGTTCATATATCATGTTTACATTGCAGATCAATGAAGTAAAGAAAAAACTTGCAGACCTGAATGAAAGATTAGATAAGCGATACAAGCAGAATAGGAAAGAGAAATTGTTAGGAAAGAATAATAGTGTGGACAAAATGGATATTGATAATGTCACAGAAACAGATTCTTATATGACTCCAATTGACGAACCTATAAAATTACCAGAGACACCAACAAGAGATCCGTTGGTTGGTGACAATGAGGAAATTATAAACTGTAACCAGCTGTTTCCATTGGTTCAAGATATATATGGCAGATATTTAATTATTGATATTAGACCTAAATCACAATTTGAAAGTTCCAAAATATTGTGCAATCATTGCGTTAACATTCCAAGCAGTAAGATAAAGCTTGGGTAAGTATCTGATGCTCGTTTGTGTGGACAATAATACTACATTAAAATAACTTTTTTCTAATAAATTGATTTTAGTTTGTTAGCATCTCATTTCGAGAAATTCCTTCATAAAGACAAGAAAGCTTTAGACTTGTATAGACATAGGGGAGTGCAGTTCGTCGACGTTATAATTTTACTCGATTCGAATACATCGAGTAAGACTTTGACGCCAAACAATTCTTTAAGTATATTCAGGAAAATTTTGGAAAACTGGGATCCTGGTATAAAACATGGGAAGATTACAATTTTGGATGGTGGTTACGCAGAATGGATAACTCGTTATCCAGCATTCACGACAAACCCTAATATTTCGGAGCCGACGCTTAATAATACTTCGAACGAAATGTTGGATAACATCGAATACCCTGAATGGATACATTCGGATGAGGAAGATAGTATTAATAAAACACATGAAAATAAAACAGTTAATGTAAAGACTATAAATACGGAGAAGGTATCGAGGATAAATGTTTCAAGCGACAAAACGGATGTTTCGAGGAAATATAATAACAATTCATTGGAACCTCAATACAAAAGAACTTTGACTACAATAAAGCGAAATGATATTTCCATGAAACCAACTGTTGATCGTAGCAACAAACCAGTATCATCAGATACATTCGCGTCCGAAGCTAAAGCTGTACTGAAGCTAATGGGGCAACTGAACGAGCTCGCGAAAAATAAGCATAATTTGGAACAAGAGATTTTAGAACAAGAACGTGCTTTGTACATGCAGTACAGTTCCGAATACAAAAGCACAAACGAAGAAGAGCTTATCCGCGATAATTTAAAGATTTTGCGCCTGAAATTAGAAGACAAGGTAATAAACATCATACCATTGATATTTGGGCGGTGAATTATTTTCTGTATGATTCGTATAAAACAATTGATAGATTTGTGTTTATAAATAGCAAAAGGAATATGAGAAAGTTGAGAATGACCTTGCCAAGAATTACCCCAAAATGGCTTTAATTAAATTTAATCCTGCTGAGGAGCACGAAAAAGGCGCCCTAGATCTTAAACTTGGTTTGTTGAAAATGGGTATAAAAAATGTAGCCGCAGCACGAAAGAAATTACAAGAGTACGTACATTATATGATGTTGCAGTCGACTCCTTATTATTTGGTATCATTTTGTATGTTCTTATGTGATTAGGAAATCTATGAAGAATGATTATAAAGAATTATCAGCAAAGGAGAATGAACATAATATTCATCGAGAACCTCTGAAATCGGACAATTCGTCGTCTATGGGTAATTTGGAGCGCTCGTATTCTAGCCCAAATTTGCTACAGGTACGACCCAATTCAAACTCAACAGTCACTTAGTTAAAGAGTGTTGTATAACAATTGAATAATAATTAAAATTGTTCTATCAATCGTTTAGTTAATAGACCGCAAAGCACCACGAGTGGACAGAACATCAAAGCCACAGACACCATCGCAGAATCAAAATGGATCTCTCAGCAACGAGACTAAAGTGTCTCATGTTAGTTGGGCAAATCGCGAAGAAAGAATGAACCCTGTTCATGGAAGCGTGGTACGTATTACTATTCCAATTACTATTTCACAAATAATATTCCGATTTTTCTGCACTTACGCGCGAGTTACCGACGAACAGTTCTTGGACTCCGAATTCAACTTTCTGCAAATCAAATTCAACTTTTTATAGATGATATTGTACGTTGATGTGAATTTGATTTAAAAAAGGTAAATTTGATTTGCAAAAGGGTAAATTTGATTCGCAAAAAGTTGAATTTGTAGTGCAAAAATTGTGCACGTGCTTTCAATACACGTGGTTCGATCGTGACAGTCCGCTGGAAATAACATTCTGCAATCATTTTACCGAATATCTGTACCTTGCTTGGAGTGAAATATGAACTGATTTTTAGTAAGTCTGTTCATAAAATCATAAGTTAAACATTTTACGATTAAGGTTTACTTAAAAAATCGTGCGATTTTTATATTATACTAGAAGTCTGTCTAACGAAAACGCACGTGAGCATAGAAACATTCAGTTCCTGTAAGGTTTCTCAATCCAATTTGATCGAACCTTTCCCGAAGCATTGAATCATATGCGTTAGTATTTACGCGACTATCGTCACATTAATAACCGATACCCGTTCATTTTTTATTGAGCTTCAAAGGGACTATGATCCAATGCACGGATATAAAGTTTTAATGGTGTACTGTAGAATGTCGTGTCAGACTTTCTGTAATACTTCGAAACACGCGGGGGAACGTTTTATGATTAAATAGTGAATCGAAAAATGGTAAACTTATCCAGAAAATTTGTACCACAATTTAATGTTAACTATTTTCGAAAGGTAAGCAAACAAACGTTAAAAGTGATATTATCTTGAATAGATTTTATTATAGACTTCTTGAAAAATTAGATAAAACTGATGGTTCTCTAAACGAATTATGCAAAATAATAAAAAAAAATAATAACTAATTCTCGATTATTTGAGTTTTTATAAGAATAGTCACGGTGTTTAGTGTATTGACGATTCTATTACAGCATCCAGGTATCACAGGGTTAAAGAACTTGGGTAACTCGTGTTACATGAACAGTATTATACAATGCTTGAGTAATACAACGCATTTAGCTAAATATTTCACGGATAATTTGTACGCTGACGATCTCAACACAAGTAACGATAATAGTACACAAGGGCAAGTCGTGGAAGAGGTGGCCCAAGTAATTAAAGTACTCTGGAGAGGCCAATACAAGAGCATATCGCCTCGCGATCTAAAGGTTTAAAAGAATTTATATAAATTAATATTTGTTTTTTGCACGTAAAAACATTGAACTCCAAAACACTTTTTATTATTATCTATGATAATTGTTAGATCGCAGTTGGGCAGTACAAATTGCAATTCGAAAGTTACGAGCAGCAGGATTCCCACGAATTTTTGACATTCCTCTTAGACTGGATGCATAACGATCTGAAGAAGGCAAGGTTTTATATTTTTAAAACTACCTCTGTATTTGTGTGAATAGTGGGCTGATAGATCTGGATCGCATTGCATTTTACAGAAGTGCAAAGTCCCCTTGGAAATGACTGTTGCTGAAGAAGCATGGGACAAAGCAATGGGATCGCAAAGATCTATAATATCAGACTTGTTCTTTGGTCAGCTAAGATCTACCATAACCTGCAGTTTTTGTAAGCAGAGCAGTACTACGTATGAAACTTTCAATAGCTTGACAACATCATTGCCCCATTCGAATCGGTGTACATTAAATGTAAGTTCAAACATAAATAATTATTTGCTCTTCAATCAAATAAATTTACTTTGCTTGTGTAGGATTGTATATTGAAATTCGTAACTGGTCAGAAAGTAGTCGGATGGAAGTGCCCAAAGTGTCAGACGGCAAGAGAGGCTACAAAGAAATTTGATTTTGTGAAACTGGCACCTATCATAGTGATACATTTAAATCGTTTCGCCGAGAGCGGTGGTTGGCTCGAGAAAAGAAATACTGCTGTTGATTTCCCTCTCACAGGCCTTAACTTGAAGCCGTATTTAGTTATGGACAGCACTTCAGCAACCATCTCGAATATTCGTAGCTATAATTACAGCTTATATGCCATGTCTAATCATTACGGAACCATGGAAGGTGGTCACTATACAGCGTTTTGTAAAAATTCCAATCAGAATAAGTAAGTATATCTATATATTATTATTTACACTCACAGCTTGTTTTCCCTCCATTGAATTGTGTAACGAATTTTTTTGTTTAGATGGTACAAGTACGACGATCAAACAGTAACAGAAGTTTCTGTGAATCAAGTAAGGTCTCAGAATACTAGTGCCTACCTGTTATTTTATACATCCTTTTCGAGCAATATTATTTAGTATTAATATAAACAACCACTAGATATGCTTATGTGAATTTATTACTTAAATAGTCACAAGTGTTACGTGACGATTGTAGATATTAAATATTTTTTGTATGTATATGTATTAAATATGCTATAGGATGACGGCATCATTGAAGGATTGTTTGGTGCTGGGATACGCGAAGTATGTGTAAATAATGTAATGTACTTTATAAGTATACTAAAATAGCAGACTGGTTAACATTAAACGTGAATCAGAAAGTTATTTAATACTTATGTTAGTACTGTATTCCACTGGATTCGAGTAATATCGTTTTACTCTGTAATTTATCTATTTACTCACATTTCTTTGTATTCGTACAAATTAAATTCCTCCCTATTTGCGAATTATTTATAAAGAAAGTACTGTATGCATTATACAGGGAGCCACTGCACATTATATAATTTACTGTCTGTATCACTGTTTTGCAACATTGCACTTGCAACAAATAACAACCAGTCAACCACAACGACATATAAATAAACTGAATAATTATTACGGGGAATATTCTTAATTTTGCAACACTTCTAAACAATCACATTATACTATAGCAGTTGAGGTACTATTTTGTAATGTAATTTTTGTATGGACCTCCTGTAAGAACCAAATTAATGTTTAAAAACGTTCAACAATAAGCGCATTGTGTTCAAGTGCTATTCATGCTTGTGAAGTTGTTATTAATGAATTATTTATTATGCATCAGACACGATTATTTCTAAAGTGCCATTACTTGTGTGCTTATTTTATATATGAAATAAAATCTTTCAAGCTTATAAACTCACGAGAATTCGCCTTTATTTACAATTTACATTTCTTTCTAAATGAGCAACGATTCAAAAATCCTGATTTCCTATATCCTTTCAATTAAATAAAATACTAAACGTGGAATGTCTTTATTTATAATATTGCATTTTTTAAATTTTGTTAACCTGCCCCGCTAGGATCATGCATGTAATTTAAAACCTATACATATGCGTAGAGTATGACTACCGTTTTTTTAATTCAATATTAACTATGAAGGACCGATCTTCTTTCACTTCTAAACTTTCTCGAAAAATTTGTGCGTGTTGCCATGCGCAGTCTCCTTGGCCACCGGAAAATTTAACCGAAAGAATTATTTTTACTGCTCCCTCTAACAGGTCTGTGTAATAATCGGTACAGTCACTGATATGGATCACTACGGACCTACTTTCATCTGTGTTGTCAAAGAATGCTTTCAATTGCCATGTTACATTAGCTTCATGAAATACCTTTATCACAGTTTGCAAATAAAACTTCGATACACATAAGTTTGGATTGCTCACTACAAAATTCCATTTCACTTGGCCACACGTGGCTTCAGGAGAACGAACAAGATACACCATTTTCCAATCGTTCTCCGTTTTACGGAATATCCCGCCTTCTACCTCATTCACACCACTCTGCCAACCAGACATTTGTTCTAATATTCTACCCTCCCCATTTAGTACCTGATATGTGTCCTTAACAACCGAATAATTTAAGTGAAATGTTTCTCCGTTTTTCGAAATGTCCCAGGAATAGTTTCTTCCCGAAAATGCCTGAGAAGTATAGATAAACATATTTTTATTGTTAATTTATTTTTACTAACTTTATTAGTTGCAGTTGGTTGTTATACCTGAGAAACTTCTCCTCTTTGTAGTCTCCACTTGTACGAACCAGTAGATCTTTCTTGATAGTTGTCATGAACATCGGAATTCTGTTCATTCGGCATATGTATTAATTCTACGAGTTCTAATAATCTCCGCTTGATCAAGTATTCCCTACGCGAGGCACTGTAATTGGCGGCACACTGTCGGTGTCTGTTCAGTGATTCAATGAGTTGCAACAAATTATTTTCGCTACAGATATTTCTTCTTTTCATTACGCCTACTTGGTCCCGTGTATATCGCCACGTAACATCCTGTATCTCATCCTTTGAATATGCTATTATGTACGACAATTTCTTCTTCCAGCCTTTTTCATACATCAGAGGACGATCTATGACATCTTCGCATGGATCTAAATGAATCCATCTCTTTTCATGTATGGACCATACCTGACACATTAATTTATTTCTAACATATTACTACTGAATTCTAACTAAGATAGATTACTAAGTAATGAAAACAGAATGTCAAGATAATTGCCATTACACATACCTCTGTCCAAACATGATCTGTTTGGTCACATACAAATCTGGAATCGTATCCTAATGATCGGCAGAGTAGCGTGAATACATTCGCCCACTCTCCACAACGTCCGCGTCTCAAAGTCAGTAGCGGTTCTGGATCAAAGTAACGCGGAAATTTGACAAGTGCCTTGCAATTAGTACACCTATAACAATACACAGTTTTCTTCTTAAATTTCAGATACAGATATATCAAATCAAAAACAAAAAAACATTGGCATATTACTTATGTATTTCTATTGTTGAACATCTTGGATCTTCAGAACGTACAACGTCGTTATATTCACAACTACCTAAGCATGCAGAACAATTGGGACTATCAACCCATGTGAAGAATTTGTATTTAAACCAATGCATAACCTCCATGAGAAACAATTGCTCCGTATCAATGTCACTCTCTTTATATTGTCTCTCAGTGGGTTCCTCTAGACTCTCTTTGCTTAGCTTAATTCGTCTGAAAACAATCTAGTAAAGAAAGAACAAAAAAACATGAACTAATACAATGTATAATTCCATAAATAGTCATTACGCTTGTAGTTCTCTTATTCTATTCATGGTTGCTATCTTGAGCTCTGTTATAGGTATCAGCTTCCTAGCTTTCTTCTGTAGAATTGGATTATCGAAATGCATAATCCTTTGAAACTCATGGACAATTTTGGTTAAGAAAGCTCTTTCTTTCGGATCAGTTGTTTTAGGCAATAAATTATAGGCTGCAGTGTTGTCTACAGTAACTGTGCTTATGCAACATGTTTCAGAAAGCAGATTTTCTAGAGCCTGTAACTTAGAGAGCGATGCTTCTGGTGGTAAGATAAGAGAATCAGCTGCCTATTAAAACAAAATAGACAAAGATATGGTGACTGAATTTCGAAATTGTTGAATGAAATTTTGTCTGTTCTAATGGTAGTTACCTCAATGAATCCTATGTCAAATAAGCATTCCATGGCCCCAATAGCAGGAAGCAGTTTCTCAACTATAGGATCATCCAGACACACCTCTCTAAACTGTTTGTCATTCGGATGAGACAAGATGTTCTGACAGACAGTGAATAATGCACTTTCGGCATTGCATCGAACATTTTCATCGTTCTCCTTTAATAGATTCAAGCAACGTTGTAAATCTTGATCCATAACGAAACTGAACAATCATCAAGAATGACACGTGTAAACGCACGAGAAAAATGCAGCTACTGCAGATGTAACATGTATCGTGACTTTATCAATCGTTTTGTCAGCGCTCTTGATGACATTGCACTTAAGCATTTTGTTATGACGATTTACCGTGTGCTAGTCAATTACATATCATAGTTAGATAATTTACCATACAAACATAAATTACCATCAGAAGGCATTTACCATTTAATGGTAAAATATTATTTGAAGGTAACACCCTCTACAAATTCGTTTCTAACGACTTTTAAATCTGTTATACATTTGGAAATTAAAAAGGTTCATTTAAATCAAGCTATCAGACTAGTCATTAGTAAATGAAAAGAATAAAAAAAATACAACATATATAAATTGTACTCATTAACTTGTTCAATTGTGTAAATAAAGAACATTCTGCAATTGCTATACTATAAAATAAATTATTTAAAAAAAAAAACGACAAAACACTATAAATTTATGGAACACATAAATTACTTTAAAATGAGACCTGTTAAAAGCCATAAAAGTCCGTTCCGTTCGAAATGTAACGCGATGTCTGTGAACAACATCGAAGTCTATTCCACGTTACTGATATCGCGAAGGTGCATCGTATACGATGCAATAGAATGGCGGCGAGATAAGAAAACTATGGGCCATTGCAACCCCGAATGGTTCAGAACTGTGTATAACGTTTGTATGAGAACGACATCGTATATTCTCGGGACAAAAAATAATTCCGTGAGCTTATTAGCACCCGATGACTGGTTTGTCCCTATGCAATTAACAAATATAAAGAACAGAAATAAATTTATAACGAATAAGAAGAAGAAGAACAGAAAATTAGGGTACATTTTTTTTCGAAACAGAAACCTCTTCTCGCATTCTTCATTGGCGATTGTACTACGACCTGATTTTCTACGACGTCACTTTCTTTCAAACTCTGGACAATTGGTCGAAAGTGGAGCAGCCCCTTTGTTCCATTTTTGATTATGTATAGCCGCGCCAGCATCACATTCTTAAGATTGCCAACTCTCGGAAAGTATATGTTTCCTATCCCCACCTCGCTGGTTGTTCGATATCCCAATCTCGGGATAACCCAATATCTAAACAAACAGGAAATACAGTGATACCGGCGACAATGTAATCAGTGGCCCGAGTGAATCGAATACTGTACCGTCACGAGATACATTTCGTATGCTTGTTAGCGTCAGTCTTTTTTAGTAAGGTCGAAGGCGGATGGACCTGAGGCGTTATTTGGCCCTTGAACGATTTCTGCCGTTTCGATTATTGAGATGATTTATGGATTTTCGTAGGGTTTCAGAATGCCCTGTGGTTTTGAAAGAGGATACACACCGTCCTAAACAGACCTGAAAAAAATAAAGAAAGCTTCTTATGTTTTTCTTTTTTTAAAGTCCTTGTATAATTTATCCTTGTAATAATTATATTTTTTCATGTCCTTTAATATATTGTACTTTGGTAATTTAACTTTGCAGATATTATTGTATAATCATAGCGTAACACTTGAAAATCTAGTCTCTCATTTTTCTGATGCTTTTTTGTCCCTTTCTTTGGGAATGTTGGTAGTTTTTGTACAAAGTGTAATAAAGGAACGCGAAAATTTCTACAGAGAGACCAGAAATTTGTGTAATTGAACGCGCACAAGAATAAATTACCGAGTTCACGCGGAAATAAACTCGATGGACAAACACGATGACCGGAGCGGGGCGTCGAGTGGCACAGATGTTTGCAGTCGCACAATTTTGCTGATTTCATGGAAGTTACGTGCGAAACACACATTCGCCGTTTCGAAGTGAAGCTATATCGAATTAAAATAAATTCACATTACTGTGGCCTGCGAGCCGCTCCGATAACATTCGATAAATCGGTAAACTTCGATTCGACTGTCGATTAAATGTAATATTTTGCAGTAGTAACGTGATATTTTCAAGAAGAACAATATTATTGGCATAGTAACCTGCCAAGCGCATACTTTGTTGCCATAGCTCGAGCTTCGGGCAAAAAATAAATTTACGAGAGTCTGAAGCATTTCTCCCTATAAAATTATTGTCTTGGTGCGGACCCGAGTTCGGAACGATAATCGAGTGGAGTCTGTATATCGCATCTGGCAGATAAAAAATGATCGGAACCCGTCAACTTCTTTCCGACGTTAAATACGGGAAACGAAATAATGGAAGAAGTTCCATATATGTTGGGTGGTATAGGTTTCAGAATACGGTATTGCTTTCAGAAACCAATATTTCAACGCGGCGGATGAAGTTTCCTACAACGTATCGTTAATCGGTTTCAGTTTCGCGCGCAAACATTCTAAACTGGTAAAAAACTACAGGAAAAATTTCGAACGATATTTATAGACCACTGGCCGGGAACTGCAAAACTGAATTTAATCTGAAAGTTTGTAATTCAAATTTATCGAAACTTTTATGAGAGGGAGAGAGAAAGAAAGGAAATAATTAAACCGTTTATTGGAATAATTCGAACTTACGGGGATTACTTTTATATCGGTACACACACACATATATACACGTTGCACAATCATTTTCTAAGCGTCCCCCACCTCTCCCCTGTGTTAATTAATTCTCCTTTCAGGCGTCGCTTCTTCTTTGTCCCTCAAAAATTTCACTGAGATTATCGCGTACTCGACACTCGCGCGTTTCTCACATTTAAGGCACTTTTCCCCCATCCAATCCCCTTCTCTCGCCTTTTGTCCCGTAATAGTTTTCTTCTTTCTCGACATCGGTCTTCACCTTTCTTTTTTTCTTGCATTATCTTTCGCCAAGCTGCCCCTTTATCTTCTCCGTACTTAACTCTGAAAGTTATTTAAACCTGATCCCTACCAGTTTTCAATACCAACCTGAAAAAGTTCGTTATTTCACGATTGCAAAAAGTAAATCATAAATGTATAATAAACTCTTCTGTTTCGCTGAAATGAGATCTCGATCGGTGAAATTTCCATTCCCTTCTGTTGAAATATCGGTCTAAAATCTTCAATTCTTATGTATTGTGGTTAAAATAAAAATATACCACGTATTCCATGTCGGAAATCGTGCGTTGAGAAATAATGCTTTTCCAGAAAAGGATAGACTATATATATTCCCCAGAAAAAAGCGGTTCGTTTTTATTTCAGCCATAATACATGAGGATTGAAAATAGAGTGATTTTATAGTTACGCCAAGCAGTGAACATTGGTTTCATTAAACTATAACTTAAAAAGAAAAATTGATAACGTTTCTTTTAGGACACCCTTGTATCACCTGAAAATTCGCTTGGCCACTAGTGCTCATGTCTCCCGATTAATTCGTACCGTCGAGCCTCCACATTGTGTACGGTAACGAGAACATTTGCGAGGCAAATGATTCGCCCCCACCTCTTACCAGTTTACACAGTTCCCACAAAGCCCCCCCCCCTCCTAGACAAAAATAAAAATAGTAAGGCGCGTCGACGGTGGGCAAAGCCTCTTTCTCGCGCATAATGATCCGTTGGTCGCATCCGTGGCTCCAACAATGAAGATCGATAATTCGAAAAGGTCGAGTAGCCGTGGCTCGCTGGTAAAAAGAATTCGCGAGGGCGGCCTACGGGGGGATCTCTCCTTGAGAAACACGCCCCGTAGACGACGGGGGCCCGTATATTTCAAAGGATTCCGTGACAATTCTCGCCCAGCCAGGCACCCGAGAGCTTTGTTATCGCAACTCGCCTTTCTCTGCGGGTATACACACCCGCCCGCCTCGCACACTCGCCCACTGTATATCTGGATATACTAGGTCACTGCTAGCCAAACCGTCGAATTTCACACACCGATTCCCTCGATGACTTGAACTTCGATCGTGCGCCCGAAATGTTTATCGTTTCGAACGTACCGTAGGGGCGGTAATTAATTCGGGTGTGGTGATTGGAACAGGAGTGGGCAGAAACGTATGCGACTGTGAGAATTCTTTCAAGATCACTTTTCCCTATTCTTAGATACACAGGTTCAATCATTTTTGGAATTAAATAGTCGAATAAGATGACCAGAAGCAACGCACTGTGTGTTCGGATAATAGAGACAGCGCCTAATTTTGAGAGACCTTTCGCGTCCAATTAGAGAGGGAATCGAGGTATGCTGCGAATGGACGTACCTATCGGATACTTGCGCGCACGTGGACACGCAGCATTAGACTTAAGCTCGTCTCTACAGAGGAACACGACACTTCGGTACCAAACTCGTTTGGTGTTTCCATCCGAACAGTTATCGAAACAATGAGGTGTTTTCCTCCAATTAAAACGATCTTCTTCTTCTCGATTACACTGACGCTTGGCTGATGGTGCCCCGTAAGCAACGTTTGAAATGCAAAAAGCGACGCGTCTCGGGTATTAACGCAGCCAGGTTTTCCACCGTGTAAACGAACGGCAAATCTCTCGGTCGAATAAACGTACGCGACCAACATCGCCCCCTCTCCACCACCTCTTCCCACCTCTCACCCGACACAACGGGGTTTGAATATTGAAAATTTATCGGATGCTGAATAAGTGGATGAACTCGCGCACGAGGCCGGGGCTATTTGTCGGAAATTGAAATATTGAATTTTGCATGCACGTGCCGAGGACTGTGTCGTCGAAATTCGCTCAAGCTCCACCCCCATCCATCGGTTTAATACCGAATGTCACGTGAAACATTAAAAGACGTGGATGATATAACCGGCCTAGTGACTTCTTCATACGTCTGGAACACTTAACGGGATAGATTTGTACAGAGTCGATCCCCAAAATTGATTCATATTACGTTTAACATTCTATTCCAGGTAATCGTGTGTCCGATCGTCCTCAATCAAATTGATTTTCCCGAATACTTCTGAAACACATCAAGATGCAATATTAACACAAGTACAGTAATAATATTCTAAAATAGAAACGACGGACTCTTTAACCGGAATTCATTTTAAAAATACACAACTCTCGGTTTTCCTTAAGAGGACTAGGCATTCCTTAGAAATTATTTACAAGGAAATCAATACAAATTGTGCGCAGCACGTTTGGGCAACGTTTATTAATACTGTAAACTGTAAAAAGATGGGCGTAAAAAAATGTATAGGCTTATCTATATAAAGCATCTTTTTTTTAATACCACGTTGTTGTTGGTGGAATGATGGTATTGGAAAAAAGATGCATCGACCTTGAAAAATTGCATTCCTCTATGTATATATTGCCCAAAAAATTTAATTACAGTTTACACTATTAATAAACGTTGCCCAAACATACTAGTCGCAATTTGTGTTAATTAATTCTCAAAGAAATAGTTACATTTTTACCAAAAATTTGACTGTCCAGTAAGGCCATGATATCCTACAGTTCCCGTTCTCGCTTGTTTCTTTTCCCTCCTGCTATAATTATGTAAAGTATTGTAAAGGATCGCTTCGAAGTGGAGATCGACGATCGGCGAGGGTCGTTAACGAGAGAAATCGGCTCCCTCGTATAACGAATTCATTGAGTCATCGAGCTATTATTGAAAGTTTCGAAAAACGAGACCGAGTTTGGTGAAAATAAAAGAAAAAAAAAAGATCGGTGGAAGATAGAGGATAGAGGAGCAGAGAAAAAGAGAAAGTTGGTCGACGGAAGTTCGTCGAGCTGCAGTAATTTTTCTCATTTAATGATCCTGCCGCGATGTTGCTAGCTTCGAAGTGGCTCTCGATGTAGAGTCGTGGCCCTAATAAACGCCATTCAAAGTCCCGCGAAAAAAAAGAGGAAAAAGAGATAGAAAGTAGAGAGAGAGAGAGAGAGAGAGAGAGAGAGAGAGAGAGAGAGAGAGAGAGAGATGGAAAGAGAACCAGAGGAAGCGCCAACGTCCGCTTCAACTTGTCCGAATAAGAAGACTCTAATGGGCTTATTATACAGAAATTAACGTGCACTAATACGTTCACCACGGCTCTCGACACGCTCGACTTTCACTAACGATTCCTCGAGGATGGTAGAAGCACACTGTTTTTCTTCTTATTTGCACGCAACGTATGGAGTGTTTCAACGAAAACAATGGCGTCACTTTTGAGAATCCTACAGAATATTGCTGTCCGTTATTATTAACTTGTTAATTGCATTTGTCTATTTTATCGTTTTACGTGACAATATCTGGAACGTTTTTTGTCGATCGGCAGTACGAAACTTTTTCGAATGACATCCAAACATCGGAGGAAAGGAGCTATTATGATTATTGATTTGTTCCTTATCGTAAGCAAACACATTATTTATAAAAGAAATATTTTTAAAAATGTTTCAGATTGGTCTTAAAATGACTACATATCAGTTGTTAATTTTTATGAAAAGAAAATTTTTGTACAAAATACCAAAAGGATCTGCAGTGAGCGGGTTAATTCGTGTAAATGATACTGCAACTTCAGGAATTATGGATTTGAAATGCTAGGAAATGATGTACGATTGAAGGTCATTCCGAGATATATTGTACCCGTGGAACATAGCCTCGTGAAGAATGAAATCGGGAAAGGCTTTTAATGGAATTAGCGACACACCCTGTATGTGCACGAATCAAGCTGGACTCGAAAAATCAGTTAGACTTCAATTCCAGACGACAGCCATTGGACGGGATTGACTTGTCGGAACTTTGATCGTACGGAATATTCGTAGACGGATAAGTTTTCGATTTATAAGATGACATTTTGGAGCATATCAAGAAATTATTATTCAGGTTGATTTTGTACCTCAATGGGAAGGAATTATTTTGAAGATATGATCGATAGCCGGATATTTCGATGTCCCATAGAAGCATCATTCGAATCGACGAGCTTTTTAAGTGGTGTGGATACAAAAAGACAGTAAGGGAGAAATTTATTTACGACGAAATGGATTCGTTTATTTCCAGAGATTACGTAAACCCTATTACAACGACGACCGAGAAAAGAGGCTATCAATGGGTACGTATAGATCCGTGGTGTTCCTCGAACTGTGAATAATTCGATTGCGAGTGTCGGTATTTGACAAAAGATATCGTCCAGCGGAATTCGACTTGGCCCTCTGTTCAAATGATACTTTCTATCTGGAACGAACAGCTTCATCTGTCTTTACAGCTTGTGGAAATACCTTGAAATCAATTCCCCGTTTCATTCTGTATTAGATCGTCTCAAATGAAAAAAAAATGATTACCTTGGAAACAAAGAAAAATATCAGTTAGTCGGAAGAAAGCTATTGATATTTATTTTTTTGTTCTTTCTTTGGAGCAATATATACATAATTCAGCGAAGAAGAAGCGGAAGATGAATGAAAAGTTAATGGGGGAGCCTCAGGTGCGGCAAGATACAAGAAACCTGAAATACTTGGGTAAGAACACGGAAGAGATTCGACGTGTATAGGAAGAAACAGGAAGCAACGGGGATACTGTAGCCGAACGGAAGATGAAACCTGGGCTACGGAAGCAATTCTACTTTAAGGGAAAACAGAGAAGTATGTCGAGACAGGTGTAAAGAAGATTGCAGGAGGAAAATCGACGGGGGGAAAATGCGAAATACGCGATCGTCCTCGCAGAAGCTGGCTTTAAATTAAAAATCGCGCGTTTCACGGGGGCATCGCTTCGCGTAAAAAGCCGCTTGAATATGTAAAACTGATGGAAAAAAAGAAAGAAAAGAAGAACAGCGAGAAGTCCATTAGCGGAAGAAGATTCGGGGCGTGGGGGGAGGAATCGAGATAAGTTCGGATTCTTCGTGGAAATTCGTGTATGAATAAAGGACCGCGTGAATTGTAATGTCTCCTTCGTGCATAAAATTACAGAAATCTGCGAAGAACGTAGTGGTGGAATGGATAAAATCGAGTGAAAAAGTGAAGGTAGGAAAAGTTTCGAATATGATAAATTGTATTCGCGACATTTTATTTATTACTCATTTTGTTCGATTGGCGTTGGTGTATATTGCAAAGTGTAGACAGATATTTCTACAATTTCATGGAAGAAAAGCTGAAGTAATGATAAAATCGTCGGTGGAAACAGTAGCGACAAAAAAAAGGGAAATGATCGTCTAAGTAGTATAGGTCAGTCATTGATCAGACAATCCTTTATCTTCCTTCAACGGTAAAATCTTTTACAGTAGAAAGTTTTGGGGGACGGGGGCATAAATAGTTTTTCCATAGGTCCATCTTTCATCATTGTCACTTGATTGTTTGCCATACTTCAAATTGCTATGAGTTTAAAATTACGCACTTCGGAGAAAGAGGATACGAAGTTGGATAGCACACCTCATCTGTGTACTTTGGCTTATAGAGTATACCTATGCATTACACCGATGCTGTAATAATACAAGGACGTCGATAGAGAATTTTGTAATTTAAACGTAATACTTCCAAGATTTGACAGGAAACTTTTTCGAATCGATCGACTTCACGTTGAATTAATTTTTGATAAGCAGTTGTTCGTTTAACAAGAAAATATTCAAGATTAAGGATTTTCGTTGAAAAATTCAAGGACGACGATGGATAATCAACGGGATCCACTTTCATACGTTGTTCCTTTAATTATTATTTAGGAGGAAAGTTGTTGGGAGCGAGCGGGTTATAAATTTCCTAGTAGGTAACGAACCGTATTATCACCTCGACATCAAGTATCATGTCGCGGGGCTCGGAGGTGTGCGGAGTTTATGTAATAAATTCAACTTTGCCATCCAAACAACTCATAAAATATTCAACGCTGACCTACAATCTGTTCCCGTCATTTGAATACCGTGTCACGGACGGTAACAACATCCACTTCTGCACGGATTTCGTTATGATAATTTCCCGTCGTCGGACACGGGCAACGGATTTACGAGGATTGATCAATCATTCCGCTTAAGGGATGCACAGTTGAATCATTCAATCCGCCGTCGCGTCGGTGAAACCCATTCGATTCGTTGATCATCATGGTGCAACAGCGATCTAATATTAAGGATCGCGGATCAATTTTAAGACATCTCGAATGTCAGGTTACGAGTCTTCAACGTTTCCAAGCAACAATGGAGAGATAACGTCTCTGAAAATTCAGAGATTTAAAATGATAATATCGTAATATTCAATTTTTGTCCGGACAAACATTGCAAACATTCATTTTTAAATAAGATTAGATACCCTTTATCGGAAATTGCCGTCAGGAAGCTCGTAATCTGGCCGAACGAAAACTCCACTTCTCGTGATTAACAACCGAAACAAACAATGAGCCGTCCCATTAAAGGAATGAATAATAAAAACGCAGCGACACGTACAATACTCCCCGAAACGAGCAACTATCCTAAAAGCCGTTTTCATACTGTGTCTCTCAACAAAGGGATTACGCGTTTTCGGTATCCATCGTAAGAAATTTACGTATCGTACGGCCCAAACCTGCAAAACCCCGTAGAAAACTAGAAATTTTCAAATAATACCAATCTAAAATACCTTTTGACTCATTTCGAGATTATTGTCGTTAAATCTGATAGTTTCACAGAGATAACTCTTTGATCCGAAAGTTTTTAGTTCACAGACACCTATACAGGCTGTCCATTATTTAGAAAAAAAGGAAATCACCTTTGTGCAAGTGAAATGGTACCTGTAATCGGTTTCTTCTTGTCTTCCCATGGCACCAACGTTAATGTTCCAGTTTGGAAGCGACGTATCGACTGGCAGAAAGTGCAAAGATACGTAATGACGATACGGAAGTTAGGGGTCGGGGAGGGGAGTATAGGGTGGAAAGGGTGTGGAAAAAATTGACCGGGGGAATTTGTAGTTGGAAGAATACACCAGATATCTCCGGTATGGATCTGGCCGCGGGTGACAATGGCGGCCGCCAGCTATTGGCCCGTTTCACAAGCACGGCCCATATCAATACCCCTTTGTTGCACATGACTGAGTTCGGGATAAAATCCTCTCTCCTCCTTTCACCGGGGCCGGCAGAAAAGCCGGGGAAATAATGCGCAAACTTCTACTCGGAGAAAAATCCTTTGGAAAAATATTTCTTACGCTTCCGTGGAACACACTTCGGCCCCGTTGCGGTGGCCGTTCCTTTTTTTTTGTCCCGGGAAATATTACGGTTCCTTGCGGCGGCCTCTCTTGTCGCAAAGTGACAATCTGTGAATTACCTTTTTTTTTCCTCTTTCTTTAGGATTTCTTTTAACGAACATGGGGCAACAGAGTATTTAGCAAATGGAAGGAACGAAAGAATGATATTTAGCAGAAGAAACGGTCGAGAACAATTAACAGTTTGATAAGATTTGAAAATTTTCCAGTTTGAAGAGAGCTATTGAAGGTTCTGGCGAGTCCAGAAATGGTTAAAGGTCAGAGGTGAAATAAACAGAGTATAAATAGTTAATTTGCTTTCGTGCATATCAGTGTTTGTCAACACCGAGCTTCAAAATTTAGAATTTACTGACGAGAAGGTGGTTTATTAAAAATTCCCATGGAAACACACACGTTCCTTCCATATTTTAATATACATACTAAATCACCGTCTCTGTCGGGTGTTATATCCTGTATTTCATAACCTCTTTTCATTGCACATTTTTGCCATATTACTTCATTCATTCCACATTTCATTTCTTTGAAACCATCACGAGAAATGTCGACTGTCAGCGCAACCACTGACCCACTCGCGATTAACGAGAACCATCAGATTGGAAATACTTAATCGACATTTCTCGTTGCATCATGCACTAGTGACCTAATGAAATCATTACGATTTCATACAGTCACCGGGACAATATAAATTCTCGGTTAAAGAGCAGCCGGCCAGTAGAATTGGAGTCAGATTGTGTCAGTCAGTCTGTAAGTTGAGGCTCATATTCGTCAGTCGTGCCAGACGGTGCTTCGTCGGCAAGCTGAGCGACAACGGTCACTCAACTGTTCAGATCGGGTTTCGCGACGATATCTCTTCCGTGTGCGACGCGACTTTGCGATTACGCGCGGCCTAACAGGCGAGTTTGATAAGACACCGGACTGCGGTCATCACGGCTCCGAGCGCCAGCAAGTCTTCCGCCCTTACAAGGACCTGTAATCTCGATCAAACCGACTGAAACCGAAACGAGCGTATCATGCATCTTCATCACCATTGGTATATTAAGACTTATTTGTATCTTTTATTTTTATTTGGATTGTTAGAATATATCTTATTATTGTTATAAACGAGAGTGATTTCCTATTCCTCCCGTTCCAAATCCAAACCGCGTACTTCACCGAGAAGTTTAGACAGGGCGTGCTTTAGCACCTTAAAAGAGCCAGGACCCGAAATTATAAGTAAGGTAACGACCGCAATGCGAGACGTAACACGGGCTTTTTATTAAAAACTTTCTCATTATTTTCGGTATATTATCGCGGCATTCGTCGAAAAGACGACGGGAAATGGTAAATTCATTTAAACGGGAAACAGGAACACGCGGTCCAATTTTAATCAACGTCAAATATCCACGAAATGAAAATATCCAGACGAGTTCACATACGAAATATAAGTTCTGTGACACCGCTGTGTAAATACATTCACATTAAAGGGTCAGATATATATTCCTTCCGATTATAACAAATTGATTTTTCTCACTTGATACGACGTTAACCAACCAGTATAAACTGTAATCCGATTTCGACTAATCAGACCTTCGGATAACGAAACGAAAAATAGAAAGCAGGTCCAATCACGAGAATTCCAGAGTCACGGAAACTTTTCCAACATTTTCCCGTAATCATTATTCCCGCCACTTCCGCCCCCGAAAGACGGAATTTAATTTCTCACTCGACTCGACGCAAACGTCTCTCTCTTGCTCTACTTGACTCTGTCGCAAGTTCTCGCGAACGAAAGCACACGAATTCTGGTTGTTCGTGTTAGAAAGAGAGTGAAAAAAAAATGGAAAAACAGACCCGCCTATTAGCCAGGTCTACGTTCGTGTGCGCCACGACTCACACAGCCGCATGATAATAACCGTGTCGGACGGGGGCACAAAGGCGACAACTTACTTGCAGATTAGAAGAAAAGTAGTACTCTCGAGGCACACTCCTGAAACGGTGACGGGCGGTCTTTACAAGCCGCGTTTAAGTCGGCCGCACATGTTTAAAGAACGCGCGGTAAACTTTGCTAAAGGAAAAGCCCGGCTGAATTGCGTCAAAGCTCTTTCTCTCTCTCTCGCTCTCTTCGTTGGTCTTTTTTACACGGCGGCTGATTCAGGTCCAATTAAACGTAATAACGATCGCGACGTGAACACATTTCCCGCGAGAGGGGACACAACCGTGGTTGGATTAACCCTTTCGGTCCGTGGCAGACACCGGCCCCTCGGGCGTGACACGTGGGTTCCAACGAGGGCTCTCGATGTCTTGAAACGATAAGCTTTTTTTAGGCACCTGGTATGTAGAAAATCGTTACAGAGACAAAATTCAGGACGGGTAAAAAATTCGTTTAGGTGATTTTATTTATAAAGCTGCAGCTATCTTGGATTTCGATGATTTTTTAATATGTTGTAAAAATCAATACTTTGCACGACTTTTTCCTTTGAACTACTTTTCCTCGGAATACTGTCGGTACCACTACAGTAAATCATCAATGAGTATTCGAAGGCTCTTCGGCAATGAGTGTTCAGACGTCACCCCCACCACTGAGCGCTGGATTGATTTCACGGGGGGCACTCCCACAGTGGTGGGGGTCGTCTAAACACTCAGCGTCAGAACCTTGGAACACTCTTCGATGATTTACTGGACTTTCCTGTTTTGGGTTGCTGGCTAACACAGAGTGGTATTTGATGGGATGTTGGGAGCGTGGTTAATACTGGTTTAGGTCTGGGTTATATTGGTAGGGACTGGTGACTTGGCTAACGTGTCTGTTCATTGCAATCCGTTTCTACTTGTCGCCCAGCAGTGATACACAGACAATCATTTTCTGTTAATAACTTTTTAACCAACAACGATCTACGGCTAAAACCTTCTGAATGTCACTCAGGTGGGTGACCTTAACAACTATGTCAGGGGCAAGGTCATTAGAGCGGTTATAGCAAAATTAGTTTCATTCTAGTGGTACCAACAGTTTTTCGCGAATATCTGGGAAATTAAAGCCAAGCAACGATAATATGTAAAGGAAATAGTTGTTCGAAATGTTGATTTTTACAAGATATTAAAAAATCATCGAAATCCAAGATGACGGTAGCTTCCTAACCAATTACCTTTGTTTATTTAATCGGGCATTAACGCGTGACTTTATTGGAACAGTATTTCACGCTCCAGATATACTCGTGGCGCCACTCTCTTCCCCCCATCTATACTTGGGTACATTCTTCATCTGACACCGGGGCGATAAGATAACTGTGTTCGGGTCAGCAGTCAGTGCGACAGAGAGGAATTGAAAAAAAAGAAAGAAATGGAAGTGAAATGAAAATGAAGTACTATTCCGTAGGCTGAAGGTAATTTATAGTGCCCATGTTTCTAAAATCGCCACCCGTTATACCTCTCAGAAGACATATTGTAATTACAGCTTCATGTGATTAATAATTAAAGAAAGCGATGTATTTTAATGACTTTTAATTGTACTCAGAATTTATTGGACTGCGACAATTTTACCTCACACACCTTTCTTAGACAATATTATGTATCTTCACCCTATACACGTTCGAAATCAGAACATTTCGAAGAATTTCCGAAAAACGTTCACGTAAAAAGGGACATTAGGTGGATCGGTCCAGTGGAGGGTACACCGCCGAAATTAACGGGTAGCTCAGTTTAAACACGCGACGAGATCGAACGAGGACTGACGGCGACTCGGTAGCAGATAATGACGATCGTGGAAACGGGGACAACAGACACCGGAGATCCGGCGAAAAAACATTTGTCCTGATATAAATTCCCGGGCACAGATAACGGGAGCGCACTCTTGACCCGAATCGGAAAAAAAAGGCAACGGGAGGAGGGAGGGGGGAGAGACAGAGAAGAAGAAAAAAAAATGTTACGCCAACGAAAGGAACCGGAGGAAGCTCGTGGCCCCGACTGTCGTCGTTCCTTCTCTCAGAGTAATTGTGGTATTTGTACGGGCTAGTTCGGCCGTGAACCGGGCCCCCGTTCCCCCCAGGTGCGCGGCTTTATTTCATTGTACCGGTGAAAAGTTATGGCGAAACTGGAGGAGCCTTATAGTCTCGCGGGGATCGTACGGGATGCTGTCGTTGAGACGGGGGGTACAAAAAGAAAAAAAAAGGAGGAGACTCACCGGATAATAAATCTTTGAATAATTGTCGAACCGACCCAGCTTCGGCACTCACATCTCGGGAGTAGAAGTTAAAACGTTATATGAAATGTCGAGTCCTTTTACGAGGCGTGAAGTGTGCTATATCGTTTGTCTGTAAAATGTTGAAACTTGAAATCGTCGAGCTGTCGCGGTCTCTCACCTTTACCACGAGGATATTAGCTCGGAAGTGAAATTTATATCTTTCAGTGGAAATTGAATATTTCGTGGCCTGTACACGCAGTAAATCTGAATTTATAGCAAACGAGTTGATAGCATAATTGTGTCCATTTTTCATTGGATATTCTGAATGTATTAGCGGAAATGTTCTTGGTTGTTTGTTCGTTTAGTTTCTAATTTTCTGTTAATTGTTTCTCGTTTCAAGAATCGTTTCAAGGGAAAGCTGGCCCAGATATGGGACTTGAAGTTCATCGTTTTTGCCTGAGCTGGGCGCTCCTGGTGGTCGCGCTGACGTGTCTCGCGGAGGGACACTTTATTTTCAAGAAGCCTGTCGTCATGCAAACGATCGAGGATACGTTTAAAAACGTCAAAGGAGAGATCTGCGATAACTTAAGAGCGGGGTTCAATATCATTTTCGGAGGACCACGGAGTGAATCGACGACATCCAGGCCCTGGACGACCTCGACGACCCGTAGGACCGCAACGACTTCGACGACATCCAGGCCCTGGACGACCTCGAGGACCTGTAGGACCACAACAACTTCGACGACATCCAGGCCCTGGACGACCTCGAGGACCCCTAGGACCACAACGACTTCGACGACCCCTAGGACCACAACGACTTCGACGACCTCGACGACCACGACAACAGAGGATCCCCTCAAAATTGTCCCAGGAGAGACAGCTATAAGTTTCAGGCAGATCATAACCGCTCCCATCAGATGTCCGGTGGATCATAAACTCGTCGGGACAACGTGTCGCAAGGTGATATAATGAAATTCTCGAAAGAACACACAAATTCGATCCCGACAGACGAGAAATACGCGTTATGATGGTTAATAAATGGGTAACGGAATTTGATCAAACCGCCGTTCGTCTCGATCAATGCGAGTAATCATCGATAAACCAAGATCGTGTTCGAGAGCTCGATAGAAAAACGAGGGTAGAGGAGGGAGGCGTGGGAGGGTTCAATGGAATCGAACGCGAGAGGTAACATCATCTTGCGCAACTTCTTAGCGGATGGAAGGGGGGTTGCAGGGAGGTGGGAAATTGAAGAACGTAGTAGCAAATAAAACGCGATGGGGGAAAAAGAGTTATCGGATGGAGGTTCTGCGAGGGGTGGTGGGTTTACGAGGGGCGCGATGAATCTTGCGTGAAATGAAATGTGAAAAACTTATCGAATAAAGGTACCGTGTAATTTTACGAGGGCCAACTGAATCTTCCGTCAAATGAAATGTGAAATAATCTTCGAATGGAACCCATCTGAGGAGGGGGGGAGGGTGGTTCTCTCTCTCTTACTCTCTTGATTTATGCAGAGCAAGCTAACCGAGCGTGAAACGACTTTGAAAAATAAAAAACACGTCTACACACACACACACAAACACATGCGCACACACTCTACATACAAGAATAGAGAGAAAAAAAAAGTGGGAACGTTTTAATCGATCCATCTGTATTTAGTTTTCCATTCAGTAAACACGAACCGGCCGTTAATGTACCGTACAAATGGAGCTTCACTGCCGCCGTGTATATTGTACTCAACGCAAAGGGTTGAGGGGGGAGGGGACAAAAACAATTTTCATTTGAACAACGCGCGACTCGTCGATCGCGTTCGTACGATAAGCGAATTGAAGTTTGCGCGCGACACGATCGTTACACCGTGTTAATTTTATCGGTCGTCGGTAATATCTGATCCCGATACGGATCGGGTTCCACGCTCGCGATGAAAGCACATGGAGTAGGAACTCGTGGAATTTACGAGGGTCGAACGACGACAAATCGCGACCTCCATACATACACACCCCTACGTCGCGTTTATCGTCGCGATCGCTTATTAAGTAAATTCCACCTCCCGGCCAATTATCAATTACGACAGTTCGCCTGTGATTCATGATTTTTTCGCGTGACACACGCCGTGACACGGCTCTGAATTGAAACACAGCGATTACACGAATGGGCGTACGTCCCTCAGCGTTAGAACGAACGATTGAATTATTACGAATAGAATTTTGATGTTTAGTGTACATTGTATATATAGGATATAAGCAGGAAATAGTACGTGTAAAAATGTATCCCGGATTAATATAAGCGATAATAGACTGTGGATTTTTATGCAAAATTAAGTTTTATGACGTGATCCATATAGACAAGAAGGAACGGTGAGGTTTATTGCCTACCTTAAGTATCTCGTTGAGTTAATAATAACATAAAAACCTCGTTGTATATGATGAAACTTTCGCGCCTTTTATTGTATTTCAAAGAGGGCTATAAATGCATAAAATCCGCAGTCTAGCGACAAGTGTTCAACATACATGGTTCGACAGAACAAATTCCTTCTGAAAAAAATAACGTACTTTCTCTCAAATGTGTCTTGCATAAACAAACCTACATCATGGATACCCAAACGAATCAACGCGATGACCTTATCCACTGCGTGAATAAGTCTTTCTCGATTCTTTTTCAGTAGGTTGATCACCTTTATTAATTAGGGCCTTCAGTGAATCACAGGAGGGTTGGTCATCCAACAATCGTTAACAACAGAAATAATCCATATCCATTCGTTCCTTTTTCCACACACACGTACCCAACGTAACTGTCCACCAGCTCGTGTAGGCGAAGGTGCAGTGGGCGTTGGGGGGGAGGTTGAATGAAATACCCCCCTTACACCGAACTGCTTGCTCGCGTATTCGAGTCAGCCGGATTTTGTACTCATTGTCAGAAGTAAAGACCCCCTCGACACTTGTTGCTCGCCATCGACATTTGTCTGCTCCACGGAGGTTATATACCGTCCTCCCCCCTCCCTCTCCTCGTCGAGCGTCGCGTTTCGCTTTCGTGGTCGCATTCTTTGTCAAGTTACACATGTACGACAGGGGCCCACGTACACGCTACGGTGACTTCATAATGGCCACACCGTGTGACTGGGGTATTGCGTTTCCGTTCCCGTTTCCCCTCAGTTTGCGGTGACGACGAATGCTTAGGAACGCTGGAAAACGATTCTGTTATGGAGAGAATCTGGTCTTGGCTCCGGGGTATGTTAGGTATGGACCGAGGATAGAATCTAGAGTGTATACGTACATTAACGGCTAAAAGTATGAGACCAGAGTTCATGATTGATGGAATGGGAACTCATTACTTTGTTACGATACAATCAAAGTTACGGAAACAGTACATATACAATTATCCTCTCTGTGTTGTTTAGACACGTGATTCGTATAAACACACATAACTATAAAAGCGCCCAAAAATCTTCGATTCTTATGTATTGTGATTGAAATAAAAACGAACCAAGTCTGCCACGTCTGAAATCGTGTTAAGAAAAAATGCTTTTCCATAAAAGGATAGATCATATTCCTTAGAAAAATGTAGTTCGTTTTTATTTTAACCACAGTATATATTGATTGACAATTTTAGGGTGGTTTCATAGTTATGCTACGCAGTGTATAATATTCAAGAATGGAAGCATTCAAATTGTGATTATTTATAATTCTAATAATAAAGGACGATGATACCAAGACTGAAAACCGTACCGGTTTGAAATCGAGGGAAAAGAAAAATTAGTTTAGCCAGTGAGGAACGCATTACAAATTCCGTGGACGTAGCGTCATCTGCATCACTGATGCAACCCTCTTCGCTGTCGAAACAAATCCATTACATCCACGTCCCTCCCATCGCTGTGTTGCCTCTCGGTGCAGAAATTCCGAACCGTTTGGAATTTGGAATTTTCAACCGTCAAAAGGATTTTCGTACGGACGAGGAATTAAAAAGTTCCATAGTCTTCCACGCAGGAGACTTCTAAATCCTTTTTCAGAGCAGGAGGGTGAGGCAAGAAGTCTGAAAGGTACTTTTATTGAAAAAGTGTAATCCGTTTTCGAAAGACGCGACGTGGTTCTAATTACAGGACGTCACACGATTGTCGATATTTCGTGATCTATCGCCTGGAAGATCAACGCTCTCAGAGAAAATGTAGGTCCCGTTTCGTGGCTGTAGCTACAAACAGATGACGGGATATTGCCTTCAAGGCAATAATCCATTGTCGTTACTTCCTTACCACCTGCGTTATTGCCGTCAAGGCAAGAATCCTTTCGCTTTTAGATTTTATCGAACGCTGCTGGTCCTCGACACATTTATTTTAAGAATAAGATAATGTGACGAGACAGAACATTTATTTCAAGAAATAAGATGATGTGAGGGTAAAAGAAGGACTTAACCTTTCGCCCTCGTAATTCCAACCCCACACAAGATGCAACAGTTATTCTGTATGGCACAATCCCTCTCAAAAAATGAAACATTCCCCACTATCAAACAAGTGTACACAGTCATACGATGCTAATTAAATCGATTCGGAACTCGAGGAGTTCAAAATTAAAGAAAAACTTATACTTGCAGGGAAACCCTTTTCCCCTCGAGTAAAATAATCCTTTCAGCTTATCCATTATCGAAACCAGCGTGAATCCAAATACTTCCGATTCGGTCAATCAATTTTCCAAATACTTCTGCTTCCACGAATCGATTTCACCCCCGCCGTTCCCACCCTTCGATCCTCTATATCTCTCTCTAGTTTCTGACTGGAAAATAAAAAAAATTCGACACACACAAGGAGAGAGAAACTAAAAAAAAGGGCGAGGGGGAGAAGAATTCGTAGATTCTGAAAGTTGATTTAAACGTTTCCCCCGTCGAATACGAACAAGGGGGAGACATAGAAAAAAACGGGAATCGGAACGGAAAAATTACTCGATTCGATTCACCGAACGACTAAATACAAGCATCGCGAGAAGGGGATGAGAGGGTGGGTGTGGAGGAAAGGGGGATTGGATAGGCGGCGTGACACGAAAACGAATTCGTTTTTCTCTTTCTCTCTGCCCACCCCTTTCCCGCGACTCGTCAAACACCGAATTTTTTATCCTGGCCAATATATCTGGTCGCGGTGACGGGGGTGGTGGGAGGGGATGATTTTTGCATATCCATGAGCCACGGCGTCGAACAGCATCGATAACCCATAATCATTGGTGTCCCGCCGGCTGGCCAGAGGCTGGCATTCAGCATGAATAAAACAAACATAAGTTTCGCAGCGAATTCAATATCCCCCGCCCACACCATCTCCCGTTCCGCCCCCCTGCAAACCCCCGTCAAAGTAAGAGGAACGTACTGCAATCGGTTGCAGCCGCGTACGTAGGCTAAATGCGGCTATATTGTAGCCTCGTAAGCAAAAGTCCCGTTTCCCCGGGAGATCGTCCCAGAGAATTGATCTCTTTTTAATGGAACATTATAGTTTCCCCCCCCCCCCCTCCCCTCCAACTGGCATTAAACATACCTTGCATTGATTCGGTTGTGTAATTTTAAACAGTAGGTACGTTATAACCAGAATCACCGTAAAATTGCGGATCTTGTGACAGATCGAAATTCAAAGATTGTAGTCGGTGGATTCTTGGAGGGTTTGGAAAGTGTCTATGACAATCTAACCCCGATGTTGGTTCAATACAATTTGTATGAAGCCGAAATGATGTACTTCTATTCGAATAAAATCGTAAGCTTAAAAATTCAATACAGTAAATCCTCGGTGAGTGCTCGGAAGCTCCTCGGCACTGACAAGGAGAGTTCCCCAAGTATAACATTAACTTTTCAATGAAATTTAGCACCGTGATAGAACTTGGGATTCTGAAGCCAATGATATTTGTTACAGCCGCATATGACCATTAGTTAATGAAACATTTAATATTCAGTGCGGAGGAGCCTTCGAACACTCATCGAGGATCAACTATAACCGTGTACGACATCACGTCTGTACAGACTCCTCTCGATTATCTTCTGGCTTGTTCTACACGATTATTGTCCAATCGTTATCCTCACAGGGAAAAAAACGAATTTACGAGGGTCTGAAGCATTTCTCCCTATAAGATTATTGTCCCGGCACGGACCCGAATTCGGGACGATAATCGAGAGGGGCCACAGTTCAAGCACATTTCTATGCGTTCGGCAGTAGGACATACACACACAGATCGTGGTCACAGTTTCCACATTTCCGGTTGTTTCTGGTCCCCTTGCACACGCTGGCGGAATCGTGGAAACACGACGAGGAGAGTGGCCTGGCGAGAGCGAACGGCGCGTTTCGGGCAATGCCGCCGCTTTGAAAATCGATAAGCGGCTCCGCGGTAGTCGACCAGTCAGAGGAGCTTTTCGGCGTGTATCCGTGCGCGAGAGATCCTGGCTGGTCACGTGGCCGTTTCCCCATAGACGAGCGTTCGCGTGAACCATCAAGAGCACAAACCTGACGTGATTCCTACCCTTCGATCACAATCCTTTCACCCCGCCACCGAAGAAGATCACAACCTACAATGTTCTCGATCGACCCGTGGTCCTGTGTCTCATTGCACTCCCATGTGCAGGCTTCATCGATTGAAACGTCCGATTGGACGTATTTGCATCGTTGGTGGGGTCCTATCCCCGATGATTGATCGAATTAATCAGCGACGGGTGAACAAAAAAAAAAAAAGAAACATAATCCGTCCCTAGTAATGATAAATGGCAACGGGGCCAATTTAAACAGAGGATCGAGTAACGAATTCAGCTTGGCCTGGTGACTCGATAACATCTCGGCCCATTGATTATTCCCATGGATAAGGATGAGTGGGGAGAATTCGCTGGAAGGGGGAGGTGGTGCGGGAGGGTTGGGAAAGGAGGGTCAAACATCTCGAAAAGGTCGATTCATTAGGGATCGCGGTGGAAGGGAAGCTCCGGTAACCGGTACAGATGTATCCTCTCTCTCTCTCCACCCCCCTAGACACCCTACCCACCCATCACCGCCGAAGGGAGCAAGAAGAAACACACCATCTTTCTCGTGGCCTCCGTCCTTGGAGCACTAGAGTCCTGGTGGCCGAGCGACCGACCGAGCGCCGACTGCGCAGACGTGCACACCTCCTGTTCCACCGAGGATGCCCGAAAGAGTCGGCCCCCGCGGAGGCGCGAAACCCTCGTTTCACCGTGTCCGGAAGCATCGATGTCGGGGGTGAACCGGAGAGAGGGCCACGGCCTCCGTGGAGAAGGATAGAGAGGAACGAGTACGAAAAGCAGAATAGAGGGTGAAAACCGTGAGAGGGTAGGCAAGAGTACACCAAGAGAGAGAGAGGAAGAGAGAGACGAGCGATATCGTAGAGAGGGTGGGTGCCACGGGGGAGGAAGCGCATGCGTGTCGAGCCACCGGAAGGACTGACAGAGATCTAGATGGAGTACGGATCGGTGGAAGAGAAAGAGAGGTAGGTTAGAGAGGGTAAGAGGAGGAGGAGGAACGTATACAGAGAGCTGGCGCTCGTAGGGCAGTCGTTCCTCCTTCGTCGTTCCTTCGCAAGAGGCGCATAGAGCGCGCCTTTTAACGAAATTATTCCGTGAGGGAAAAAAAGGCTCTAGGGCCCTGGGCTTGCCGTGTAGCCAGCCTCGACGCGCCTCTGCTATCGGCCACCAGGAGCAGCGGCCCTCGTGCCTCGTCTCCCACGGATAATTCGGCTGGGTTGTTGTACTCGTGTGTTACCAGTCCGTTCGTAGGGACAAAAGAAACAAGTGTGTTTGCGAGTGGTGTGAGAAAACCGGTGGAAGAATCGTGACGAAGGAGGAAGACAGGGGTGTGAAGGTGGTCGAAGGGAATCGCGACAAACGTCGTCGTTTTACAGCTCGTTCCCACGGTCAGTATCAGTCGTAATAGTAGAACCTGCTTCTCTGATCGTTTGTGCTCCATGGTACCTTGCTGTCTTCATGGGCTTTTGGGGAATCGACACTACTGTGTTATTCCGAGAAATCGAACGGATCCCCAGGAACGGGGGAAAATTCCTACGGTTACACGTTTCCTCGACGATCGCCATTTATTGATTTCCGCAGTCAGGAGGAACGGTATCGCCCGGTTTTACTCGTCACGCGAAAATTTTGGCCGCACCATCCGCGCGTTTTGCCGATCGATTCGCACGTTCTCGTCGTCCTCTCCCACCAGTCGCGCGCGGCCTACCCTACGCGAACCTCTCCTCTCGGTGTCTCTCTCTCCTCTCGGCGTGTCCACACGGTTATTTTCCGTGCGTGTGTCTGTGTTTTTTTGTTGTTGTTTTATCTTTTGAAGATAGATTTATAGGCTACTTAAGTCGTAATGGAAATATATCGATTCTCACAAAGAAGGAGGAATCCATTTCTCGATCGAACTGACTGAGCGCTTTAAGGGGTGTCGAGATCGCGAGGATACGCGAGTGTGTGTGAGTGTGTGTATGTGCACGGGATATGTGGATGGTGCAACCCCCAGAGAGTGTGTTCGTTGGCCTTTCCGAGTACCCTGATACCGATTCTATTTCTCTCTGTCATTTTCTGTCTCGTGTAAGAAATTATTGAACTAGTCCAGACGCATTCCATGGGATGAGTCGACGCAGGAGAATCAATGAGAACCGTGAGTAGTCGAGTCATTGCACTTCGCCGTGGGGTAAGAAGGTTTTAATTATTCTACGTCGTTCTTACTTGGGAGGAGGTGGGGGTAGTTTTCGATTGGCGGAGAGAAATAGGCAGGGAACACAAAAGCGTCGTTGAATTGAACGATGTATATAGGATATTTCGAGGGCTGTGAAGGCTAGGGCCCTCGACTCCAATAATTGCACTCGAGTGGAAGAGAGAAGAGACCCTCCTCTTTCTACGACTGATTAGACAGTATTCGAACTAGAAGGGCTCCCTTTGAAAAAAACAAAAGATTTGAATCTTTGTCGATACGGGACAATTGACTGTATCATGGAATGCCTGATCAAGTGAACCTATAGATGAGTGTTACCAGCATATCCTGCGATAGGAATAATCATTGTGAGTAAATTTTCATTGCTTCGAGTATACCAAAGAAGAAGTCAAATTCTTCGTTTTTTGAAGAAAGGCGGAAAATCTGATTTCCGTAGAATATTTTCTGTTATTTTTCCACACCATTCTGCGCCATTTTTGCCGAGCACAAGGACGGTGAGGTGTTTTGAGGCGAAAGTATATTGGCGACTTAAGACAGTAGCTTTCTAATACGTTAGATCACTTATCTGAATTGTCTTCTTCGTAGTTAAAATTGGATGTATTTAATTCGATCGGATGGTAGATAAAACAATTTCAAATTTAGTCGAAATTCCTAAGCAAACGGTCGATTGCAAATAAAATAGAAAAAAATTGCGTTAGAGGAGAAAACAGTTGCCTTCTTGCGGCAAGTAAAATTTGAATAAGAAAGTAAAATCCCTGTCGATACTTTCAACAAACGATTCCTTATAGATATATTGACTCAACACCCTATTAAGAATCCTGAAATATTAACAATGAAATAAAGACACTTCTAGAGCTCCGTTCGACCGAAACAATTATATCACTGAATGAAAAATTCAGGTGGTTATCGACACTCAAGAGAATTGATTAATTACTCGATAAATCAACTCATCAGCCCTGGTAGAATTGCCCGGGAATAGGAAAAGTCGTGACGCCTCACGAATAATTGGTAGGAAATTCAATGACATTCGATAAACAACTAAAATATTCAACGCCGATCACGGTAATTAACTTATCCTAACTGAATCAACTTATCACGCAGATGAAATTTTTATATACATATACAGAGTGTTTCCGAAATTGTGATACAACCATAGAAGGATGTAAAAGTAAGTGGAAAATATACAATACAATCTTCTCATAGGGAGCTCTATTCTCGTGAAAATCGAGCTTGAAGATTCATCCGTGAAACGTCTGTATTCATCTGGGCAATAAGTAGAAACGGAATGTAATGAACAGACGCGCTAGCCAAGTCCTATTCAATTGCACGCATATGAGGCAGAACATTCCAATTCTCGATTATCTTGGAAACAAAGTGTCACACGAACAAACTCTGTTCTATATTCCCGACTTACTTTTACACGAGGAATCACTGTTTTAAATATTAAATTTCTCAATTATCTTGGAAACTAAGTATAAATTCTATTCTCTATTTTCGATTTACTTTCACACGAGGAATCTTTTCAAATATTAAAATTCTCATTTTATTCACATTTAATATTCACATTTTATTCCACATTCTCGACATACTTTTACACGAGGAATCACCTTCTCAGTTGTACCACGATTTCGAAAAAAAACCCTGTACTTAACGGACGAACGAAAAATCTCTACGATCCTTCGGTCCATACTGTGATCGACTTATTGCACAGGAATCATCTTAACACTCCCCGGTTAGAATGCAGCGAAAAAGTTGCACAAAAGACGTATGAGGAAGAGTTCGCGTCGGAACGAAACAATCAGTCGAAATTCAATGAAGAACCGTCTGGGGTAGACACCCGGCCGAAAGAAAAACGAGAGAGGATGGAGGGTGGGATGGGGGGTGAGAGCCGAGTCATCGTACTCGGGACACACCGCGTTCGGAGGGCTCTTATCTCGATTCCGCCGGTGTAGGTTAGAGACACTCCGGGGTGTCCCAGCGATCCTCGGGCCCGATACGAGAGATCGGATCGATCGATCGAACTTACCGAACAGAGACTACACTCTCGAGTTTTCCCTGACCTAAGAATACATCGGTGAAGTGTCGTATGGAACGGGGTGGAGTGGACGACAGAGGGTGGTTGGAGGGAGGCGGAGGGGAGGACACGAGTGGGGAACACCGCCCCCTTTCGAGCGTACCGACAACGATGACTGCAGATTTGTCTTTTCTTTCGTGTTCGAGCCGTTCCGCCAAAGACACACACCGGTGCCCCTGGAACACAGAAAGGGGTTCAGTAGCCCCTGCGATCTCGTCGGCGATCGTCGCGTGACACCAACCAATTAAAACTCACCCCCGCGGTTTGACATTCCTGTTTATTTGGTGGATCGATATCCGTTATTCTTTCGTCACGAAACACGATTCGCGCCTCGGTGAATTTGGAAGATCAGTTACTCGAGGGACTGATCAAGATTTCTCCATTTTGTAGTGGGCATTTGGGAATTCTGATCTTTCATCGTTTGATACAGTGCGCTCTTGGAATAACGAGTTAAATAACAGTGACGTTATTTGTTATCAGACAATTACGTTCCCTAGTTATTGGGACACGATTGGCAGCCACCACGTGGGAGAGCGAATCTCCTAAACACGTGTTCGAGGATCGATCAACTGGTATCATATTTCTTTTTTTTTTCGTAGAATCGAGACGAATGATGTTCAATTGACGAAGACTGCGCAACGCTAGGAATGGCCCCATTCAGTTCCGTTTTCCTGGGCGTCTGGGGAGTGTTCGTTATCGTTTTGATACAAGGTATCCATATCGACTCACGCGTACAATGTTTCTGTGTGTGTGTGTCTTTTATCAGTGGTTCTTAACCTGAAGGGAATCAATCGCGGCACACGTTCCCCCTTTCTTTCTTCTATTTATTTTCGGACGGAATTGGGGACGAATCCTTTTCGGGTATTATTGTTCTCCCGCGGAACGGGAAAGTGTATAATTGAGACCGAGTGGCTCGTTATTCGGGCGAAGTGTGGCCAAATATCCTTGCCACTTGACCCAAGGCGTGTGCCACCTGGGTTCTAGGTTAAGGACTGCTGTACCGTAAACGACATCGCGGAAATTCTTGATAACGAACTATTTGCAGAATCTAGGCCCGTCAGCTGGGAGGAATGGTGGACCTACGACGGTATTTCAGGTAAGGAATTCTTCCCTCGCGGACCAGCGAATCGTTAAGTGGTATCCTGTCTTCGGGTTACAAAGAATATTTAAATATTCGTTTAAAAAAAAACCAGAAATTTCTCTCATAACGAGCATCTTGATATATCCAAGAGAAAAGAAAAACAGATAATTATACAATAAAATTTCCTTTTCGTCCTCTGAAGTAGGGATGTTCGAATCTCAGTCGTCAAATGTTCCCAAGGGATTGAATAATCCAAAAACTATCCGGCTGAGAGTCGAAGAGCTTGTTTTTAGCTTAATTTTATAAAATCATAAACACGTTGCCACTTGACTCTCTCCCCTCCTCCTCCCTGATCCCTAAATAATTTCATATACCGTCGCTAATCCCCGGGCTTAACGTCGCGGAAACTTCGTATCGAACTTGTTAACGGTCTCGAGGGTCCGCGCTTTCCCGGTAATCGATGCCCGTTTAACCCACGGGTGCTTCGAGTGTGTTTAATTTGGCGCAACGATCACGAAGGTCCCGGCTTCTGGGGTCTGATCAATCCGGACTGGTGGCTCTGCCACAAGGGCAGACGACAATCGCCGGTGAACCTCGAGCCGGCCAGACTTCTTTTCGACCCGAATCTCAAGCCGTTGCATCTGGACAAGCACAAAGTCGCCGGTGTACTGGCGAACACCGGGCACAGCGTTGTCTTCGCGGTGGACAACGACACGCGTCATCCCGTGAACATATCGAACGGTCCGTTGAGCTACCGTTATCAATTCCACGAGATCCATTTGCACTTCGGCTTGGACGATCGAACCGGGAGCGAGCACACTGTCGATGGACATGCGTTTCCGGCGGAGGTATGTACACCGAAAAATAATTAACACTTTGCTGGTAGGAGAATTTTTTGTGTTTGCAAATACACAACTTCGGGTGTTCTAAAAATACAGGATGAATCAATAAGAACTACTATCTAAAATAATTTGTTATCTATAGATTGTATCAGAAAACGTAACTATTAAGGGATGCTACGCATGGATCAAATTTGAATTTTTTTTTAGATATCACGATGACCTTGAGTTTCTTCAAGGTGAATGTATTTTCTTTGGCTGATCAATTTGATGCTTCACGATTAATCCTTTTTTCGTTCAGTTTTTTGGTCTTTGTTTACCCCTAGTGCACAGACTGGGTTGATTCCACCCGAAGCTAATGTCTGATTCCCTCGATAATTGTATCTGTTATTTATGGAAATTTGTGAAGTAATTTCACACCGATAACTTACGTGTATTATAATCTAGCGATAGGGAAGTATATTTCCTTAATTTGATTCTATTCGTCCAATGGAACATTAAACAGTGCACGAGAGTTAAATTTTCTTGATGTTGAAGGAACATGTTCTTGTACTAACCAAGAATATACTGTATAAGTGATTCTTTTTAGAAGTAGGTGTTGATTTATGACCAGACATTCTTATTCCACTTACGACGAATTGAAACATCTATAGCAGTCTGGCCAAAGGCCGACGTATTCTACTGACAATCTTAAAACTTGTTTTTTATTTATCGATTCACGGAAAGAATTCCATTATCCAGTCTTCTGTACACACTCTTCTCATATTTATTCAAGAGAAATATTGTTCTAGTATTTTCCGTGAAGTCTGTTGCGAGCGCCTGACCATTCGGACTACTGTTCCACTTAAATCGCTAAAGAGATACCCCGTTTACATTCTTCCGTTTCTTGATTCCACGCCAAGAATTCAACCCTGTTTGCTATACACATTCCTTCCTATTTCCATTCAGACGAAATGTTTTCCCTTGCATCTTCCCTAAACTGTTCGGACGGGCGTCTGAACACTTACTGTTCTATTCCACTAGCATTCCTGAAGGAAAGCCTCTTTCCACCTATCCCTTTTCCCATCCTGTACATATAGGATGGTACACTCAGAAAGGGGCGTTTCTACATGTAAAAATAAGTAGAAAATAAGGACAAAAATTTGTTCATTTAAGGTTCTGTTTTCGAGAATATAAAGTTCGAAAAACTGTTGACTGCCCGTGCAATTGAATGGGACCTGGCTAGTGCGTCTGACCATTGCATTCTGTTTCTACTTACGATCACGATGAATACACGCATTTCAGATTAATTTTCAAAGTCCATTTTCTCGAAAGTAAAGCCTCATACGAAAAGATTTCATTCCACATTGTCGACTTATTTTTTGTTTCCAGAATCACCACCTTTCCTGTTGCACCACCAGTTATCGATCACCCTGTTATTTATATTGTCCTAAAATTTCACATATTTCGGTCTGACTAATGACATGCACAGTCTACTGAAACTACTAGCTACTTATATTTTATTTACCAAAACCTCTTCCCTTTTCATAAGAAAAATTTTCATTATTTAGGGATAAGCTTTCGACTAACATCATGTTTCTTTCGTTCGCAGCTACAAATATTTGGCTTCAACTCGCAGCTGTACAGCAACTTCTCGGACGCGTTACACAGGGCGCAGGGGATTGTCGCGATCTCGCTGCTTCTTCAGGTACATGCCTAATCTGTCGCGCGCGGTATATCTCGGCCGGTGAGATCGGACCGGGCGATGAGGAAAGATCGCAACGAGCGATACGTCATAGATACCCGTTCTCGGTTGGCTTTCAGGTGGGGGATCTCTCAAACCCGGAGCTACGGATATTCACCGAACAGCTGGATAAGATCAGATACGGAGGTGAGAGCCGCCAGTAATTTAATACCGTCTAGGAGAAAACGCGAGAACTACCAACCCCTCTGGACAGATCCGAGTTCAGAGGGGCTTATCGGGGCCTATTCTCGTTAGATTCGATAGAAAAGTTCGTGAAATCTCACCCTTATTCGGTGTGGGTAAGAAATTCAATATAAATACAATCTAATTGACTTAGGGGGTTAAAAACATGGTGTCTGAAATTTTATTCGTTAAATTAACGAATTCGATGAAAATATTATAAGAAACTTCGAATGATACAGAGGGCATAAAAAAAATGAAGCAGGCGCTATAAATTTTAAGACCGATAGAAAGAAAAATCCATTCTTGATATATTACGACCCACCCCTTTCGGTTCTTTAAGTGACATATGTGGTATGAGGTCAGCCCCAGAGGGCTGTTTCCGTCAGGATGCTCATTTTTTCCAATGCAACTAAAACGTATAAATACTCCTTCACCTCGGAACAGAAATCTCGGCACAGTGAGACGGCGTTTCGCGTGATATTTTCTAATCCAGATGCGGAATTTTCGGATGAAAATTTCTCACAAAAGTTACCATCCAACGACTCGATAAAAGTAATGCGATAAAGATAACTGGAAATTATTTGTGTACACGGAATGTACGTAGATATTCCGTAATTTTTATTATATCCCAACGGAATAATGAGTTACTGTTCCATCAATCATGAACACTGGTCCCACACTATCGACCGTTAGTGTGTCATCGTCCCCTAAGGAGCAACAAATTTCCATCCAAACGCGAAATCATCTGATCCATCCACGACGCCAGGTGTCTAAAGAGGTTCCGATGCTTACGATCGGTATGGTGCATAAAATCAACCCGCCTCATTATTAACCGTTCGATAAACCGACGCTGCTCCAGCCCCACGTATGTATCACGATCTTCGTGAAGGTGTATAAAGCTGTCCACGGAGGCGCGAGGTAGCATCCGTTTCAAAATTCCTCGGGCAAATCGACGTCACCCTCGTGCAGGACTCGACTTTCCCTCGATCGCACGATATTCCAGGACACGTTCACAGGAAAGGAGGTTTGGGAGGGTTCGATCGCGAAATTGCCAGTGGGGTGCACGCGAACTTTTCTCTTCCCCCGGCTATTAGCTCTTAAGTGACTGGGAAAACGCGGCGGGCAGGTTGTAAGCGGGCTGGAGTATTACATTTCGGTAGCGGATGTGTGTGTCTGTGTGTGTATGTATGTAGAGGCACGTCGATGCTAATTGGGGTACGTATGCGCGTCACGGTGCCTTGTCAGATGCCGCGTTTATCGATCGATACCGATTGTGCACACAGGTCAGGCGATGGAGATTAAGCGTTTCGTGGTGCGGGAACTCCTGCCGGACACGAAATATTACATGACGTACGACGGCTCCACCACGATGCCGGCCTGCCACGAGACCACCACGTGGATCATCCTGAACAAACCGATATACATCACTAAGCAGCAGGTGAGAATCGTCACGAGATACTACAGAGGTTGGGGACAACCTGTTATAGGTGCCCGTAAACAAGAATAGATACAGTGTCTAAAGGATTTTATTATTTAGATATGGACTTTCGAAAATTAAGCCGAGAATGACAAAATTTTATTCTATATTTTCTTTGTATTTTCTCACAAAGATTCACGTGATGCCCACTTTTACATATTATTCCGCTGGCTAGTCTATGCATGGCAGTCTGACCAACGACCGACCTATTCTACTAAACGATTCTATAATATACAGGGTGCTGACCCTTTTACAAACAAAATGTGTAAACAAAATATCATCTAAACAGTCTACTGGGGTTGGGGGAGAAAGCATTTTGTTCGACGCCCCCACCCCTCGGAAAGGACGCGAGCCAGATTTTCGCGCGACCGATATCGCGCCTCCAGGGTTGACCTTATTCGGCTCGTGGGGATCGAAGAAGCAGTTCCCTGATCGTTCAAGGGTCCTAGAACTTCATTTTGTTTCCATCAGGGCCGCCTGTTGGGGATCGTATCTGGGTGCCCGCGACGACTTGAGGAATCGCGGTAACTCACGCACGAAAGTAGTTTCTGATGTTCTTTTAACGATTTCGCGTGGCCCAGGATACACCGCGGGTAATCTGGCGCGCACGCGGGCTCGCACACGCTCCTGAACAAAAGGAAATTGGTTTACGTGGCTCCTTTATCTCCCTCGAGATTTACCGCTCTTTGAAACCACCGTATCTGTTGGACAATGAAATAACGAGCTGGTTAATTAATGAAAGCGGGCGAAGCGAGTGGTACCTACTTGATGCTTGAGCGTCGTAATAATTTTATGATAATTTGATATCCGATGTCGTGGGAGTGTTCCGTAAACTGGGAAATAAATGGAAAGTAGAATAATCGGTTCGGGGAAGGGGAGGATATTTTATTTCAAAACGTCAATTAGTTAAAAACGTAATACCCTGAAATAATGAATACAGGGGTTTATTGTTCTTTGATAGAAAGCAAAAGTGCATTGTTTCGGAGTAATGAGGTTTCGTTTCGATTAGGATAACACAAAGATTTTCAAACGTGATGTCGAATATGGTATTAAAAATGATACAATAATTTCAGCCGGAGACGAATAACGAAATAACGGATATACCGTTACGGGCCCAGTTCATGATCAGAACCCAAATTCTGATCAGTAGACATTATAGAGTTTCAGGAAGATTATTCAGGTTTGCTTTTTATTTCAAACCTACTGAAACCCTTGACAGAGTAAATAAATTTTTGGTTACCTCCAGTTTCGAGAAATTAATCCATAAAATTTTATATTTGAATTTACTGTCCAGTTTGGTACATAGACGCCATATATTAAAAGTTGATTAAGGTAAAATTTTATTCCCAAAAATTACTGAGTAATTATTAAATATTTTGAAGTTCATATGTAAAATTTTATGGCTCAGAGTGAGGTACAGATGTATGATTCTCATCATTTATTTATTTTTACATTAAAAATCCGATTACAATTTAATTATTATTGCTTTTGCACTTTTGTGAGTAGCAATTCGAAGATAGAACATATTTTGGTCAATTTTTCTATTTACCCGTTGACAAAATCCGCGATAGTTACTCTTAAGCGATCAGGAACTGGGTGCGTAACGGTAAGTCGTTTGTTTCACCGATACGGATTACCGATTTATCATTTCGAACAGCTGCTTTTGAGTCGATTTCGTTCGAATAGCATCGAAATCCGATGAAAATTCGCTGAATCAATCAGCCAAATGGAGACACGTGTGCCGACGGCCATTTCCGAGAATGAACAAAAAAATACGAACAAATAAACACCGTTTCATCTCACGGCGACGTTTTAATATTACGCGATCGAAAGGTCGAGTCGACGCAGTTTTTGGGGTGCAAAAAAAAAACGTGGAGTAAACAATGGGCCTGGAATTCAACAATCGGAGAGTCCATTGACTTCCGACGGAAGCGTGGAGCGGTGCCCTTTTGTCGGACGTTTAAACCATTCGCGACAGTGCTCGGTTTCCCGAAATTAATCATCGACTCGAAAAATCCGCCCGCGGAATAAATTACTTTGCTGTTCTCGAATGAAATAAAATATCGGTCGACGGGAAACAAAAGTGCATCGAGCTCTCGCCCTCCAACCCCCCTGCGATATTGCCGCGGTGAACGAAGGACAGAAATAAAGAGTTTCCCTCGAGGATCTGTGATTCGATAATTGAAAAATGGCCCCGCAAAGAAAATGTAGAGCGGAATAAAATTACAATACTGTGAAATTTCACAGAATTGCCGCCGTTCCCTCTTCCGTCGACCGTGGAATGTTAATATATACAGGGCGATTCATGAAAATTGGACCGATGCAATGATAATACTCGTCAGATACAGAATACGAAAATAATGGCTAGCCGAGTAAAGGAAAAACAAGAGGGGAACGATGAGTGAGTGAATAAAAAAAAATGGGGACGAAGTACAGTGACACAGGTTCATTCACAGACTTGTAAAATAATAGTTAGGTGTCAAAACTTTTATGCAATTTCTACACTGCGTGGCATAACTATGAAACCACTCTAATATTTTCAATCTTTATGTATTGTGGTTAACATAAAAACAAACCACGCTATTGTAGGGAATACAATCTATCTTTTCTGGAGAAACATTATTTGTCAACACGATTTCAAACATTGCATACCTGGTTCGTTTTTATTTTAATCACAATACATAACAATTGAAAATTTTAGGGTGGTTTTATAGCAATGTTACACAGTGGATTTATATATTCTCCTTATCATTACTTTTATCCTTTTTTCTGACAAGTTCTTCGTAATTTCGAAATAAAATTCGCATTTTGGTGAGTAATTTGGTCAAATATAAGTAAGAGCCCCTCGTGAACAAACTTTCGAATCATTGTACTTAGAGTAATAAAAAGTGCTCTGAAATTAACATATTGAATGGACGTGAACTAAAAAGAAACACACACTCTGCTTCTCGAGGTCTTGGTAAAATAGATATTTCCGATGTGAATGACAAGTTTCGCATTAAAGTATTTAGAATTAAGAGTTCACGCACATTCACGTGAAAAAGTTTCGTTTCGTCGAAAGAGTGGATAAAGTACTCGAAACTGTTTGGTGCGCACAGAAGCGGAAATGTTTCTGGTAAAACTCGTTTTGGTATTTAATACGCGTCAAGGCCGTGTGGAAAAACAAGTTTCGTGCCCCGGCGAAGGAGTAATTATTTAGCCCCGGTCGCGTGGACACGCGCGAATTAATCTCAACGATGTGCACGCGATTTATTCGCAAACGAGAAGTATACCTGTTCCCCGTTCTCGGGGAGGGTGTGGAGGGGAAGAAAAAAAAAATTGTTGACTGGAAAATTATGTCGACACCGTGTCGTTGAGAGCAAAATCCGGTGTAATTAATGGAGAGGGCGGAAATCTCTGCTCGTAGCTTCGTTCGAGGGATAGAGGGTGATTCATGTGGAGAAGGCGGCCACTGTTTTTGAATGTAGAGGATTAGAGGCCGCTTCCTTTTGTTCCTTTTTACGCGTTTAGTCGTGGAAAACAGATCCTTCTCCCGTTGTATAACCAATTTTTCTGGGGTTTCAGTTTTTACACACAGTGCGAGGATAATATACAGGACGTTAAAAAAAATGGGGTCTAAGGTTGAAGTTTAATATTGATTGTATTTAGAAGATTCAATGCACCTGGTTTTTATCACCGTAAGGATGGATTCTGTACTCTGGATCTCTATTGTCTGTGACGGGGCAGTAAAAATAACCAAAACATTCACGTGCTAAGCCCAGCTGCGACTGTTTCTATCCTTGTCCCACGTAAATAATTATCACCTCCCTTTATTTATAGTTACCGACTCGAAATGAATTTAGAGTCCACTATTATAGTTACTTAGTCGAAATGAAACAATTTCGCGTACAAGCGATATAAACACGACAGTCACTGCGTGGACATTGGTGTCGTCTCATAAAAAAATACACGTTTATCTTTGTTACCAATAAAAGTGGCGTAGAACAACTGCACAGGCGAGTCTGAACTATCTTCATATAAAACCGTTTACTCGGTCAGATACACAAATGAAATCACACAACACGCGGAGAATAAATGACAAATAAATTAAATTAAATTAAACGGTAAAATTCACTATAATAAATTAATGTGATTATGAAAAAAAAAACACAGATGCTCTTCTACGAGTGGTATTTACGCAGCTAGATGTGTTTTCCTCGACGGCTACCACTATACTAAGAGTAAACGGGGACAACATTTGGAGGACAAGCGAAGAATCTGGGAGGTCGAGGGACCGAAAACAGTCCGATTGGCGTGTTTCTGACCCTAACCTTCGGTTGTTGATAATTTAGAAACTGATACCTGGAACACAATTTCGTGATTTTCGTTTTATTTTGACACGTATAAAACATCCCTTAATGTTTCTAGCACACTACTAACCTTGTACATTACCCAAAAACCGTTTATATTAATATTTACATTGACAAAAGTCGTTAGTACACCGTAATTTCGAAACGAATTTCAAGAAACTTCTGGTGGTTAGCTTGTATCAGTGAACGAATGGGATTATACTTGCTAATTTCCCGCGACAAGTTACACCCAACGGCATCAAAGAGATGCAAAATAACCGAACAATGTGTCGTGGGTTACTCTGAAACAAAAAAAAAACCGAGTGGGTGGAGAGATACCGCCGCATGTATCGAATATTTTCATACTTACCACGAACCCCGATAAAGCGAAGCTATATGGACTATTATTACGGTGCATGCATGATTTTCTGATTATTCCCCTATACATCATCAATATTAATTAACGGTGCGAAATTCTTTTCATCGAATCATCCTGAACATTCTACAGTATCGTTTGATTCGTATAATTTCCTTTCAGCGTTCAATCGTATCGATTCATTCGAAGATAAACGATTATCCAAGATAGAAACAAAATGTAAAGGTGAGAATCCATGTGAAAAGCTGATACATTTTGTCTGTGTTCTCTTTTTTTTTAGCTTTTAGCACTGCGACTATTGATGCAAGGCGACAAGGACCATCCGAACGCGCCTCTCGGGAATAATTTCAGACCGCCCCAACCGCTACATCATCGCCCTGTTCGAACAAACATCGACTTCAATGTGCAGGTAACGATAACAACCGACGGCCTTGTTTGAGCTTATGTACGTGATTGTTTAAACTTCTGTTCCTTTTTTCTGGATCCACCAGGGACCGAAGAACTGTCCGACCATGAATAGGGAAATATATTACCAAGGTATGGAGTAGCTGGTATATACATATATACTAATGACCCGGAGGTAAAAATGGGAAAAGTTCATTGAATATGCCGCTTGAAACTAGGACTGCGCAGCCGCCTAATTTCGATCCGTTGTAATATTTCTGTTTTATCGTGGAATGACGGGCTGGAACGAGGATGAACAGAGTCGGGGCGATATTTCGTTCGGAGTATGGTAAACTGGACCGCAAAACTGGAATCCTCGGTCGAATAAAATTGCTCACGGTGATCACGATAAACTAATAACTATATTTTCTATCAGTAGCACGGTAGAAATACGGGTTTTTAAATATACTTTTTAAATGACAATTTTTAAAGATACTTTTCAGTAATCTGGATATAAAATATCAAATGATAAATAAAAGATTAAGACAATTGTTGATTACTACAGAGGGTGATCCAATACGAATTATCACTAGAATATCTCCGTTATTTTTGGAGACGTGAAAATATTCCATTGATAAATGTTCTTCATTATACAGAGGGCTATAATATGGTAGTAATAATTTTGTTACACCTGGAGGAGTTTCAAAGATTTCAAGGTCACCTCCACTTTGTAAAATGAAATCATGATATTTTTTATACATTAATCGTTGCAATTCGACATTCTCTATAAAAAAAGTATTAGCACGTCGAAGGATTATTAGTTTAAGAGACAGGTTATGGAAAGACGAACGACGAACAATGTTATTGTTAACATGATGATTTACTACTAATCTCATCATAACTCCAACAATAAAGGTGTTCAAGTAAATATTTATTATGCCCTTGCGAATCTAACATTCTAAATTTAAACGCCCTACATCTTGATTTACTTGCTTGTAATGCAATCGTTTTTCCACGACCTATCTCCTAAATTTAGAATTCTTTGACATAATACTGCTTGTTCTCGCGACATTTAAGAATTTACATCGCAAGTTCGCTCCCCAAGCACCTTCGCCAATCGAGGTCGATAATTACTGTTCAACACATAAAATACCTCATAACTGTTAATACGTGTTTCCAATAGATCTTTCTGTGCTGAAGAATCTGCAAACCATTTTTTCCGATCACGTCCACTTTTTGAAAAAATTAATTTTTCTTAAAAATTGCAAATTTTCAACCTTGGATGTGTGTTGTTCCTTTACAGTAATAATTATTTAATGTTTATTTACACGAAACAGTTCTCTGTACTCTTCCGACCAATATGATGTAAATTGTTATTATATTATAGACATCAAAATATGTTTGAATAATGATCAAAGTGAAAAGGACACTGAACACACACCAATGTTTGCTGATATTCTCGTATTCAATGAACTTGACCCGACTATCTCTCTCTGCCTCATCATATCCTAACACTGAGAATATACCTTAAACGTGTGTGGTCACGGTGTCATTGTCGGTCGACTGTTTCAGCGAACAGCTGGAAATAACCCTGAGGAGCCGAGGGAGACGGCTGGCGTTCGCAGTTAACTACGCTTTCCCCGGGACGAGCTGGAAGTTCGCTGTTACGAGCATAAGAAAATTTACAAAAACAAAAAAAACAACCCACTGACATATCAATTATACAACGCGCTCGATCGGAAGCCGGTTAGGTGGTCGTCGATCGGATCGATCTGGCCGTGTCTTGCGCCGTTGTCGTTGAGAACGCGAACTGAGAACGAAAGAAAGAGAGAGAGAGAGAGAGAGAGAGAACGAGAGTTTGAAGCGAAAGTCGAGAGAGAGAAAGAGCGCGTGAGAGAAAAACAGAAGGAGGAAGGAAATTCGAAATAAAGAAAAAAAAAGGAATATGAAAGAACGAAAAGGAAAAGAAAAATGCTTCGTTGTACTATTAGACGTGAACTGCCAAGTATATTTCCAGTAATGAGAAAAAAAACACACACACACACAAACACACAGAAGATATACCTATATATATATATATAAATATATATATAGATTACAATTTAGTCGGAGATAAGGTAAACGGAAGATTACACAAGATATATTATTATACGTATATCGATCAACTATCAGAAAGCTATTGACTATCGTGGCCTGCGTCGATGTCGTGACGGAAATGACGTGAAGAAGAAGATATGCGCGACTCTATGTATAAAGGTTCATGCGGTGACGGTGCACACAGATCTATACACATACAGAGAGAGAAAGAGAGACACACACACGACACACACATCACACCACCCATATCGAACGAAAGTTTATACTATATTCTTGTAATAAAATGCTGAAAACGTAGACGGATGTACGAACATCGAAACCTTTACTTTTCGATTCTGATGGGCACACGAATAATCCTCATCGATCTGTTCCACCATCCACTTCTTTTCTTTTTTTTTTTTTCACGAGATAATATCCACACACCCCTGAGAGTCGAGTAGTTTTGCGTGACCGACGGAGGCTCCGTTTGTCAACACCGGATGTTTCGTTCGATATTTTGGGGCGAAACTTAGGGGGGTTAAGGCAGTCGCATAAACACGAATTGCTTTTCATTCTGAGACCACTATTAATCCTTTGTATTAGTTAAAACAGATTGTAGAATTCGTGGTTTGATATCCTACCGGCGAAACGGAACCGGCGACCGTATCCTTTACGTTATAGTAATCGTGAATACACTGACGGCCAAAAGTATGGGGCCAGAGTTCACGATTAATGGAACAGGAACTCATTATTCTGTTACAGTAGTGTACAAGTTATTAATCATGCAGATATACAAAACATTTCCAATCAGTTTTAGTAGATTACTTTTATCAAAACATTGGAGAATAATATTTTTCTCTTCCTTTAATTATCAGAGCTGGTCTTATATTTTTAGCCAGTAGTGTAAATAGTGCAGTAGGGAGATTTTGTAAATATTATAAAACACATAGATATCATTGTAAAGCATGTACATATTCAACAGCATATATAAATATTGTTTCGTATCACCGCTGGGATGTCAAATAAAAATACGAATAGTTCATTTAACAGATCATGTGGCCCTTACTATGAAACCACGGTGATCCATAATCACAGCCATCGTATTACAAAAAGTCTTTTCAGTCTTCCCGCAATTGTGCTTATACCACATTCAAAACCAGCGCTCCTAAATTATAAAATACTCATGCCTGAATTCCCCTCTTCTTATTGAACAAAGCACAAAAAGAAACGAGATCTATGAATGAAAATAATTTATCGATACTCAGCACCCTCGTTTCTCTCCAGTTTCATTGAAAACCCACTCCTTCGGTACTTCCCCCGCGTGCACGAGCTCAGTCGATAACGTAGAGATTCCCATATCCATCGAGGGGGATGCCCCCAGCCGCCACGGTCTTTTACCAATCGATCCGTTCTATCAGTATCCTCTCCCTGACGCCAATTAATTCCCCGCGCGCGTCTTCAGAGGTTAGGGCTGACCCTTACCCCCAGCCCCCACCCTCCTATACATGGGTTATGTTCCATCGGCGTTCCATCGAACACAGGCCAAAACTCGAAACCCATCGGGTCGGTGTCAGAGTCAGCGGTTACAGTAGGGTTCGTGTGAGCGGAATCCTCAACCAGGAAAGGGCATAGCGGGGTCGAAAGGTTATGGGGTAGGGGATAGGGGGGTGGTGGAGGGGGTGGTTGGAACGGATTTCATTGAACCAGAATTCGACGGTGCTGCCCGCGGACGGTCGTCTATGCGGCAAGGGAGTCGAAAAGGGACAGCGAGCGAGAGGTCGTCGAGAAGGGAGGGAATACTGGGTGGAAGGGAGAGAAAGGTACGGAAGTGGGGGGAAGTGTATCAGAGAGGGGGAAGCAAGAGGAACAGACACGGGGATACGGAGGCATCGTGTCGGTGGCCTCTGCAGCAAATCTGCAGGTTTCTACTGGCGTGTGTTGGGATCAGTGTTAATAAACGGAAAATCGTGGTTACGCGAGTGATCGTGGTTTTCCAAGTGGAATTCTCTCTTCGGTTAACCGTGGATCGGTTGGTGACAGTGGAAAATCTGGGTGCCGGGCGGATGGGGGGGGCGATATAGTAATACGTTGTGCGTGTTATAACAAGGAGGAGGGATGAAAATGTTCGATGGAGCGGCGCGGTCGCAGCATCCGCTCCTCCTCGCCCGTTACGCCACGGCGGACGCTCGACGGCTTAGACAGGGCAAAGCCGATGGTTGGCGGTGAAGCTTCTTACCGGCCTGGCACGGGAGATTGATTGATCGGCCCAGAAGAGGATAATAGAAAAGTACGTCGATGCCAGTCGACGACCCCGCGGCACAGGTGGGGGGTGTCCTCTCGTGAGAACGGGCGAACACACACACACACACACACACACGCACCGTTCGTACTGGGGCCGATGCTACGCGTGGAGAGGAAGCTGACAAGTGCATCGTGTCTGTTCCTACTGGTTTCTAAAGGCTTCCTCTTTTTATCTTCTCTGTGTGGTGTGTGTGTGTGTGGGAGGGAATGGGTGTGTGATCATTGTCGGAACGTCCGTCTAGTGTCTCCTCTGGTGAATAAACACGAGAAAACAAGGGGGGAGGGGGGGAAGGGATGTAGACAGAAGAGGGGAAAAAACGAGTGACTCTGTGAAACAGTGTTGTCTGTTCAGGCGCTTGCAGGATTTTACACGCGTCCAGGAATCCTGAGGCTAGATCAAGCATAACCATCGTCAAGAGACACTGGTGAGATTCGATCCCATTTGGAATAATTCGAGAATCAACCCCCTTTCGAGCACGAATCGACATATCGGTGGCTACTTTCCCTTTACCCTGAGGATTCAATTAGCCCCCTTGGTTTGTGGTGTCCTCCGTCACGAGGGTTACGAGAAAGAGAGAGAGAGAGAGAGAGTGGACTTCCGAACCGTATCGGTCGAACTGAAAATTATCGGTCGGGGCTCCCCACCGGTGCAGCCGGGTTTATGACTAATTTATGATCGATATAAATTTCGTGGCGCATTACACGCGGGCATACCATTAGCGGAGTCAGCAATTAATATGCCTTAGTAGGCGGCCGGAAGCGCTCGTGGCCCCCGGGACACCCCTCGCTCCGTGGGGGTTGGAAATATCCTGGAGGGGCTTCGAAACTCCCCTGTTCGTTTGCCCGATCAAAGCGGTTTTCGAGCCGTCACGGAACAGCCGGGGGGTGAAAAAACAAAATCGTCACGCGGACGAAAATCGACAGGAAAAATAAAATCGTATTCGGTCGCTAACTGGATATTCGATATTCTTGCTGATAGAATGTAAAATAAAATTAAGAAAAAATAGTTACATAATCGGATCCTGGGGGGTATTGTTGGTCTTTGTTGCAGATTAGAGGAGAGATCCAGCCGAGGAAACGGAATCGGAGAAGTAGGCCGGGGCCCACGCCACGCCACGACGCCGCTGTTAATCAGAATGAAATCTAAGAACCCGTCGACAATGGATCCGTGATGCCTGAAGGAGACCGGTCGCGGCGAAATGAAAGCCCCTGAGAAACAATGGAAGCGTCCACGCAAGCATGACGGCCCCATTCAAACACGCAGACGGCATGCTTAGTGGTGGCCAAACGGGACGATCAAGTAAGAACGAGCGGGGCTTCGGGGATCGCGTGGTTGTTCTAATTCAGATGTGGTATCAGTACTGATGTATACACAGATAGTTGAGTACAGGTGTTGGGAACGGTGGTAGGGTTCGTTTTGATTTAATAATGGAACGCTCTTCTGGTTTCACCGGTGGGAATTTAAGGTTGCTGGATGTGTAAGAATTCTACAAACGAAAACGGAAAGTTCGTAAAGAGAACGGGATTTTGATTTTAAAAAAAAGGTACACGATTAACCATCGATAATAAAAGCTGAGTTTTTTGTTTTCTAATTTTGTTTACTTCTCTGCCCATTGATTTGGGAAAACATGCAGCGATAACAGAGTAGGTCAGAAATTTATTCGAATACTACATAGGGAACAGCTGCAGTATCTAAGGGTATCGTTCTGAGCTTTAAACAATTAATAAGATTAAATAATTGTTTGCCGAATGTCGACTGAGTCGAGAAGAAGTATTATTTGTATTATGCAAATTTGAATTTCCACGTTTGAACGATTAAAAATGATGAAGTACTTTTTTATCTATTATTTGTTATTCGAAACTCTTTAGATAATGAAATTGTGGTTACTGTTGAAATTCGTTTGACGCATCTGTGAATTTTTATTTCCATTGTCCTGTTGATATTCGAAATCACTGTAAATAAATTGTTAATCTTTTATAAATGTGTCTGGCATCATTCAGGTATGCCATTAGCTGAATTTCATATGGTTTCATTCTTGTCAATTCACTTCGAATCATTACAAGATTGAAATTTAAAAAATACTTTGTTCTCGCGACAAAATGGCTTTCAATGATTTCAAGGTACATTTACATTACAAATCTTTGAATCATAAATTCTTATCGCGATCTTCCTTTTCAATAGTTTCGTTGATGAATCATTCACTATGGTCTATTACCAGGGGACCTTTCATAAAACGCACGGTATAATGTTCTCTAAATTCTTCCTTTACGTGAAAAGTGTCCACACAACTTTCGCGTTTTATAATAAAAATGGTCCGTCTCACACGTTTTTCCTTTTATATACCTGCCAGAGACAAAACACGTGAATTTTTTCACGCATATCCAGCATAATAACTAATTACGAAAATTGTTACGTGGCCCTGTTTTCTAGCGATTTGTTACCTCAAAAAAGCCTTTACTATTTCATTGTTATCCATAATTGGTTCTCCAATTATACGGCACCGTCGGTGGCCATTCGAATGAACCGCACCGATAGACCTGGATAAATAAAGTAGCCACGTACGATCAAATTTATGAGTAGCTGAATAAATGTACGCCAAGTATAATCGAGAGCAATTCTTCAGGCTGTTGCACAGGTAGTGCTCGAGAGTCACATTTGCTTTTTTTTTTAATGGTCATTGTGGGCTACGAAAATGAAAATCGACGAGCACGTGTCGTGTTTAATCAACAGCTCACAATAACGCGTTAAGTAGCACCCGCTTACGTCGTGGAGGGCGTGTTAATCCGGAAATTATCACGCGTAATTTTACATGCTAACGCAAATGGGCTAAATGACAGAGCGGCCGGTACCAACGATGCACAGAATGTTTCAAAACCGTTTCGCGTGAATTGTAGCATTTAATCATCGCCAAGCACCACACATGTCCAGGAAATTGTTGATTATCTCAGTGTTTTCGGGACAAACGGTACCCAGCTATACCATTTTTTTTCGTCTATGCCAACGTGGTTCACCGTAGACCGGATGAATTCAATCAAGTAATTAATTTACATTGAAACATGTAAACGAGGAATATGGAAATGCAGGGAATATCGGACGGGCACGTCTTCAAAGGTGCCTCGCATCTCTAACGAGACCATTGGAGTGCCCTTTTCGTTTAGTCAATTTTTCCCATATTTTTCTTCTTTTTTTTTTTACTACAACGATCTAAAATACTACCCCTTTGGTCAAAGAATTCGATGGATTGGATTACGTTCACGGAAATTTCTTTAACGTCAAACTCTATGTTACACTGCATTTTAGAATTATAAAACCGTTTTAGAATTATAAAACCGTTTTAGAATTATAAAACGCGTAAGATGGTGATCTTGTCTTCTTACCAGGATAACTCATTCGCTTTATAATTTACGCATTTCACAGAAAAAGATACTGACAGTGGAAAAGAAAAAAGTAATAAAACACAAAGAAATCGTCGATACTAGTATGTGTTCAGGATGTGATAAATTGCATGCATATCCACCTTTGGAAGACTTGATACACTGTTTCAAGTGCTTAAACTGGTTGCATAAATCTTGCACGAATTATCGAAGAGCTGGGTTATTCACATGCCAAAATAGTATTTATAAAATTAATATAACCATCTTACCCCAGTATGTTCACACTCCCACCCAATGGTCGGGCAAAGTGACCAATTTACTCACAAATTAGTTTTTAATTTTCCACCAAAGATTATTCTAAAATAATTTTTTTTGTACAAGTAATAAAAAAGTTACTTATTTTCGCGTAGTATCTCAACCGCGAAAATACATTGAATCACAACGTATCAAGATGGTTTAATAGTTACTGGGATGTTCACTGTACTTCCTAAACCCTCAATTATATTTGCTCACGAACTTTCTCCGCTGTTGCAGACTTCTAATTGGCGTGAGGAGACGAGAAAACAGACTGTGGCATGATAGGGACAAAGCAGCACCCTCTACGAGGGCACCTACTGCTTGCCATACTCTTTCTGCTGGGCACGTTCGCGTTGCTCTCGCGAGCCGCCGCGTTCCCCGATTGGACGGACTGTCCAGCGGTGTGCCGTTGCAAATGGACATCCGGGAAGAAATCGGCTCTCTGCCCCGACGCCGGCTTAACATCCCTGCCAGCATCCTTGGACCCGGATATGCAAGTTCTGGATCTATCGGGAAACAAGATACCAGCTCTCCAGTCCGAGATCTTCAAGCGATCAGGCCTGCTGAATCTCCAAAGGGTGTTTCTGCGTAACGCTGGTATCCACCAGATCCACGCCGACTCGTTTCGTGACATGAGGATCCTGGTGGAGATCGATCTATCCGACAACCACGTGAAGATCCTCGAGCCAGGCACATTCCTGGGCAACGAAAGACTGAGGATCCTGATCCTGAGCGGCAATCCACTGGGTAGCTTGACCAGCCACCAGTTCCCGCTTCTGCAGCATCTACGAACCCTAGAGTTGCAAAGGTGCTCGTTATCGGAGATACACGGTGAAGCGTTCGTTCATCTGACGGGGTTAGAATCACTGAGGCTCGATCGCAACGAGCTGGAGTACATAGAGGCTCCGGTGATCTCGAGTCTGCCTCGTCTTAAGACCCTAACCATGGATGGGAACCGATGGAGCTGCGACTGCAGGCTCCGTGACTTCCGCAGCTGGCTGATCTCCGACGTTCCGAACAAACTCTATTCCGTACCTCAAGTGTGTACAGGCCCGGCACGACTAAAGGATCGTAAATGGGAGGACGTGAAACCTGTGGAGTTCGCCTGCGAACCGGAGGTTTTCGTTCTGGCCAGTAGCATACAGGAGGAGGTAAACGGTAATCTGAGCCTGGCCTGTTTAGCAACTGGTGATCCTGAGCCTGAGGTATGGTGGCAATTGAACGGTGGTCCAGTGAACGCCACCAAATTGACTGATCAAACGTACACAGGGACATATGTCGCGTACGCAACTCCCGATGTCAGTATGGCCTACAACGAAAGATCCACCACTGGTAAGCTCACCGACAGGTGGAGCAACCTGACGGTCTATAACGCGAGCGACGGTGACGCCGGTGAATACGCGTGTTTCGCGAAGAACATCGCCGGACTAGCAAGGGACGCAGTTAGTGTTGCTATTCCCCGTGTGTACACAGCCCCGACCCTATCGCAGAGCGACAATTGGTTGCTTTGGGTCAGTTTGGCCGGTGGCGGTGCAGCTGCGTTGTGCGCCTCGATCTCCGCGGTTCTGTTGGCGTTGTGCGTGTGCGGTGGTACACGTCGACAAAGTGCACGGGAGAAGGTGAAGCTACAGGGTAGCACGAGCTTTGGTGATCAAGAGAAAAAGCTTCTCGATTTGTCCGTGACCACAACGACACCTGGGAACAGTAACGAGCAGGGAAGTGGTCATGGTAGCCTAGCAGAGGCATATGGGTCCGGTGATCTGGAACTGGCGGAAAGAGGATCGATCTGCGATCCTATGAGTGCTGCCACTGTCACTGTTGAGAGACTAAGACCAGAGGTGACTACTGGTTCCGTGAACGCGATCAGATCGGTACAGTGCTCAACGATGTTCCCGCCACCGCCGCCGGAATTCACCAGCGGTGTTCTTCCAGCTGGTATCTTCGGGAATATCTTCATCTCTGTGTCTGTGCCCCAGGATTCATCCGAACGTTGTTATCCAGACTTGCTCGACATACCTGTGCACGGCGGTGTGGTGAACAAATCGAGCGCAGCCTCCTCAAGTGTCTCGAGTTTCGCGACGTTACCACGTAGAGCTTTACGCTCGACCGATTTATGTTCGCCTTACGACAATATGGGGCCTCGTGTCACTGCGAACGGGAGCTCGGCGTTCTCGTTGACCGACGTGGACCTGCGGTTATCGCCGCCGCCGCCGCCGCGGATCATTCAACCGCCCCACGAGTTCGTTTCTTTGTAAAAACAATACAAGACACAGGCGAAACACGCCGGCTTTCGAACAAATAGTCGGTATACTTGTTCGCCAAGCTGATCCGTCGCTTTCGTCCCCAAACAGTTCAGTCGCCAAAGTCCACCCCCTACTCCTTTAAACGGTGTCTCGTTCGTTGTTCGGGTTGTAAATTTCCATGTGTATCTGTATTTTATACGATGTGAGCCGTGGGCCTACCAGGTGAGGCACAGAGGTTACAGTGAAACATCGATGAGTGTTCGATGACTCCTCGGCACTGTATTCAAACGTTATTCAAACTACTGGGTGGGTCCTCTGTGAAACTCGTCAAGTGCCCAGTGGAATGACGTCGGAACATTCAGTGTCGAAGAACGTTCGGACACTCATCGATGATTTACTGTATATTGCACCGGGTCTCTTAACCACGTTTTTTTTTTGTTAACACCAATCATGGTATAATGTTTTTCCACGAAAGCATCCTCCAGAATTTCCATCGCGTGACACAGAGAAACACGTTGAATGGTTGAGTCGATTCTCGATTGCGTGGTCTCTCGAATTTTTATATGATCTTGATCGGAATAGTTTGTTTTCGAATCGCTTGGTAACCAAATGGCTCACGTTTTTCTTTTTGTTCTTCGAACCCCCAGAAACCACATCGCAAGCGTACAATTGAGTATGGGACCTAGAAAGTTTGTATCTTGTGCGTATACATTAAAAAAGACGTCCGGCAGATTTATCGAAAGTAGTATACAGAATATTTGATCGAATTCAATTCAATTGTGTCTGTCCATCCTATTCGATTACGTGTAAGACATCGGTGTGTCCCGAAACTGCACGTTCCGTTCGTTAAACTCCAACGGGTCGTTCATAATTGATGGCCGCTAATACGTTTTCGCGATCGAATTCATTATTCACTCGGGGCTATTTCGATTCCTTCGGAAATCACGCTTCACTGACTGTGTCGAATACATTCGATGTTCCATTCGTTACGATATATCGTTCCAATTGGGCACCAATAGACGCGAGAAGGAGGACCAATGGTGCCTGCTTAATAATTATTTTCCCTTTGAACAATAATTTTTTGATTTTGCTTTCACCAGTAAGTTGTGATTCTATATTGTTCGATCGTATCTTCGAATCACCATATATACAGTGTACAGCTTCAAGATGGCCGTACGTGAGCCAAGAGAACGTGCAGTTTCGCGAAACAAAATCCCCCCAACACCTCGTCTGTCTGTTCGCTTGTGTCTGGCTTGCATGCTTGGTTGGCGTACAGTTGGCTGCCTGCAGGAGAGAAGTGTGTACGTTGAGTGCCTGTGTCACCTTTAGGATCTAAGTTTCTTCTAGTTGCCAATATCCACTGGAGCCGGGTGGTTTGTACATAAATTAAGCCCGCGAAGGGGTCGACCATCCCTTGTGGCGGAAGGAAGGAAAGACGAAGTAACGTTACCGGTTATCTCCCTACACTCATTCTCGAACTGTATCACTAGTTTGTTACCGTAACTCTACGTGTGTACATATTTGTTATCGCAGTACACGTAACTATAGCGTGGCCGATACGTCGCGTCGGTATTCATTATGAACACTTTGTCAATTAATAAAACGATTGAATTTTACACATATCGTGTTATTGTATTAAATTTATTCGGTTGTACCAGCAGATATCCCTCCCCTAGGTTGATTTTGCGATAGAACGTATCGTTAGACGAGGTTAACATTGCCATGTGAACAACAGTTGAATTTTGATCGAGAATTGGTAAAAAGATCTGATGAAACTAACGAGTTTTCAGTTCTACTTAAACTACGAAGGGTTAAAGAAAGAAGGACTAGTGAAAGAAAATAGGGATTATTCTATAAAGAAAATTGAAATTTGAGTTCTATGATACACTACGAGTCGTCTCGATGCGTTTCCATCGATTTTACCGCCCTCGACCGATTCATATCTCGACGATCATCATCCGTTTTCCAATTCAAGGGAAACACCCGACGGAAATTTCAATGGCTGATATCAATTGCTGAATGTATTCGCGAGAAGAGAATACCAGGAGAAATAGTCGGGAGAGAAAGGAGTAGGATTGGCTCATCGGCCAAGTGGTTTCGTTCAGAAAAGAAACATAATTTAACGGTCTTTTATTACTTCCTTTCTTCTGTCAGCGAAAACTCTCTGGACGATGTAGTGCACATCCCTATAGGTTCACAATTGCCGAAACAAGTATAGATTTTTCGAATATTCTGGATACTCGTATACGGGAGACTATTCGGTGAACTATCCTGTAGAAAATCAACGTCGTGGATCACTGATGCGGTTCAAAGACGATTTTGTTTTTAGGTGACGAAGAGCCCAGGGAAATATGTGCATCCACGGTGTCCACGTGAAAAGTTGTACGCTGGGAAAGCTTATGCTGATGATCGTTTGCTCGTTAGAATTCCGTTTCGCGTCCCAGTCTTGGCATGTAGTCGTTCACGGGCAGTTGACTGTTTCTGGTACCTACAACGAATGTTTTTAACCAGTTTTCTGGAAAACTATTCCTCATCACATCCAGAACCCTAGACTAACAATAACAAATTTTCATACTAAACTTTCCCATTATTATTTCCCCCGAATATTTTCCATTGGTATAAAAATCACTTCCACAGTGGGTTACGATTACAATAATCGTGTTAAAGATCGATTCCAAATACTAGGTTACTGTGCACAAAAATTCCTACCCATAACACTTACGCCGTCTTTTACGATCGAACCATATTTGGTCGGCGAATTTCGGGGACACGTGTGATTTTCGCGTTACAACCGACATTGTTCCCCTTAAATCCGTTCCACGTGATGTAACGCGTCGGAATGGGAACGGAATACGATCGTTAAGAGGGGTGGGGGGGGGGGGGCCAAAAATTAAATTGGCATTTGGATCGTGCCACATCAACGGAACATTCAACGATACACGTCCGCGCTTTTACTCGCCGATCACGTATCGACGGGATAGATTTTCACGCGGATCCGTCGTCCCCACACATCCCTCCCAAAAAACACTTCGTGACTAGCACGAGAGTTTTACGGACGATCCGGAAAAGAAAAACCGTCGTAGAAAGTAAACAGATAAATGATCGAAACTCCGACGGAGGGAACATTAGCGCTTGTTTTGTGAACGCTTGACGGCCGAAATTGATCAAACTTCTGAACACTGTGGTGGTCGTCGATCTTTCGAGTTCAACGATCATCATTTCCAATTCTATCGAAATTCCCCCCTTCAATTCACACCCGGACACATCGTACCTTGAGCTTTGGAGAAAAA